>NC_064817.1:36769867-36903584 GCF_023721935.1 Panthera uncia | reverse complement strand
ATTTATATATATATGTATATATATAATTTATATATATATAATTTATATATATGTATGTATATATACTTTTATTTCACCCCAATTAAGCTCTGTGCTGTTATATACTTTACTTTTACAAATGTTATAAACTCCACACTATATTGCTATTTTTAACAGTCAATTATCTTTTAAAGAGATTTAACTAACAAGAAAGAAACCATAGATTTATACACACAGTTGCCATTTCCTGTGCTTTTCATTCCTTTGGGCAGATGATTATTTCCATCTGGTATCATTTTTCTTCTGCGAGAAAGACTTCCTTTAACAGTTCTTGTAGTACAGGTCCACTGGTGATGAATTATTTTGCTTTTTAAAAAAATAAGTCTTAAAATGTCTCCCTTTTTGCCTTCATTTTTGAGAGATATTTTCACAGGGTATAAATGTCTAAGTTGAAAGTATTTTCTTGCTGTATTTGAATACATCACTCTCCTCACTTCTGTATTATGTTGTTTCACATGAGAAATGTGTCCATTTTTCCCCCTTTTTATGTAATGTGTCTGTTTTTCTTTGACTAATTTTTTTTTTCTTCTTTTTTTTAACTTTTTTTTTTTTAACATTTATTTATTTTTGAGACAGAGAGAGACAGAGCATGAACAGGGGAGGGGCAGAGAGAGGGAGACACAGAATCTGAAACAGGCTCCAGGCTCTGAGCTGTCAGCACAGAGCCCGACGCGGGGCTCGAACTCACAGACCGCGAGATCATGACCTGAGGTGAAGTTGGCCGCTTAACTGACTGAGCCACCCAGGCGCCCCTTCTTTGACTAATTTTAACACTTTCTATTTACCACTGGTTTTAAGAAATTTGTTTATGATGAGACTTGAGTTAATTTCATTGAGCTTCTTGGATCTGTAGACTTATAGTTTCCATAGAGTTTCAAAAAGTTTTGGCATGTTTTCTTCAACTGTTCCCCTATCTCTTCTCCATTGGTGGTTCCCATTACATATATATTAACCTTCTTAAAGTTGTCCCACAGCTCAGTGATGCTCTGTTCATCTTTTTCATTCTTTTTTTCCCCCTGGTATGGTTCATTTTGGATACTGTTTTTTGAAAGGTCTTCAAGTTCACTAATAATTTTTTTTGCAATATCTAATTAACCATATCCATAATATTTTTCATCTCATGTATGGTAGATGATGTTGGATTTGGATTTGTTTATATCTTCCACATCTCTACTTAACATATTTAATTTTTTCCTCTAGCTTCCTGTACTTAAGGACTGTAGTTATAATAATGGATTTCATGTCATTGTCTACTAATTCTATCATCTATGCAATTTCTATGTCACTTTCAATTGACTGATTTTTCTCCCCATTATGAATAATATCTTCCTGCTTGCTAATTTTTTATTAGATCTCAAATATTTTGGCTTTCAACTTGTGGGTGCTGAATATATATATTTTTTTAATCCCTCAAAAAATTTTTTTTAATTTCTTTTACATTTTATTTATTTTTGAGAGAGATAGGGAGACAGAGCACAAGTGGGGGAGCAGAGAGAGAGGGAGACACAGAATCCAAAGCAGGTTCCAGGCTCTGAGCTGTCGGCACAGAGCCCGACGCAGGGCTCGAACTCATGAACCGTGAGATCATGACCTGAGCCAAAGTTGGATGCTTAACTCACTGAGCCACCCAGGCACCCCAGTCTCTCAAAGATTTTAATGTTCAGTCTTCATAAACAAAAAGAAGTTTCCATCCAGTTTAAAAAAATGCGCATTAAAAAAATTAGTTTAAAAAAATGTGCATTCTTCAGCTTTCTCCTACACTTTTTTTGCCTATCTTTCAAAACTGAACACTGAGTACTTTTAACATAAATAATGTGATGTCATATGTACATTTTAATTGCACATTTTAGTAATAAATCCATATTTTGGTAACTCATAGTGTATTTATAAGATGAAAAGCTTTCAATCAAAATATACTTTTCACTGGAAGAATAAATAAAACAGACAAACGGATCTGCACAAAGTAAAAATTATTTGCCCTTCTTCCCCCAGAGCTGTTCATCTTCTGAGTTCAGATTTTAAAAGTATTTAAAAAATTTTTTGTCATCGTTCATTTATTTTTGAGAGAGCGAGGGTGCAAGCTGGGGAGGGGGCAGAGCGAGAGGGAGACAGAGAATCCAAAGCAGGCTCAGGCTCCGAGCTGTCAACACAGAGCCCAGTGCGGGGCTCCAACCCCACCGACCGTGAGATCACGACCTGAGCTGAAGTTGGATACTTAACCGACTGAGCCATTCAGCCGTCCCAAAAGTATTTTTAATTGAGATGATGATGTTGACTTTTGTCTCGCACTCCACATCGTCTTCAGCTAAGCTCTGAGCACTTACAATTCTCTAATTGTCGGAAGCTTGGTCAGAAGCATCTGGGACACTGTGTGGTTTGCCATAGCACTTACAGTAGCTGTCCACACACAGCGAGTACATTTGTCAGATGATCTCTACCCTTCTCGTATTCATCTCGGGTTAGCGACTGTTCACCAAGTTGTATTTCTTCAAGGAAGAATCTTTCTGAACAACTGCAGCATCGTTAAGGTCTGGTGACCGGGAAAGTCCAACTCTCTCTTTGGCAACTTATTGTTTCTTTCTTTGTTCTTGAAGCCTGTTCTTAAGTTGGGGCCACTCTGTCTCTGGCAGTTGACGTATATATAGTACTCCATGAAAAGAGCCCCAGAGACCCCTGCAGCGATGGTGATGTTCTGGCTCACCATCTTCTCTCGAATGAGGAGCGGGGGTGAATCTGGTGACATTGGGATCCTGGTGAAGAAGCAGGTAGCTGCGAACTCTCAGAGTGGACCACCCCACTCCCGCCTCCCACTGGACCGTTGCTTGCCACAAGGGATGTAGAAAAACCTATATTTGTGATCTTATCAACATTCTTGAGCTTTGTTTGGAGGTTGATTAAGTTATTGGGAAACATTTTTTTATCCTCTCGAGTAATTCCTTTAAGCTTTCTTAGGACCAAAGCAACCTTTGATGTAAGGCTAATTATGTCACGATACTGAGGCAAAACCATTCTGAGTACTCGACCCAATTCCCCATCATCATTAACAAAGCTTTCTACTCTGAGTGGTGAGAACAAGAATGTGATATGTAGAATTCTAAGATGACCCCTAATCACCCACACCTTTATATAATCCCCTCCTCACTGAGTATGGATAAGAACTGGGAATATGGAGGGGTAGTCACTCCCATGATCAAGTTATGTTATACTGCACAATTGATACCAAAAAAGGCTGATAACCCTGGGTGAGTCTGGCCTAATCGGATGAGCCCTGAAAAAGGACTAGGTTCTTGCTGACAAAAGAAATTTGATGCAGGGGGTACCTGGGTGGCTCAGTCAGTTAAGCATCTGACTCTTGATTTTGGCTCAGGTCATGATCTCACAGTTCACGAGATCGAACCCTGAGTTGGGTTCTGTGCTGACAGCACGGAGCCTGCTTGGGATTCTCTCCCTCTCTCTCTCTCTCTCTCTCTCTCTCTCTCTCTCTCTCTCATTCTCTGTCTCTCTGCCCTCCCCCACTCGTGCTCGCTCTTGTCCTCTCAAAATAAATAAATAAACATAAAAATGAAAACGTAACTTTGATGCACAAGAGGGATTCAACATGAAGGAAATTCTCCCTTGTGGGTTTTGAAAGGGAGAAGGCCACATGGTAAAGACCTGGAATTAGCCGCTAAGATGAGGAGAGCAGCCAGGACTGACAGCCAGTGAAAAAATGAACGATGACAAATCCTAACCAGTGAAACATCCTAACAACTGCAAGGATCTAAATTCTGGCAGCAACAAATGAGCTTGGAAGTGGATTCAGCCTGAGTCTCCAGAAAGCAACCCAGGCCATCCAACCTCCCGGCATCAGCCTGTGGCACCGTGAGCAGAGGACCCGGGTAGTCCACCTTCAGACGTCAGGCTTGAAGAACTGTGAACTTGTCAATGGGTTTTATTTTAAGCCACTATGTATGTGGTAATCTGGGACACGGCATTGACAGTTGCTACAAGGAACCATCCTTGGCCTTGTGTGACCTCTGAGAATTTTTTTTTCATGTTACTCTTTTGGTTTATTCGTTTTCTGGCCTCAGGCATTTCTCTCACGTGCATACACTGATCCATACTCAGTGGAAGACTGAAGCGGAACCTTCTATACATCTTTGGAGTTCTATTTTGTGGTTTTCGCCTTTCTAACTCTCCGCCTTGAGAACTCTAGTCTCCTTGACCTCTCTGAACACCAAGCTCTGTCTGCTTCACTCAAGCAGGCTGCTAGGCCTTGCCTGAAATCCTTCTTGTATTTCGAAACTCTCCAGGCTGTAAACCGGGAAATAATAGAATTCCTCACGCTTTTCTTTGCTTTTCTTGTTTCCTTTGTAAATATTTATTGATTTTGAGAAAGAAAGCATGATCAGGGGAGAGGGAGAGAGAGAAAGAATCCCAAGGAGGCTCGACCTCACAAACAGTGACATCATGACCTGAGCCAAAATCGAGTCGGAAGCTTAACCGACGGAGCCACCCAGGCGCCCCTCATTTGTTTTCTATCTCTCCGAGATCACCGCCCTTTGTTGGTTGTCTAGTGTCTTTAAAACCATAGCTTCACATATTTTATTTATTTATTTATTTATTTATTTATTTAATATATGAAATTTACTGTCAAATTGGTTTCCATACAACACCCAGTGCTCATCCCAAAAGGTGCCCTCCTCAATACCCATCACCCACCCTGCCCTCCCTCCCACCCCCCATCAACCCTCAGTTTGTTCTCAGTTTTCAACAGTCTCTTATGCTTTGGCTCTCTCCCACTCTAACCTCTTTTTTTTTTTTTCCCTTCCCCTCCCCCATGGGTTTCTGTTACGTTTCTCAGGATCCACATAAGAGTGAAACCATATGGTATCTGTCTTTCTCTGTATGGCTTATTTCACTTAGCATCACACTCTCCAGTTCCATCCACGTGGCTACAAAGGGCCATATTTCATTCTTTCTCATTCCCACGTAGTACTCCATTGTGTATATAAACCACAATTTCTTTATCCATTCATCAGTTGATGGACATTTAGGCTCTTTCCATAATTTGGCTATTGTTGAGAGTGCCGCTATAAACATTGGGGTACAAGTGCCCCTATGCATCAGTACTCCTGTATCCCTTGGGTAAATTCCTAGCAGTGCTATTGCTGGGTCATAGGGTAGGTCTATTTTTAATTTTCTGAGGAACCTCCACACTGCTTTCCAGAGCGGCTGCACCAATTTGCATTCCCACCAACAGTGCAAGAGGGTTCCCGTTTCTCCACATCCTCGCCAGCATCTATAGTCTCTTGATTTGTTCATTTTGGCCACTCTGACTGGTGTGAGGTGATATCTGAGTGTGGTTTTGATTTGTATTTCCCTGATGAGGAGCGACGTTGAGCGTCTTTTCATGTGCCTGTTGGCCATCCGGATGTCTTCTTTAGAGAAGTGTCTATTCATGTTTTCTGCCCATTTCTTCACTGGGTTCTTTGTTTTTCGGGTGTGGAGTTTGGTGAGCTCTTTATAGATTTTGGATACTAGCCCTTTGTCTGATATGTCATTTGCAAATATCTTTTCCCATTCCGTTGGTTGCCTTTTAGTTTTGTTGGTTGTTTCCTTTGCTGTGCAGAAGCATAGCTTCACATATTTTATCTGTTTTTTATTTTGTTGTTCCAAGGCAAAAGTAGAAGATGTCACTTTTTTAGTACCGTTATAGAGTTCTATAATTTTTAGTTAGTAGTGTTCTAATTTGTATTTTTAAAAAAATGCTTTTTAATGATTATTTTTGAGAGAGAGAGAGAGAGAAAGAGACAGAGGGTGAGCGAGAAGGGGCAGAGAGAGAGGGAGACACAGAACCCGAAGCAGGCTCCAGGCTCCGAGCCATCAGCACAGAGCCCGACGTGGGGCTCGAACTCAGGAACCGGGAGATCATGACCTGAGCCCAAGTTGGACGCTTAACCGACCGAGCCACCCAGGTGCCCCCTAATTTCTGCTTTAAAAATAAGCACCTTGTGGGGTGGTTTTTTAAATTTGACTTTTAAAAATTCACCATTTATTTGCCTCAACCTTTCAGAGGTATCGTGGATGCTATTATTGATTTCACATTAGTTGTACTGTCTTAGTCTGGCTTCACCTAAGAGCAGATTCTAAGATTAAGGCTTGTGGGCAGGTAATTTACCTCGAAATATTTCCGAAAGCAGATGTACATAAAAAGGAAGCAGAACTGAGAAGGAGGAAAAGAACCAATCCAAGTACAAACAGAGCTGGCCACCACTGTAGAAAAATTGGTGTCGAACGCAACTGGGATCTTTTGTAAAGTGTGAAGGAAATGAGTCTCAGAACTGTCTGTTCAGGAACCAAAGGGAAAATCATTTATCCATTGTCTCCTGTTGTCCAGTGGTCAAGAGTGGCCCTATGAGTATTAAACTCCCTCACATTTTCTGGCTGTCTATGGGCGAATGCACAGAGAGTTCCTACTGATAGAGTCAGAAAAGCCTCAGGGAAGAAAATGGAACATGTAGAACACCAACAATATAATCTATTACTAGATTTTAACAGTCTCAAATTGATACGCATGCAATTTGTAGCAGCCTCAAGCTGTAAGAACACTAAGGACCCCTAGGAAGTGATAAGACGGAGCCACTGAAGGTAATGCACCCAAATCAGCAACAATATTCTTGGCATGATATTTTTCCAGCTCTATGGAATGTATAATTGACATATAACATTGTAGAAGTTTAAGGTGTTAATTTGATACATTTATGTATTGCAAAATGATTACCACCGTAGCATTAGCGAACACCTCCATCACATCACATAATGACCATCTCTTTTGTATAGTTAGAACATTTAAGATATACTCCCTTTGCAACTTTCAAGTATATGATATGCTATTGTTAACTGTAATCACCAGGCTGTACTTTAGATCCTTAGAACTTATTCATCTTATAACTGTAAGTTTGTATCATTTGACCAACATGTCTCCATTTCTCCCACCCCCTAACTCCTGTTAATCGCTACTCTGTTTCTATGAGTTGATCTTTTAAAAACTTCCACGTATAAATGAGATCATACAGTGTTTGTCTTTCTCCGTTTGACTTATTTCACTTAGCATAGTGCCCTCAAGTTTTATCCATATTGTCATAAATGGCAGGATTTCCTTCTTTCTCATGGCGAAGGATAATTATCTATCTATCTATCTAGATATAGATATAGATATAGATAGATAGATATGGATATATATATATCTGTGTGTGTGTATATATATATATATCCTCATATACATATATGTATATATCCATATATATACATAATATAAGGATATATATATACAAATATATATATATGGATATATCTATATATCTATACCTATCTATCTATATATATATGGATATATTTGTATATATATTTGTATCCATATTTGTATATGGATATATATAGATAGATAGGTATATATCCATTCATCCACTGATGGACACACTGAGGTTATTTCTATGTCTCAGCTGTTGTGAATAATGCTGTAATGAACATACGAGTGCAGATATATCTTTGAGATCCTGCTTTCATTTTAGAGTAATAATTTTTTAAGTGTATTTATTTTGAGAGAGAGAGCAAGCATGGGAGGGGCAGAAAGGGAGGGAGAGAGAATCCCAAGAAAGCTCTGTGCTCTCTCTCAACACAGAGCCTGACACAGGGCTCAATATCACGAACTGTGAGATTACGAGCTGAGCTGAAATCAGGAGTCAGATGGTTAACCAACCGAGCCACCCAGGTGCCCCAGAGTAATAATTTTTAAAATCATTATTCTTAGAGTTCTGTTTGTGGCAAAGATGTAGTAAAAGGGTCCAGAGTTATCCTTCCTGACTACAGCAACTAAAAAACAGGCAAAATATATGGAACAATGCCTTTCAAGACACTGGATTTTAGGCAATGGAAGAAGAATGGTATGTGACAGAAAACAAATGTAATGAACCCACTATTGCCCCAAGATTACTGCCTTGAGAAAGTTCCTGGCCTATGGCACAGGAAGAGGGAAACCAAGTAGCATATGGTGGGCTTCCTGACCAGAGGAGAGGGGCCAAGAGTCCAGGAATACCAATGGAGGTAGAGTTCACAGGACAGATTGTTTGAAGGAAGAGAACTAAACAGATTTAGAACTTCAAAGATCTTCAGAATACCCCTTGAGTATTCAGCTGAGAACTGAGCCGTGCATATGGACAAGGAAACTACCCACGATTGGGGAAAAATCATTTGAAAGGATTAGAGGAAATGGTACCTATTGTACACACATGGCTGGTAATAGTACCTGTGTTCAACAACCTGACTGCGAGGTCTCACACTTCATGGAATGATGTATTCAGAAGGTTCGTGCCTCAGTAATGAGGAATAATTAACTCAAGATTAAACGTGATTCCTATCTCACCTAACAATTTTTGTAAGCAAGACCTAAAAGAATCCAACTGTTTCCAAGCAATTTAGCTATGTCCCAGAAACAAGCTTAAGAATATTTATAAGAATACATAAATATCCAGCACCCAAAAAGGGAAAATTCACAAGGTCTTGCATCCAATAAAAAACTAGCAGGCATGCAAAGAAAAGGAAACTTCAACTCACACTGAAGGAACAAAGAAATTTGGGGCGCCTGGGTGGCTCAGTCGGTTAAGCGTCCGACTTCAACTCAGGTCACGATCTCGCGGTCCGTGAGTTCAAGCCTCGCGTCGGGCTCTGGGCTGATGGCTCGGAGCCTGGAGCCTGCTTCCGATTCTGTGTCTCCCTCTCTCTCTGCCCCTCCCCCGTTCATGCTCTGTCTCTCTCTGTCTCAAAAATAAATAAACGTTAAAAATAAATTTTTTTAAAAAAAATTAATAGAAACTGATGCAGACTGACAGATGTTAGTTATAATTAGCAGACAAGGACAATCAAACAGTTATTATAACTATTTTCCATATGATCAAAAAGTTGAGAGACATGGAAGATGAAACTCAAACTTCCATTGATAAAAACTACAGTGTGTGAGGTGAAATGAAAAATATAATGAATAGGATTAATTAGATCTTCTGCAGATTAGACTTTGCAGAAGAAAAGATTAGTGAACTTGAAGAAAGAGCAATAGAATTTATCCAAAATGAAATACAGAGAATAAAAATATTGGGAACAAAGTTAATGGGATGTCAGTGAGCTGTGGAACAACTTATAGCACTCTAATGTGCAATTATAATAGCAGATAGAGAAATAATGGCCTAAAGAATTCCAGGAACACCTGGATGGCTCAGTTGGTTAAGCATCTGACTCTTGACTTTGGCTCAGGTCATGATCTCACGGTTTGTGAGTTCAAGCCCCGCACTGGGCTCTGTGCTGACACTATGGAACCTGCTTTGGATTCTCTCTCTCTCCCTCTGTCTTTGCCCCTCCCCACTTCGTGCTGGTGCTCTCTCTCTCTCAAAAATAATAAATAAACTTAAAAAAATAAAGAATTCCAAATTTTATGAAGATAAATAACATATGGATGTAAGAATCTTAAAAAGAAACCCTAAGGGGTGCCTGGGTGGCTCAGTTGGTTAAGCGTCCAACTTTGGCTAGGGTCATGATCTCACGGTTCATGAGTTCGAGCCTTGCATCAGGGTCTGTGCTGACAGCTCAGAGCCTAGAGCCTGCTTTAGATTCTGTGTCTGCCTCTGTCTCTGCCTTTCCCCTGCTCATGCTCTGTCTCTCTCTCTCAAAAATAAATAAACATTAAAAAAATTTAAAAATCTAGAGAGCTTAAAAAATTAAAATAAAATAATTAAAAGAAAAAGAAACACTAGGTACAATAAACATGAAGCAAACTATACCAAGGAATACCATAAATGTCTCAAAACCAGATATAGAGTGAAAATCTTAAAAGAAGCCACAGAAAAGTGACACATTTTGCACAGAGGAACAACAATGTAAGGATTTTAGTAGATTTTTCATTGGAAACGATGCAAGCAAGAACGTAATGGACCAATATCTTTATTTTTATACTTACACAAATGTTTATAGCAGCATTATTCACAATAGCCAAGAAATGAACACAACCCAACTATCCATTAACAGATGAATGGATAAACAAATTGTAGTGTAAACATAGAGTGGAATAGTATCCAGTCATAGGATGAGGTACCGACACATGGTCCAATGTGAATGAACCTCAAAAACATTATGCTAAGTGAAAGAAGGCCAATGGAAAAGGTCACATGTTGTGTGATGTCATTCATGTGAAATATCTAGAATAGATAAATCTATAGAGGCAGAAAGCAGAGTAGACTGGAGGGAGGGAGGAATGGGAAGTCGTTGCTCGTTGGATACACGGTTTTCTTTTGGGGTGACAAAACTGTTCTGGAACAAGGTAGCGGTGGTAGTTGTACAACAATACGAATGTGCTAAATGCCACAGACTTTTGCACTTTGAAATGATTAATAGTATGTTAGGTGAATTTCACCTCAATAAAGATATATCAGCTGACCATGGACTAGAAAACTCAATATCATGAAGGTGTGAACTCTCCCCGGTTGATACACGGATTTAATGCAATTCCTATCAACATTTCCGCAAGACTTTTTGTAGCGATAGGCAAGATTATTCTAAAGTTTGTATGGAATTGGAAAGGAACTAGGGTAGTTGTTAACAATTTTGAAAAAGAACGAAGTGGGAAGAATCAATCTAGCTGATTTAAATATTCAATATATAGCTAAAGTTATCAAGAGTGTTTGGCATTGGTGGAATGATAGACACAGGTCAATGGAAGAGAATAGAGAATCCCAAAATAGACCCATTTAATTGCAACCAACAGATCTTCGACAAAGGTGCTGACGCAATTCAATGGAGGAAGGATAGCCTTTCAACAAATGGTGCTGAAGTAATTGAACATCCATAGGCAGAAACACACACACACACACACACACACACACACACAATTCAAAAAAAGCTTTGACTTCAACCTCACACTTTAGACAAATATCACCTCGAAATGGACCATGGACTTAAATGTAAAATATGAAGCCTTAAAACTTTTAGAAAAAAAAAAAAATAGGAGAAAATATTCAGGATAAAGGGATAAGGGATGAGTGAAGAGTTTTCAACCTGACACCAAAAATGTGATCCATTAAAAAAACAAAGATAAATTGGACATCATCAAATTTAAACATTTGCTCTGCAAAGGAGTCTGTTAAGAGGAGGGGAAGACACACTACAGACCAAGAGAATACCTTTGCAAACCATATAGCCAACGAAGTACTAGCACCTAGAATATATAAAGAAATCACATCAGTAAACAACCAAACAATCCACAACAAAATGGACAAGAGACAGGAAGAGATTTTACCAATGAGATTATAAAGATGAAAAATAAGCACAAGAATAGACATTTAACATCATTTAGCCATTGGGGAAACGCAAGCAAAGTCACAATGCACTATACTGTCAGAGTGTCTAAAAAGAAAGAGTGATGGGGCGCCTGGGGGGCTCAGTCGGTTAAGCGTCCGACTTCGGCTCAGGTCATGATCTCGCGGTCTGTGAGTTCGAGCCCCGCGTCGGGCTCTGTGCTGACAGCTGGGAGCCTGGAGCCTGCTTTGGAGTCTGGGTCTCCGGCTCTCTCTGCCCCTCCCCCACTCACACTCTGTCTCTCCCCCGAAAAAATAAAGTAAACATTAAAAAAAAAAAAAAAAAAAGAAATAGCAACAACAACAAATAACTGGCTGGATTGGAGAAGCCGGATCGCTCATACATTGCTGGAGGAATATAAAATGGTACAGCCACTCTGTAAAACAGCTTGTCAGTTTCTTAAAAACGTGTAACTACCATATGACCCAGAAATTTCACTCCTGAGCATTTATTCCAGAGAAATGAAAACATATGTTCACACATAAAACCTATATACAGATATTTATAGCAGCTTTCTTCATAATAGCCCCAAACTGGAAACAACGTACTGTCCTTCAATGAGCTAATGGTTACACAAACCAGCAATAAAAATCAATGAACTATTTTTATTTTATTTACTTTAAATGTTTATTTTTGAGAGAGAGAACCAGCCGGGGAGGGGCAGAGAGAGAGAGGGGGACAGAGGATCCGAAGTGGGCTTCAGGCTGACAACAGCCCAATGTGGGGCTCGAACCGATGAACCGCGAGATCAAGACCTGAGCCGAAGCCAGACGCTTAACCAACTGAGCCACCCAGGCTCCCCTCAATTTGAAAACTTTTTAAAGGGAAGGCAAAATAAAGACTTTTTCAGATATAGAAAAGATGAAAACGTCCACCGTGAGCAGTTTCTGGATTCGGTGCCATTCCAATGACAACGTGAGCAGAAGTTTTACACTTGATCTTAGCCAAAAGGCTGAGAAGCCATGAGCCGACGTTTTTGTAGAAATTGGCAAACTGATTCTAAAATTCCTATGAAATGCTAATGTAGTTCTTTAGGCGAAAAGAAAATGGTTTCACTGGGGAATTGTACAAAACACTTAATAAAGAAATAATACTGGGTTCTACATAGACTCTTCCAGAAAATTGAGGAGAAGGAAATACTTCACAACTGGTTCGAAGAGTTGAGCATTACTCTGATATAAAAACCAGAAAAAGATACTTAAATTTTTTTTTAATGTTTATTTTTGAGACAGAGAGAGAGAAATAGAGGAGAGGGAGAGACAGAGACAGAGCACAAGAGGGGGAGGGACAGAGAGAGAGAGGGAGACACAGTATCTGAAGCAGGCTCCAAGCCCCAGGCTCTCAGCATAGAGCCCCATGTGGGGCTCGAACCCATGACCCATGAGATCATGACCTGAGCCGAAGTCGGACACTTAATTGACTGAGTTACCCAGGCGACCCTTTAACTTTTTTAATGTTCATTTATTTTTGAGAGAGAGAGCACAAGCAGGGGAGCAGCAGAGAGGGAGAGAGATGTTCCCGAGCCGGCTCCACACTGTCAGCGCAGAACCCAATACCCCCAAACCAGAAAAAGATACTTAAAGGAAAAGAGACTACATATCAATATCCCTCATGATGGGTGCCTGGTGGCTTAGTCGGTTAAGCATCCGACTTCGGCTCAGGTCATGACCTCACGGTTCGTGGGTTCAAACCCGGCGTCGGGCTCTGTGCTGACAGCTCAGAGCCTGGAGCCTGCTTCCGATTCTGTGTCTCCTTCTCTCTCTGCCCCTCCCCTGCTCGCTCGCTTTCTCTCTCTCTCAAATATAAAGTTATCTTTTTTTAAAGAATGAGCTATTGATACATATATCAACATGGATGAATCTCAAACTAAATATGCAGAGCGAAAAAAGCCACATATAAAAGCATCTCTACTACAGGATCCCATTTCCACAAAATTCTAAGGAACACAAATTTATCTACCGCGAAAGAAAGTAAATTAATGCTGTTTATTCTATATCAATTACACTTGATAAAGCTGTAAAAAAAAAAACAACAACGACAGCAACCTACAGAACATATAGAACATGAACAAAACCAATTCCCTGGATCTCTGGACACAAACTGTGTGCTCAACAATGGCCCAGAGTTAGCACAGACCCCACCACGGTAAGGGCTCAGTCCCATAAGACTGGCCTCACTTCAGACACCAATCACAGGTCCTGTGCCTCCTATACTTTTCAGACCAACCAGCTAAGCATCCGCACGTCCCGTGATCCCCTCTTCAGGTTTAAGAATTTGTTAGAAGGGCTCACTGAACGCAGGAATACACTTGACTCACCTTTTTCAGTTTATTGTAAAGGATGTTATGAAGTACACAAACGAACAGCCCAATAAAGAGGCACAAAGGGTGAGGTCCAGAAGGGTCCCATGCACAGTAGTTTCTTTTTTTTCCTTTTTCTTATTAAAAAATTTTTTTGCAGGGAGGGCACCTGGGTGGTTCAGTCGGTTGAGTGTCCGACTTCGGTTCAGGTCACGGTCTCACGTTTGTGAGTTCGAGCCCGGCGTCGGGCTCTGTGCTGAGAGCTTGGAGCCTGGAACCTGCTTTGGATTCTGTGTCTCCCTCTCTCTCTCTCTCTCTCTCTGCCCCTCACCTGCTTGTGTTTATTTTTGTGACAGAGAGAAAGAGAGAGAAAGAGACAGAGCATGAGCTAGGGAGGGGCAGAGAGAGGGGAGACACAGAATCTGAAGCAGGCTCCAGGCTCCGAGGTGTCAGCACAGAGCCTGGCGTGGGGCTTGAACCCATAAACCATGAGATCATGACCTGAGCTAAAGTCAGACACTTAACCAACTGAGCCACCCAGGCGCCCCATCAGTTTCTGTTTCCATAGAGTTGGGAGCCATGATACTTTTGACAAATGGATGTGTTGGCCACTTTGGAAGCTCTCTGAACCCTGTCTTTTAGGGGGTTTTATGAAGGTTTCATCACATAGGCATCATCAATTGTTAACTCAATCTCTGGCCACCCACCCTACCTTGGGGAGTTTGGGGCTGCAACTGAAAGTTCTAGGTTTCTTTTTTTTTTTTTTTTAATGTTTATTTATTTTTGAAAGAGAGCGAGCAAGAGTGGGACAGACAGAGAGGGGGACAGAGGATCCGAAGAGGGCTCTGCGCTGACAGCAGAGGACCCGATGCGGGGCTCAAACCCACGAACCGTGAGATCATGACCTGAGCCGAAGTCAGACGCTTAACTGAGTGAGCCACCCAGTGCCCCAAAAGTTCTAGGTTTCTAATCAAGGCTTAATCTTTCTGGTGACCAGCCCCCTTCCTGAAGCTATGAATTTACCTCTTGTGGTATAAAAAGAAGTGTGTATACATTAATAAAATAAGTATTTGTATGAACAAAGTAGATAAAGACCCAAATCCCCCAAAGCCTAGAGGAAGAAAACCATGAGTTTAAAATCAGAAATCAGACCGCAATCAATAAAATTTTGCAATAAAATCCATAAGTCCTAAAAAAATCTTACAATATGTACAAATTACATATATTATAATTATAGTATTAAAATAATCTGTAATGAAATGGAGAGTCATATTTGCAAGAAAGGATATAAGCAGGAGCTTTATAAAATTATAGGAGAGGGGTGCCTGGGTGGCTCCGTCGGTTGAGCATCCAACTCTTAATTTCAGCTGAGGCCATGACCCCAGGGTCGTGGGTTCAAGCCCGGCAGCAGGTTCCACCCTGACAAAGTGGAGCCTGCTTGGGATTCTCTCTCTCTCCCTCTCTTTGCCCCTCCCCCACTGCTGCTGTTTCTCTCTCAAAATAAATAAACTTAAAAAAAAAAAAAAAAGCCTAAGCAAAACTTAGTTCCCTAAGTACTCTGTCCCAGACAGGCATTGTTCTAAGCCTCTGACATATATTAGCTCATTTAATCCTCTAGAACACTTTTTAGATAGTTACTATTTTTATCATATTATGCAATTGAGAAAAATAAGGTACAGAGTAGTTAACTGGATTCCGACGTAGGCAATCCCTTTCTCGAATGTGTGGCCCTTTAACCACCACACTACAGATGGGACCCGGCTCTCATTCTGCTTGCCAAATTTGCATGACATTCATTCCATCATTGGTAAAATAAAATTGTGCGAAAAGGAAAATGATACTCAACATCACACAGAAAGATACACGCAAGTGTCTTAAATAATCATGAACTCAGACCCAACAGTATATTAAAAGAATAACTTGTTCTAATCAAGTAGGCTACATCATAGCTATGAAAAGCAGCAAATTTTTAGAAGTCAGTTAACATACTGTACCTTTAGATGGCTTAGTCGGCTTGGGCTGCCGTAACAAAATACCACAACAGAAATATGTTTTCTCACAGTTCTGGAGGCTGCAAGTCCCAGATCAAGGTCCGGCAGGGTCAGTTTCTGGCGAGGGCTGTCTTTAAGGCTTTCAGAAGGCCGTATTCTCACCGTGTCCACACAGGGTGAGGAGAGAGATACAGAGAGAGAGAGTTCTCTGTTGTCTCTTCTTACAAGGACACTAATCCCGTCAAATTAGGTCCCACCCTCATGACCTCACTTAACCTTACTTTTCTCCTAAAGGCCCAATCTCCAAATAGTCACTTCATCATGGGGAGTTTTGACGCAATTCCCTTTTTTTTTTTTTTTAATTTAAAAATTTTTGTAATGTTTGTTTATTTTTGAGAGGAGAAAGACAGGGTGTGAGCAGCAGGGGAGGGGCAGAGAGAGAGACACACACACACAGAATCCGAAGCAGGCTCAAGGCTCGGGCCTGTCAGCACAGAGCCCAGTGAGGGGCTTGAACCCATGGAGCATGAGATCATGACCTGAGCTGAAGTCAAATGCTTAACTGACTGAGCCATCCAGGTGCCCCTTGACACAATTCACTCTTCAGTATTAGGCATGTGATCTGCACATTAAATGCTATCAATACACTAGGCAAACTCCACTCATTTTTTATGAAAGTATTTCAAAAGTTAGCAATGTATATGAACGCTTTCTTAGCAAGATAGAAAGGTCCATTTCAAATTCGTAGCTAACATCTTTCTTAACAGTGAAAAATGAAGGGTATTCACGTTAAATCCTAAACGAAGAAGGGTGATCAGTGTCACTATTATTATTTGATATTATTTAGGGTAATATATGAAAAAAGATCATAAAATATTTAACAGGAATGAGAGGTAGATAGGATAAGGTAATTCTTTTATGTTGTTTTTGAAAAGACAATTTGTTCTGAAATTCTTGTACGAAACATTATTTGGTGACTAATTTATATAGATGATTCTGGAATTCAGCAAAATCTTTTGAATTTTGGTTTCTTCCTCTGGACATTTAAATAAAGGTGTTACTTACAGAATAATAATTGCGTTTTAAAAGTCTTTATAGTTTTTTTTTTTTAACGTTTATTTATTTTTGAGACAGAGAGAGACAGAGCATGAACGGGGGAGGGTCAGAGAGAGGGAGACACAGACTCCAAAGCAGGCTCTGGGCTCTGAGCTGTCAGCACAGAGCCCGACGCGGGGCTCGAACTCACGGACCGTGAGATCATGACCTGAGCCGAAGTCGGAGGCTTAACCGACTGAGCCACCCAGGTGCCTCTAAAAAGTCTTTATAAAAAACATTGACAAGTGGAAACATATTTCCCATCTGTTGAACTTTGATGAGGCAGAGTGCCACAATTACTTTTTGCTGAAAATAATTTCCTAATAAACTTGGTCTTGTTTTATTTTTTTTCCATCGTGGAAGGATCATGGCGTTCTTTGCTTTTATTTGCTTGTTTGTTTGAATTGTGGTAAGAAATGCGGAACATAAAAATTTACCATCTTAGTCATTTTTAACTGTTCAGTGCAATAGTGTTGACTATATGCATATTGTTGTCGAACGGGTCTCTAGAACTTTCTCATCTTGCAAAATTGAAGCTCCATCTATGGAGCAACATTCCCCAATTTCCTTCTCCTCTCAGCCCCTGGTACCTACATTGTACTTTCTGTTTCAATGAGTTTGACTACTTTAGATTCCTCAGGTAACATATTAACATAATATCCTCAAGGTTCATCCATGTTGTAGCGTGTGACAGGCTGAATAACATTCCACTGTATTCGATACATTGAATAGAAAAACAGCCCCTCAGGGGCTCCTGGGTGGCTCAGTCGGTCAAGCATCTGACTTTGGCTCAGGTCATGATCTTACGGTTCATGAGTTCGAGCCCCGCATCGGGCTCTGGGCTGACAGCTCAGAGCCTGGAGCCCGCTTCGGATTCTGTGTCTCCCTCTCTCTCTGCCCCTCCCCTGCTCGCATTCTGTCTGTCTCTCTCTCAAAAATAAATAAACATTAAAAACAAAATTAAAAAAAAAATGAAAAACAGCCCCTCAGAAAAGAAACCTGAATAGTCCACCTGAACATTAATTGTAAGTGGATTCAAGGTCACTGTCAAAATCCAAACCATAAAAATTGAACACTTACTGACTAGGTATACTCTGAATGGAGAACTTTCCAAATGTAGGGAAAATTGAAAGCAACAGGAAAAGATTAATAGATTTGATAATGAAATTAAAACATTGGAACATCACAAACATAAAATTAGACAGGAAATGTTTTAAACAGATCAACAAATAATAGCTTATCAGATTGATCCTCAATATGATAAGGAATGTTCCAGAACTAATGGAAAACAAGTGAAGAGCTCCGTCCTAAAACAGAGAAATAAAAATTGTTGACAAATCGAAAAGTGTAGTTAACCTTAAATGTAATCAAATAGAACTAAAACACTGTCAAGAAGGCTCTATTTCTAATGAAATCAATGTCCTAAATTGTAAAAAGTGATAATTGCCCTGTTGCTGAAGAGAACGAGGAATCTGTGCTGTCCCTCATTTCTGATGGTACAATTTTTCTGAAAAGCAATAGGGGAATATCCATTTAGAGCCTTAATGTATCCATACTCTAGTAAGGCATTTTTAGAAAAGAATCAGAGGTGCAGACCAAGTTTTATTCACTAAGTAAATCTTTGTAACACTATGTAAAATAGGGAAGATATGGGACTAGCAGCAATGACCCACAATGAGGGGTTGATTCAATCCTTTTCAGTACATACAAGGAAACAATATGCTGTAGCTATTGTTTAGAAAAACTTTTTAATGTTTATTTATCTTTGAGAGAGAGAAAGAGAGAGAGTTCGAGCAGGGGAGGGGCAGAGAGAGAGAGAGACAGAGTATCAGAGCAGGCTGTCAGTGCAGAGCCCACCTTGGGGCTCGATCTCACGAACCCTGAGATCATGACCTGAACTGAGAGCAAGAGTCAGACGCTTTACTGACTGAGCCACCCAGGTGCCCCTGATGCAGCTATTAAGAAACGTTATGAAGCATTTTTTTTTTTTTTAACTATCTGAGGAAGTTACTTAAGATATAAATACTAAAGGGGAAAAAAAATCAGAGTTCAAAATTTTATATCAAGAACTCATTGATTCTCACTTTTCCTTTGCACTTTTATAATTTCATATTTTCTTCGGGATATATGTCTTACCTATATTCAGAACGTTGACAGCAGTGTTAAAAAGAATGAAGTTAGGGGCACCTGGGTGGCTCAGTTAAGCGCCTGCCTCTTGATTTTGGCTCAGGTCATGATCTCACAGTTTGTGGGTCCCAGCCCTGTGTCAGGCTCTGCACGGACAGCGTGGAGCCTGCTTGGGATTCTCTCTCCCCTCCCCTCTCTGCCCCTCCCCTGCTCTCTCTCTCTCTCAAAATAAATGAATAAACTTAAAAAAAAAAAAAAAGACACAAATGGCTGAGCTTCTGAAACTGGGTCTTTCATCCCAGAGATCTGCAGCAAGGTCCCCCACAAGGTGCATTTCTAACTAGGTCTCAGGTGGTGCTGGGAAACCACTAATTTAGAGGAAATAGCCCGGGTCCGGGAGCCAATTTTGGTACAGTCACTCGTTAATTTACATGGCAAGTAATTTTTTCATTTCAAGGTGGCTTTTTGAGACGTGGGGAATTCTAATACCCACTGTGCAAGTGTTTGCAACAAGTGAAAGAGATAAAGGTCTGGGAAAGCCCCTTGGTATGTTGCAGGTACTGCTAGTTGAACTTGGCTTCCATTCCCTTCCCCAAAGTAATCCTACGTTACGAAGTTGGCCACGGCATCTTCCTTGGCGGTGAAGGAACGGTGTTCTTGGTGTGAGGGTCACGTAGGGGTGGGCATAGGCTTTTTATGTTTTTGGAGGACCCTAACATAACCCGATTCGGGTGGGCGCAAACCGGTTCGTGTGTTTTACTCTGATGACAATTAATATTGCCTGGGCAGTGGGTCAAAACAGAGATTTCTTACGGCTTCGAGAGCCCCGTGCCATTTCAGGGATACTCCCTAAAGGAACGGCATGAAAAGTAGAAATTAGAACTTACGTCCCATCAGGTAAAGATCAAAATCTATTTTTAATTTATTTTAGAAACTTACAATTCCACGGTGACTCCTTTAGATTTTTTTAATGTTTCATCTCATTTTATTTTTAAAGTTTATTTATTTATTTAGAGAATGAGAACACATGTGGGAGGTGGCAGAGAGAGAGAGAGAGGGAGAGAGAGAATCCCAATCAGGCTTCGTGCTGCCAGCACGGAGCCCGAGGCGGGGCTCGAACCCACGAGCCATGAGATCATGACCTGAGCCAAAACCAAGAGTCGGACGCTTAACTGACTGAGCCACCCAGGTGCCCCTAGATTTTTTTATTTTTGAGAATTTCAAGCAAGCCTGTATATTTGGAAGACTGTGAATGTAGACCTTTCTCCTTTAGAAAAAGGGATCCTCTAATTTCAACATCATGAACAAAATGATTTGGCAACTAAACCTATTCATCCCCATCACAACTTCTTTGGGAACTGATAAAAGTCCTTAAAACACTAAGAGTCCTTAAAACTGTGTTTATTTTGGTGCATTTATTGACTTCAATTTTAGGGTCCACACTAACAGGATCCATTAAGAAAAATGGGACGTTCTGATGTGATACCCAGATGGACAGAAATTGATGGGTTCTCCTTGTACCACCATTAGTCCATGACCTTTCTGGGAATTTGTTTATTAGATTGTAGATGATAGCTAATTAATCACAGAGCCGACTTCTGAAGACTAAGACGTAGAACAAGTATGTTTTGGTTGATGTGGAGGAAAGAGAGGTGCGTTTCTGTCATAGGCATCATTGCCCAGTGGATTTGGAGACCCTTAGGGGTCATCTTCTGGACAGTGGGCATCTGAGGGAAGGAAATCAAGCAAGAGAATGACATAGGAAAGCGGACAAAGTTTACCCACTTGAGGTTTCTAGCTCAATAGCTGAACTTTCGGCAGAGAAAACATGTCACCTCGCAGATTATGTGTCTTTCCTGGCTCCCCTGGTTGCCTTCTGGATCAAATTTAAACTGCCTATTTCAAGAGCGGCCAGTATCCCTTCACTCTAGTGGTGCATTGTATAAATAGCCATCATGGGCAATTAGTGTCTCTGATTTTTTTTCTTTCTAAATAATGCGGTTGAGTGACGTTTCATATATTTCAGTTTTTCTCCCCCCAAATCACGCCAAGTAAATGATATTTTCTTATGCCTTGCAGAGTTCATGCATATATCACTTCAACCGTGATGAAAAAGGATAAGGGGATAAAAAACAAATGAGGATATGAACCTGCCCCTCACTCACATTTTGTGAACATAGACTGTTGCGGTCAGAAGATGCCCTTAGGAAAAAACTTTTTTTTTTTTTTAAGAGAAGTCCATTTATTTTTTTTTTATTTTATTTTTTTGACCATTTATTTTTTTAATATAGTGAATATGAAGTTACTATATAACATCAAATGGGAATGTTTTGTTGTTTATTATTCTTTCTTGCCTGTACCCAGGTACATCAACGTGATTTAACTTTATTTACTTATTTTGAGAAAGAGAGAGAACGTGAGAGAGCTTGTGCACTGGTGTGTGCGTACAAGTGTGAATGAGTGGGGAAGGGGCAGAGACAGAGGCAGAGAGAGAATCCCAAGAAGGTTCCAGGCTGTCAGCACAGAGCCCAACACAGGGCTTGATCTTACAACCGTGAGATCATGACCTGAGCCGAAATCAAGAATCAGATGCTTTCCCGGCTGAGCCACCCAGGCGCCCCCGACTCCGAGTCACTTTAAGCTATGCATCAATCTGTATTCTCAGGACCCCAGTAGTAGAAAAAGAAGTCTGTCTGAAAATCAAGGGCTCAACGCCTGAGGCAAAGACTGAGAAGGAGGGGGCTCTTCACCAAAGTGCCAGGTGGCCTCAGTGACCACACTCACGAGTGATGTACGGGTCCTTCCCTCCAGCCTACACCCTTTCAGACCGCCTGTTTGGCAATGGAATATTATTCAGCCACGAGAAAGGAGGATATCTTGAGAAAGGAGGATATCTTTCCATTAGCGACAACACGGATGGACCTTGAGCGTGTTACGCTAAGTGAGATGAGTCAGACAAAGGCAAGTATTGCATGATCTCATATATGGAATCCCAAAATGTCAAACTCATAAAAAATAATGAAATGGTGGTTACCAGGGGATGGGAGTCGGGGGGAGGGGATAAAATTGATGCTGTTTAAGGGTACAAACTTACAATGAGTAGTAAATAAGCCACAGATGAATATAGACAACAATGTTGTACTCTAATTGTATAATGTGATAAATATCAATACAATGGCCATCATAGGACAGTATGTAAGTGAATCAAAGTGACACGTCATACTCCCTAAATTTGCACAATGTGTCACACATATTCCATAGGAAAAAGACTTCTCGTTTGGGCAATAGAATGACCTAATTCTACTGTTTTCTCTTCCGTTCTATTGTATTTCGTGATCCCCGCAGGGCAGGTGGCCACCACTGGCCTAAAGATGGTGAAAGGACTCAAAATTGGCCACAAAGGGTGACTTCAAAAGATTGAACCCATGGCCCTCTCGGTGCTCCTGTTTTTACTCACTACCTGCCCCCCAGGCTCCTTAACTTCATCTGGTCACACAGACTTCTGTGTGTCGACCCAAGCGAGGGTCACCCAAGCAAGGGTGCTGCCCACCCAAGCCCCAAAGAATCACCTGGTCGATTCTTTGACACATCTGTCTCCCAGAGAGCCAGACGGGAAAGCAAGCTCGGGCCCTTCCATGCGGAAGAGATGTGGGGAAGAGCTGGGCTTTAAGAAGATGGGTTGTGTTTCTGGAACAGAAGCTGGTGGTGCCCCGTCAAGGAGCCCTCGCCACTCACCACTCCCTTGTGCTCTGACCTGATGGCTTCCTACTTCAAGCACCTCTGCCTGAGGGCTTTCTCTGGCTTCTGGGGCAAGCCGGAAGTGATGGGCAGTTAATGGGTCTAGAAGTAGCCCTCAGCCAGCGACCAACAGAAATTAGGGGATAATACCCCAGGCCCCTCACCCTTCAGGCAAAGTAACTCTGAGGTGTGCCCTAGGCTGTCCTCCAGAGGCTCCCAGGGAGACTGAGCCCCAGTTGCCCATAGTAGTAAATTCCTCATCAACTCAGCCTGTATTGGTTTCTTTTCTTATCCTCGTCTCAGGGTTTGCTTCTGAGGGAACCCAGTCTAAGAGCTAGAACAGGGGATGTGTGAGGTTTTAGCTATACACACCCACTGGGGCCACATGGTGGAGGCCCTAAATGTCATGTTGGGGTGAGACTTTATTCCATGGTGACCGGGTGCTGAGTGTCTGATCAGACCCCAATGCTAAAGGATCATTCTGGAAACAGAAGAGTGGCTTAGAGCAGTGGTCCTCAAATCATGCATGGTCCCCAGACCACAGACGCAAGAATCATCTGGCAACTTTTTAATAATGGTCTGGCAGCTTTTTACCAATGCAAATCCTTGCCTGCACCCGGACCTGCTGTATCAGGCAATCTGGGGTCGGGTCCCAGAAGCCAGTGTTTTTGTAAGCCCTCCGGGTGAACTTGATGCCCCTTAATGTTTGAGAACCACTGGATTACAGAGTGGAGTGGAAGTTGTTAGCATGGAGACCAGTTATCGGGCTACGGTGAGCGTCTGGTGAGAAACTATAAAGGCCCGAGCTGTGAGTTTTGATTCCCTTCTCCTCACTCTTTTTGCCTTGGCCCTGTGTTCTGCATGCAGTGTGCTTAATAAATATTTTGGCCTGATGTCTCCCATCCCATTATCTAGCAAGTGGGAGCGGCGACGGGAGGGGCAGGGATGGAGAGGGGCAGGGTCAGGTGACTTGGTTCATACGGGGTTCAGCCACCGCCGACCACGTGGCATCTTGAGCATTACCCCTTTTGCAGTTCCAGAGACAAAGTCTTCCCCCGGAGTAATTGGGGCATTGGCCAAATCTGATGTCTTCTTCAGGAGACAGCGACAGCTACTCCCCTTTCAGAAATCAACATCCCATGGCTTACGTGTGTGGAGCCTGAGAAGTATTGTAAATCTGAGAATGAAATCCCCATAAACTGGGCAATAAAAGCTTTTTAACAGAAATTACTTCCTGAGAAAGGGAACATTGTGTATGGATGAGGGGGAGGGACAGAGTCTGGGAAGATGGATAGGAGGTCTCCTGCTAAGTGGCCTGAAATCTGAAATTAGTTTGTGTTAGTTTGAGACCTAATCCATATTGTTATTATTTGCTGTTGCTTGAAAACCTTTTCTTTTTTTATTTTCAGTGTTAGCTTGACCAGGGTCTTTATAAGTCATGAGTTTCAGAACCCCATAATTATGCCCTGTAACCTTGTCCAATGGCATCCCAGACTCTCAGCGCCTGCTTATGGGCCTGTGGGAACTCAAAGTCCCCCAACAGTCCCCAGGGCTAGGGTGGGTGAGGGAGACGTGGTTGGCAATGGCCCATCCCACTGGGGTACCAGCTCCCAGAACAACAAGGCCTTTGACTGAGGCCTTCACTGGAAACTGGATGACATTCTCTGGGCCAAAAGGGGCAATTGGAAAGGTAGTTTTGTGGGTTGGCTCCCAAGCCAGAGTTGAAATTAGGCTGTAGCAAGTCTGAAAGAAACCTGGCAGAGGAGGAAAAGGCCCTCCCTGTGCCAGGAACTGCATAAACCCATGACCAATCAAACAGAACCAATGTGGTGAGGAAATATTTCTGACTGGCTAGCGTCCTGCCTGGTGGAGTCTGGCCTGTTGAAGAAGAGCTGGGATGAAATGATTGCGGTGTTATTTATCTTTGATTTGGTGGGGGGGGGGGGGGTATGTCTTTGCAAGAGGAACTGACGAGGGGAAATCTTTTGTGATTGGGAAGCCCTTCTTAGCCAGAGAGATTGAATGATTGCTCGAGCTACGTTGCATAAAATTAATGAAGATAAAGATGTACATGGACCAGAATTTACGAGGCGTGTAGATATTTTTCATAAACAGAGAGAAATAATTAGCTTGAAGAACAAGCTATGGTTGGCTACACCAAGGGACTTTGCGAGTTCGCGGGGGTTGCTTTGTAGATTAAACATAAAGCTGTTACGAAATGAGTAAGCACAAAACCGTGTATCAGATAGAAAGAGGAATAGGGCCAGCTTGGCCCCTTTAAAGCTCCCATATCAGAGGGGCCTCTGCTTGTGTCCATTTCTCTCCGTGGACTCCTTGGTTTTTGCGGCAATGTTTCTGGTTGTCATAACAACCAGCTGTGGAATAATCGATCTGGACACTGAGTGGCCTACTCAGTTCAGTCGTTAAAAACGAACATAGGTTTTAACTATTTTGGTGACTTTTATGATAGACGTGAACAAATATGGCAGCGATTGGCTTGATTGCTTGGTTATCCACCCGTTGGGGGGGGGGGGGTGTCAACGAACCGGGGAAGGGACCCAGAGACAGGCTGGTCCAACTTCTTTTGCCAGACGTGAGGCCCAGAGGGGGAAAATAACACCCAAGTCACCTGGGTAGTATTTGCTAGAACTGGAACGAGACTCCCAGGCCCGAGCCCCCCATCTTCCCCTACCATCTGGTCAACCCACAGCACCTACTCTTTATTCACTGAAGTGAAACAAAGCTATTTTTTAAAATTCTGCTTTCTCCTAACAGAAGTTAATCCCCCAAAGACATATCTTAATTAAGGTAGCATAAGAAAAATGATGCAAGATAAATATGGGCATTCTTCGCAGCTTAATTTATTATGACTTTAAAAGGGTTGCAAGAGCATGCCTTGCTTCTGTGAAACGTAGTGCATTTTTGCAATTCCCCACAGTTATAAATTAATATAGGCCATCAGGGATGAGGTTAATGGTGGATGAAGACTGTCTCGTGGGGAATACTCAGCACCTGAGAAAATGAACAGCTGTGGTGTACGGACCCCCAGCCAGTCCTACAAATGATACAACTTGTCACAAAACTAGTCCCCACAGAGGCATATTAATTTCTAATAAATAAACCCAGTCACTTTTTTTTTTTTTTAGATTGCTTTTCTCTATAAGCACATTCCCATGTTACTCTACCCAGAACGGTTCAGGACTAGGTATCCAGGGGCTGTATGGGCCCATCTTAAGCCAACCCAAGCAAATGCCCCATGCCGACCCTTGGCTCTTCCCTCTTGGGAAGTCTAAATTCGCAGCCGAGATTAAGGGCTAATGAGAAGAAAAACTAACGTATTTGCAGGCTCGTTAACTATTATCGGCCTATCCAAAAGTGCCCCTTTTAGAAATACATGAAAGCCTCAGAATCTTCCTAATGCCCAGTGCAACAAAGTAACATCGAGGGAGCCTTAGGAAAAATGCGGATTAGACAAAAAAACGTATGTATCAGAAGTTCCCCCATCCCCCATGCCATCCTGCAAGTTTGCTGAGAGAGGTTTGAAGGAGCTTCGTAACTCACTGCGGGAGGCTGGAGATGAGAATGCAACCCTTACGCCCCTAGAGATTTCTGGTTAGAAACGTAGTCACTTTGAAACTGAAAAACCAAGGCCAAGTCTGAGGCTTACAACGGCCTGATGAAATCAGAAAGGCAAGGTGGTATGTCTGAGGATTGGAGATGTGTGCTATTTCCTGTGAATTGAAGCCATACCTGTGTGAGCTGCTGACTTCAGAGACCCCATCCCCCGCCCCCCACCTGCTTTCCCGATGTGGCTTCACTCTTCGTCCTTTTTTGTTCAGGGGACTTAAATGTCCAATCCTGCCTTTCCTGACCCAGGAAAACAAACGTAGAGTCTCTTTGTGTGAATAATAATAATAATAACCCTGCAATAAATGAATGTGGGAGAGTGAATGCGCCTCTGGGTATGAGGGATTTTGATTTATTGCGGCAACCTGCTGTCCTTCTCTCTGTCTCTCTGTCTCTGTCTCTCTGTCTCTCTCTCTCTCTCTCACACACACACACACACTCACAGCCAAACAGAAGCATTAAATGATTGGAGGTACACGTGCCCTTGGAGAGCAACCACATCATACTGGATGATCATGCCCAGAGTCTCCGAGCACGAAGGGAACTGCTATTTGGAATACCTTCCATTGAATGGAAAGTTAGCTTGATTTTTTTTTTTTCCACTTTATTTCAGGAAGGGAACAACTGACCAACTGATCAGCTCCTGATATTTATTTATTTATTTATTTATTATTTAACGTTTATTTATTTTTGAGACAGAGAGAGACAGAGCATGAACGGGGGAAGGTCAGAGAGAGAGGGAGACGCAGAATCTGAAACAGGCTCCAGGCTCTGAGCTGTCAACACAGAGCCCAACGCGGGGCTCGAACTCACAGACCGCGAGATCATGACCTGAGCCGAAGTCGGAGGCTTAACTGACTGAGCCACCCAGGCGCCCCAGATCGGCTCCTGATAAATCAAGGTAAGCACCAACGTACCCAAACTCGATCCAGTCCTGAGGTGCGGCTGATGTAGGACAGAAGCACCGCGTACCGTTGGTTCACTATCAGTTAATCTTTCTGTAAAAAAAGGTCAACCGTCTCCCTGAAGGAATCGCTCCCTTGTTAGAACAACATTTGTGGTCCCAAGAAACACGGGATGGTGTCTTTCGGGGGTCATTTAACACGGAGTGCGGTTTTATCTAGTTCCTTCCAATTCACTGTTTCTTTATGACAGGTTATAATTCACCCTCCAGGTTGGAAGGTACTTCTGTGGAGCCCAGGACACCACTCGGGGCCTCAGGGACTAGACAGGCACACTGAGGCGTAACCCCTACCCTCAGGAAGCACGTCAAGTTATCAGGAAGACGAGACTGGCGCATGTGCTAACAATGCTAAGTTGTGCAGCAGGAAAGAGGACGAAAAAGGTCCCAGTCTGCTGAACCCAAAAGTTCAATATATATCCCCTGTTTATTCCTCACGACAACGTAGACGAGGCAGTTGTGTTTAGCCTGATTTCAAAGATGAGGACACGGAAGCTTGGAGAGGCGAAGTGGCTTCTGTAGGGGAACAAAACTTGCCAGTCCAAAATGTGTCACTTTGGCGTGTGAATTATTTCAGGATGATTCTTTTTTTTTTTTTCATTTTAATTCTAGTATAGTTCGCATACGGTGTTATATTCGTTTCACATCTATAGTATAGTGATTCAACCCTTCCATACGTCACCCGGTGCTCGTCACAACTGCACTCTTTAATCCCCATCACCCATTTCACCCATCCCCCCACCCACCTCCCCTCGGCTGAGGCTGATTGTTTTTAAGAAACAAAAAGACTCAAGAAGTTTTTCTTTTTTTGCCTCTCCTCTAACTGCCAAAAGGAATTTAGATCGAGGACCGGCTCCAGGAGAGCGCTATCACCATAGATAACCACAGTATAACACAAACTAGGTGTGGTGGACAGGGAGGAATCTAGCAAAGCCCATTTGTTAAAATTCCTCTCTGCGTTCTGATGTTTCTGGATAGCCCAGCAAACATTTGTTTACCAGACATTTACTCTTTTTCATTTTCCTGTGCAATGTCTCCCTTCCTCCCTCCCTCCCTTCTACCCTCCCTTCCTTCCTTCCTTCCTTCCTTCCTTCCTTCCTTCCTTCTTTCCTTCCTTCCTTCTCCCTCTCTTCCTCACTGCCTTCCTTCCTACCTTCCTGTCCTAGACCCCTACCCCCTTCTCCTCAGCTCTGGATGGCGTGTAAACCTCAATTGCTTGACTGCCTGTGGGCCTCATATTCTTATGGAGCCCTCAAAGGTAATGTTATTTTTATGTAATTTAAATTTTATTTTCTCCTGTGAACCCCTCTCGTGTCAATTTATTTCTTAGACCAGCCAAAAGAACCTTGAAGGGTGGAGGAAAGGTTTTTCTCCCCAACACTTCCCTAAGTTCACCCAGCTGGTAAATGGTAGAGCTGGAATGGAAGGCAGGCAGTCTCACTCTGGAATCTAGGCAAGCTTCACCATGCCGTGTTGCCCTCCGTAGTTTTGCAGCACAGGCCATGTGAGTCAGGGGACTCTGGAATGGAGGGAGCTCTCTGAGATTTAGAGTACAGGAACGTTTTCAGAGAACAGGTGGGATCCAAGTTGGTTCCCATGATGGATAAGCAGAGGAGAGAATACCAGGTGAAGAAACAAAATGGCAAAGGCAGGGGTGAGGGACACTCAGGAAATGCATGATACTTTCTTCTTGGGCGCTCACTGAGCTGTTCTACCCAGCGGCTCATGTCCGTGAGAACCATCTGATGTGAATTCCCCTCACAACCATCAGGATCATCCAAAACCAAATTCTCAGCCTTGATTTTACTTATTGGCAGCATTTGACCCAGTGGATCACTCCCTCTTCCTTGAAACTCTTGGACAGTTGGCTCTTTGAGGTTTCATCCTCTTTCTGGTTATTCCTTCTCATTCTTCCTCATTTCCCTGACCTTTAATTGGAGTGCTTCAGGCCTCAGTTCTTGGACTTTTTTTCTTTTTTTTTATTAAAAAAATTTTTTAATGTTTATTTATTTTTGAGACAGAGAGAGAGCATGAGTGGGGGAGGGGCAGAGAGAGAGAGAGAGAGAGTCACAAAATCCAAAGCAGGTTCCAGTCTCTGAGCTGTTGGCACAGAGCCCGACGTGGGGCTCGAACTCACGAGCTGTGAGATCATGACCTGAGCGGAAGTTGGATGCTCAACCAACTGAACCACCCAGGTGCCCCTGGACTTCTTTTCTATCTAAACCCATTCCTTTGGTGACCTCACTTAACCATAATAATTGTTTCAATATCATAACTGTGTAATCTAAATGAGTGAAATATAATAAATATCATGCATGCACACATGGACAAAATTCCCAGAACGTCCAGGGCCAGCCAAGATGGAGTAAGCTCACTTAGTCTATCTCTCCTACTGATTACAATGGAAAATTCTGCTGTGGTGACTATGTTGGTGGTGGTTCAGGCACCTGAACCTTATCTCCATGACTAGCGGAACCAGGAAGAGGGACCCCCCCCCCCCGTGTGAAGAATGTAGGAGGAATTCCCATTGTTTTTTTTTCTTGCTGCTTCACCCCGAGGGTGGTTCCAGTGATGCAGAATTGTCTGACAGTGTGTTGGAGGGACGGAGGGCCAAGAGTCTGAGAAAAATCCATTTTTCTGGTCAAAGGAATTGGGGAAAGGGGAAACTGGAAGACAGAGAACATGGAGAAAATCCTGAAGAGAAGAAAGTTGGAAAAAGGGAATCCCTCTAATTCTGTGTATGAACTGATACAAATCCTGGGTTCATCCCTAAGCTGTGCATGAACAGCACAGACCCAAAAGCACAGGAAAATCTCTGATAACTGAGCCATGATATTAAGCACTTCTAAGTCCCAAACACACTCCTGACAGTCACATATACTGGGAGAATAAAGACAATAGGATTGAATCCTGAAATGATATTTGAAACATGATATTTGCTCCACAGAAAGTGGAACAAAACTTGTGGTCTTAACTGGGTTGATTTCCTGCTTTAAACAACAACAACAACAACAATAAAATCTATTGACATTCCATTCTCAGGAGGATTTCAACAGAACCCAGTCTCATAACCTAATAGTCAGTATGTCCAGAATGCAATCTAAAAATTTTCAACATATGAAGAAGGAGGAAAATCTGACTAATTCTCAAGGGAAAGAACAATAAACAGAGGCCAACACCGCAATGATCCAGATGTTGGAATTAGCAAAAACATGAAAGCAGCTATCATAGCCATGTTCCGTAAAGGTGAACATTCTTGAAATGAATGGAAAGATAGAAATGCTCGAGAGAAAAATAAGAACTATAAAAAAAGAACCAAATTGAAATTTTAGGACATAAAATATGGTATCTTAAATTAAAAAAAAATATCACTGGCTGAGTTCAACAGCAGAATGGAGATGATAGAATAAACGTGAAAATAGATTAGAAATTATCCAGTCTAGGTGTACCTGGGTGGCTCAGTTGGTGAAGCGTCCAGCTCTTGGTTTCAGCTCAGGTCACGTTCTCACAGTTCCTGAAATCAAGCCCCGCTTCAGGCTCTACAATGGCAGCATGGAACCTGCTTGGGATTCCCTCTCTCCCTCTCTCTCTCTTTCTCTCTCTCTCTGCCCCTCCCCTGCTCATGCTTGCTGTCTCTCTCTTTCTCCAAATAAATAAATAAACATAAAAAAAAACAAGAAAAAGAAGATAAAGTATCCACTCTGAAGAACCAGAGGCAAATGTTAAAACGAAAAGAAGGTAAAGATTAAAAACATGAACAGCGCTTCAACAAATGGTGCTGGGCCACTTGGACACCCAATATGCAAAAAAAATAAAAATGTACCTCGATTATACCTCAAGCTTTATACCAAAATTCACTGAAAATGGTTCATAGACCTAATATAAAACATAAATCCGTAAGACTTTTAAAAGAAGATAAAAGAGAATATCATTGAGACTTTGAATTAGGCTTCTTGGACACGAAACCAAAATCATGATCTTTAAAGAAAAAAAAAATGATAAACTGGGCTTCATCAAAATTTAAAACTTTTCCTCTGCCAAAAACACTTTTAAGAGAATAAAAAGATACTACAGACTTGGAAAATAGATTTACAAATCACATGTCTGATGAAGGACTGGTAAGCAGACTATATAAAGAATTTTCCATGCTCAATAAATAGCCCAATTAAGAATAGGCAAAGATTTTAATGGCCATCTCACCAAAGAAGATATTTGGATGGAAAACAAGTACGTGAAAAGAAACTCATCATCAATCATTAGTGAAAGGAAAATGAAAACCACAGTGAGATACTTTTACACACCTACTTGAATGGTTAAAAATAAATAAATTAGGGGTGCCTGGGTGGCTTAGTTGGTTAAGCACCCAACTCTTGGTTTCAGCTCAGACCATGATTTCACAGTTTGTGGGCTAGAGCCCCGCGTTGGGCTCCGTGCTGACAGCACGGAGCCTTCTTGGGATTCTCTCTGTCTCCCTCTCTGTTCCTCCCTGGCTTGTGCTTGCTTTCTCCCTCTCAAAAAAAATAAAAATAAAAATAAATAAACATGAAATAAAAACAAATAAGTATCTTAAACCCAGCCTGTCCTAAACCAAACTCCCAGCTTTCCCCCAAAACCTGTCCCACAAGCGTTCTTCCTCAGAATGCCTTAACCTGTCAGTTATGGTGGCTTCATTCTTCTAGTTTTTCAGACCGAAATGCTCAGGGCCATTCTTTTTTTTTTTTAATTTTTTTTTAACATTTATTTATTTTTGAGACAGAGAGAGAGCATGAACAGGGGAGGGTCAGAGAGCTCAGGGCCATTCTTGATCCTCCCTCTTTATCTTACATTGAGAAGGAACTCAGAATCCCATTACCTCCCAGTCCTACCAACCTGGTCCAAACCATCATCGTTTTGCAATGACATTCTCACTAGACCCGCTGCTTGGTGCGTGGAGATGCACCACCCAGCTGCCTCTTTCAGGAAGGAGTTGCCACCAGCTCCTTCAGCCGTTAACTCCTTCAAAGTCTGCTTCAGCTGCAGAGAGCCCCGTCACTCCCTCTACCCCAGACACACGGGCCTCCTTGCTCTTTCCCAAGCAGACAGGCAAAAGACCTGCCTCAGAGCCTTTGCACCTGCTGTCCTCTCTGTTTAACCATTCTTTTTTTTTTTTTTTTTTTTTTTTTTTTTTGCTACCCTCTGTCTTAGTCTCCTAGGGCTGCCATGATAGCACGGCAAGCTTGGTGGCTTAGAACAAGAGAAATCGATTCTCTCATTGTTCTGGAAGCTTCTGTCCAAAATCCAGTTTTCACAGGGCCATGCTCCCTCTAGAGTCTCTAGGAGAGGTCCCTTCCTTTCCTCTACCAGATTCTGGTGGCTCCAGGTGTTTCTTGGCTCGTGGCTGCATCTCTGCGATCTCTGTCTCCATCTTACCGTGGCCTTCTTCTTTGTGTCTCTGTCTGTGACCTCCTTATCTGTTATAAGGACACTGGCCATTGGATTTAGGCTAATCCAGGATGATCTCATCTCAAGATCTTTAACTTAATCACGTCTGCAAAGACCTTTCCCCCCCCCCCCCCCCAATAAAATCACATTCACGGGCTCCAGGGATTAGGAAACAGATATAACCTTTGGGGGGCTGTCCCTGAACCCACTCCACCTCCTTAGCTCAGTCCTTCACTTCTTTCAGAACTTTCCCCTGAAGATGCCATCTCAGTATGTGACCTTTCCCCACCCCCCTACTTAAACCGGAAGCTCCCCTACCCCTTCCCCTGCCCTGATTAATTTTTCTCCACCGCACCTAGCACCACCTGCCATGCCGTATAATTTACTTCTTTATGCCTTATTATTACAATAAATCGACCTACCCCATTAGAATCGGAACGACTTTTTTGTTTGTTGCATTCACCACCATATCCCCCTCCCCCCCCCCCCAGTGCCTGGTGGGGTAGTCATGTTGAACGAGTGATTATCTCCATCTTATGAATGCTTAAACAGGCACAGAGAGGTCAGGTAATTTGCCCAAGTGGGGCATTCAAAGCAAGGCCAAACCCATGTTCCTAGTGTCATGATAAACTGTCCTGGACCAGGACAGTTCCCCGGGGTGGCAGTGACTTCTAGGGATGTCTGTGGTCTTAGGGCTGAAGATACGTTGAGTTGTCTTCTTACCCTCAGACTATCTGGGACACATGGCACACCTCTGTCATCTCAAAGTTTTCCCATGCTCTTCCTCGTACTTGGTGACATTCCCCATTAAAGTCTTCCCTTCCAACTAGCCTACATCTTAACATGCTGCCGTGGAGGTTCGTTCTTCTGTCTTGAGGGGCAAGAGGGGGCAGCTGGTCTCCGGTCCCCTTGCATTTGGAGCCTATTATCAAGCCGCCCTGTGGGCATTGCTGGTCCAGACAAAACACATCAGACACGTTTTTTTAGCTTTTTCCAGAAATCTCGTTTTATTGTTTCCCGCCCCCTCCCTTCTCCCCTTCCCCGCAATGGGTTTCTGATAAAATACAGGATGAGATTTTTGGCTTGTAGCACGCACTGCCCTTAGGTGATGTTCTATAAATAATGAGTGGAACAGAACAACATTTTTTAAAAATGCATGTCTTGGCACAAATTCAATTAGTGGTGTTGGCACTTGCTAAACCTAGCAAATAAATGCATTTTCCCTGGCAACCAACGCCAGACTGAGCTCTCTTAATGCCTGTTTTCCGGGAGTCCTAGTTTGCAAACCGTACTTTCATAAACAGCAGAGAATGCTCAGAAGGAGGGGGAGAGACAGCTAACAGTCCCACCCAATTCACAGGCAGGGAGACCGAGGCGGGAAGGGACTGTGTCCCTCCACGATGGACAGCCCGGAGCTTCCCATACGGGGTCACACGAATTCATACAGCTCCAGAGGCCAAAGGCATTTGCTCATTCCATCATGCAAGCCGCTCTGGAAAGCAAGGCCAGATAAAATCCAAGTTGATGTTTGGATGGACATTATTCCGGGCTCTGTCAGCCAGATTCTCAGCCTGTGAAGCTCTGTGGCAACGTGTGTGGAGCCTCATCTCAGGCTCTAGCTGATGGGAATTTCTATAATAGGGGTAGCTGCAGCCAAATTCTCAACCAATATAACTCTGTGAATTCCCATAGAATTACGTAAGTTGAGAATCTGGCCTGTGTGTACATGCATGTATATAACTCACATTATTTTATGAGGTCAACCATAAGGATGACCATAAAAGTGTGGATGACCATAAAAGTCTCTCCATTACGTTGCTCTTTTTTGTTTTTGGAAGGGTCATGATCTTAAACTGGGATTCCATAGTGGACTAAATGGGAAATTATATGTGTTTGTGTGTATGTGCATGTGTGTATACATACATACGAATATGTATAGATATATATGAATATGTATAGATATGCATGCATATCTATACATACATATGTATGTGTATATATATACTGGATTCTGCACAAGAATTAAAAAATTCCACCTTGGGGCGCCTGGGTGGCTCGGTCGGTTAAGCGTCCGACTTCGGCTCAGGTCATGATCTCACGGTCCGTGAGTTCGAGCCCCGCGTCGGGCTCTGTGCTGACAGCTCGGAGCCTGGAGCCTGTTTCGGATTCTGTGTCTCCCTCTCTCTCTGCCCCTCCCCTGTTCATGCTCTGTCTCTCTCTGTCTCAAAAATAAATAAACGTTAAAAAAAAAATAAAAAAAAAAATTCCACCTTATTTGAATCCACCGGGGGCAGTTATGATTCCGTTTTGTTTCTGCCTTCCCAGGAAGTCCTATTTTCCTCCATTTTTTTTGTTTGACTGAAGTACGGTGACCCCAGTCGTGGACAGTTCTAATCAACCTCGGACAGATGAGCTCCTTAAATTGTCCAGAAAGTGCTTGAGAATTCCATTCAGGAAGTTCCAGACACTAGAGCAATTTGGAGGTTTCTGTCCGTGCCTCCCCCAGTGCAGGTGGCTTTTATCTTTACTGTAGGTTGTTCAATGAAACGTCTTGGTCATTGGAGTTCATTTGCAGTGTAGCGTTTACACCTGTAGAGAATAAATCCCATATGTGCAAGAGGGAATAACAGCAGAAAAGGAGACATGGAAACTTTCACCTTTTCCCTGCAGCCATTGGTTCAGGGCCAGCCCAGGCCTGCATCGGCAGGACCCATCTAGCCTTTCAATGGATACCATTTCTTGTGCTGTGCGAAAAAAGGTTGGTGGTCTTGGTCTGGTGGGTCTGTGCGGGTAACTGCCTACATCCCTGGCCTGAGCCCAACAGCTAGCTCCGACTCCATCGTACAAAGGCTAAAGGGCAGTTGGACTCAGTGTCCCTGGGGGGAGGCCGATGGGAGGTATTCTTCGACCGTCCTTGATGACTCTTCCCTGTCTCCTCTCATCTGACTTCATAGACTGGTTTTCTTCCCGGGGAAATGGGCGGTGTCTCCACAACGGTTTCAAACTCATGTCGCATTTCAAGGGCATTTCAGCCAATTACTGAGCAGATTCTACATTTTCCATGCCTCGGGTTGGGCTCTGAGCTGAAAGAGGGAGTCCAAGCCTGAAGGAGCTCATGGCCTGGGAGGGAAAAGGAAGGCCGAGGGCATGCCCAGCTCATGGCTTCCTGGAGCTGAGAAGCAGTGGGGTGCAGTGAACTATGGCTTGCGGGGGGGTGGTGCAGGGAGGGGAGCCAGCAGAGAGGGCAGAACCAAGTACCAAGACCTTGGAAGAAGAGTAGAACTTTGACAAGAAGCGGGAGCGGACGTGGGGGAGAATGTTCCAGGTTGAGAATACCCCAGGTACAAAAGGACAGGATAGTGCAATATGCAAATGGTTCCGGGAGTCCCTTCAGTGGCCCTTCTTGGCCGTTATGCTAAAAGGCAGCAACCACCACAGCCTGCTCCCAAAGCCCTTCACTTGGCTAGCCTCTCTGCCTCTGAGATTATTCTTTCATTTTTTTCACCTTCCCTTCTGCCCCACCCCCATACATTAACTCCATGGGCCAAGTCTTCTCACATTCCTGCGTATTTACGTCTGCTGCCTTCATCACCTCTTTCCTGCTCTTTTTTTTTTTTTTTTCTGGATAATTCTATCTCATCCTTTAGAACTCCTCCTAGGTTTTTCCCCTGACTCCTTCTCTCCTCCCCAGAGGTGACATTTGATGTCCCTCGTGGTATTTTCACAGTTTTTCCTCCACCCTCTTAGGTTTAGAGATCGGGGGCCTGCGAATGAAACGGACAAAAGACAGATTAGCAACAGGGAAAAAAAGCGGATCTAAATAAGTCTGCTTATTTAGGATCTAAATAAGGAGCTTACAAAGAAACGTGACCCAAGGTGGTTAGGATTTTTAAATACCACCTTCACAGAAGATGAGGAGAAGCAGGGGGGCACTTCTGGGAGAATGGATGACTTTTAGGAAAAGCAAATGGGAATTTAGGAAAATAGATGGGAGATACGACAGTTCTATGACAATGTCTGTTTAAGTGATTTCTTATCCAGACGCTGACTTGTACTGACTTCTCTCTTCAGTGATAAGAGTCAATCTTTCCTGGTTGTGAAACTCCAGAGGGATTTATGGCAGTTGAATTATTTGGGGAGGCATTGCGTTTAGGAAGAAGGGGAAGTTTAGCAAAAAAAAAAAATCTCTTACTGCAGCCGTGGACTCTCCCATATCTTCAACTCAAAATAATCCTTATGGCACCATGGCATATTCTAGGCCTCTTCACCGGCACATAGTGGAGGCTCTCACAACATTTGGTGAACAAGTAAAGCATCCCAAGCCCGCTCCTTTTCCAGTGTTTGGTAAAAGGCACCATCATTGGTTAGTTGCCCAAGCCATAAACCTAGGACTCGGCCTTGATTTCTCTCCCTTTTGCCACATCTCATCCATTAGCTGTTCTTGTCAGCTCTGCTTCCAAGATATATCACGAGTCTACCCGCCCCCCCGCCCCCCCGCCCCCCCGCCCCCCATCTCCACTACCATCCACTCCTCTCAGGAGCCATCGTCTTTCGCCTGGACAACCGCAAAAGCTTCTTCATGCGTTCCTCATAATTTCCACACTCGTCCCGGCATCACCATCCACCCACACAGAAGCCAGAGTGACCTTTTTAAAGGGCAAATCTGCATATGTCTGTCTTAGCTCCCTAGTGAATAGAGTCTGTGGTAAAGCTTATGTGGTACCATGCTATTAGGATGTCTAATCCCGGGAAGTTGGAGCGAGGGATGGTGGAAGTGAGGCAGGGAAGGACGGAAAGCCAATGGAGGGTGCCACTTTTTCGTATCAAGTGACGCCGATTGCTTGAGCTAATGGGCTGGCTTCCAAGAAGTCATGTAAGGACTGTATCTCAAGACCATCTGTCCAAGGGAAGGAAGTGGGGGGGGTCGGAATCTACCAACTCCTGTCTTCTGGGGGTCAAAAGAGATCAACTCCCAGTCAGATATCAACTCCCTGCACTTAGGAGTTGGCATATGTATAGGCTGTACACATGCCTCCTTGTCGAGGAGGGGAAAATTCCAGGGGGAGGTGAGAGCCACATGGAGGAGGCATGAGGTGAGGTGATGTTGGAGTGTGTCTATGTTATGTTAATCACAGAGCTCAGACAGAGATGGTCGTCACCACGGTAGAGAGGGCGGAAAATAGTGAAAGGCCCAGTGGACAAGTGAGGCTGAGAAGAAGATGTTAAGTGATGTCTGAGAAACATCGATATAATGTCCCTCCCCTACCTCAAACCCTCCGGTGGCCTCTTAGTCATTTTGTCTAATATGCCTAGCCTACAGAGCTCCTACTTATTCCCCAACTCATCCCTTCCTATCCCTTTTTCAGACATCTACATCAGCCACCATGACCTTAATGGTTTTTGAATATACCGGCCTTGTTTTCACATGTTTACTGGTGTCCCTCCCTGCAAAATTTTCCCCTCAGATTCACATAGCTACTTGTCATGGAGGCCACACCCCCAAAATCCCCTCCTTAGAGAGCCCTTCCCTGGATCACCTACCCCCACCCAGTCACTCTCTATCAGATCATCTGGTTTTATTTTCCCCGTGGTACTCACCTCCATCTGTAATTACCCCAGTCATTCTTTTGCTTGTATGTGGTCTTCCCCCCATGACTAGAATGCAAATGTTCTTATCTCACCTGGGGATCAGGCCTTCTGAGGCTTCCATGTAATGATTGGTGAATCCGAAATAGTCATTAGAGATAAAAATAGAGAGCTAGAAGAGATCCATCCCCCAGGGCACGGTGGCACCTTGACTTCAATTAATAATAGTAATTCCTGATTTGGGTTCCCTTTCTTCCCCACTGAAAATCTTTTGGTGGTTTCTTACTGCCTCCAGGAAAAATCCCCCAACCCTCAGGATAGTAGAAGATTCTCCTCGATCTGAGCTCTAGCAGCCTGCTTTCTTCCCCGCGTGTTCTTTCACAGGAGCACTGAGGGTGGATGGGCAGGTGGCCCACAGCACCATTCTCGAGGACGCCATTTTCATCTTTGTGAATGGCATCCCCTTGAGCTCAGGGTGCACAACCCGACCTGGACAGCCCTGCCCTGCCTTCTGCCAGTAGACCTCCAAAACACCCTGCTCGCTCTTGCCCCCGGGGCCCCCGTGCTTCCTCTTTGCCCCGCCTGAAAGGCAGAGTTCACAATGTCAGCCTACCTAAAACCTACCGTGTCTTCCAGGAAGCCTCTCCTCTCCTTTGTGCCCTCGGAGCATCCTGTGGTGTTCTGGTCACAGTCCTCATCCCGATGTGCTATAACTGGGTTTATTGGTCTCTGTCCTCCTGTGGTGTATCCAAAATGGCCGCATCAGGTGGTCTACCCATACAATGGAATACTATTCTGCCTTCTAAAGGAAGGAAATTCTGACACATGCTGTGACACGGGTGAACCTCGAGGACAGTATGCTAAGTGAAATAAGCCAGAGGCAAAAAAGACAAATATTGTACGAGCCCACCAGTGTGAGGTACTTAGAGTACCCAAGTTCACAGGGACCGAAGGTAGAATGGCGGTTGCCGGGGCTGGGGGAGGAGAAATTGGGAGTTCATGTTTAACCGGTACAGAATCTCAGTGTTGCAAGATGAAAAGAGTTCTGGAGATGGGTTGCACAACGTGAATGTAGTTAATGCCACTGAACCGCACACTTAAAACTGGTTAAGATAGTAAATTTTATGTCATGTGTATTTTACCACATTGTAAAAAAAAAAAAAAAACGAAAAACTTTTAAGGCTACAACAGTATGTTGCATGCCCACATGTCCTTGTTAATCCATCATCAAATGATGGAGTCTACTGCTCCTCTCCCTGAAGCTTTGGAAAACCACTGTGACTGCCTTGATAAATAGAATCCAGGAGAAACGCTGCTATGCGGCTTTCTGAGGCCGGGTCATAAAAGCTAACACAGCTTCTGCCTGGGAAATGGGCCTGGGGATCCCAGAGCTATCATGAGAGAACTCCAGCTACCTGGAGGCCACCGCGCTAGAGAGACCACACGGAGAGACCACCTAGAGACAGAGAGAGATGCCTGACGAACAAAAATGGGATGGTTCCTATTACGGCTGGGTTGTGTGCCCCCAAATTCATATGTTGAAGCCCTCAGAACGTGAGTGTGTTGGGAAATAGGGTTTCTAAGGAGGTGGCGAGGTTAAAGTGGGGTCATGGGGTGGGCCCTAATCCAATCTGACTGGTGTCCTTATGAGAAGGGATTTGGGCACAGAGAACGCACAGGCTGAGGGGTCACCGTGTGAGGACACAGCAAGAAGGTGGCCATCTGCAAGCTAAGAAGAGAGGTTCAGAAGAAGCCAGTACTCCTGACGCCTTGATCTCCGACCTCCAGTCTCCAGAACTGTAAGAAAATACATTTGTGTTTAAGCCCCCTGGTTTGTGATAGTTGGTATGGACTAAACGTTTGCTCCCCTTGTCCCCCGATTCATATGTTGAAGCCCCAACCCCTACAGGGATGGTATTTGGAGATTGGGCGTTTGGGAAGTAACTAGGTTTAGATGAGGTTTTTATGATGGGATTAGTCCCCTTATAAGAGCAAAAGTGAGAGGTCTCTCTGGGCACACACAGAGGAAAAGCCATGTGAGGGCATAGTACAAACCAGAAGAAGCTCCCCCCAGGAACCAAATCTGCCAGCACTTTGATCTTGGACTTCCAACTTCCAGAACCGTGAGAAATAACTTTGTGTTCTTTAAGCCGCCCCATCTATGGTATTCGTTATGGCAGTCTCAGCAAACTAAGTTACCCTGGTCGTTCTTAGATTGAAGCCCTAAATTTCAGGGTGGGGTGGGCGGGAGGCGGGGGCGGTTCTTATGTAGTAGCCAATCACCGGGCCAACTTGACAATGGACGTCTCGAGGGCCGGAATTTTATCTTTCATTATTATATTCCCAGCATTTCATACATAAATATTCTCCCCCCCCCCCACCCGATGTCAGAATGACTAGCATAACAACTGGATACATTGTGAGGTGGGGGGGGGGGCACACCTGTCCCAAATGGGCAGCATCTTAGGTGAATTGTATAATTGGATTTCAGAATGTCTGGATACATAAAGCTGTGCCAAAACGATTGACTTTAGCAGATTAATCCCATCCCTTTCCTCCCGGCAGGCTCAAGCAATGTGACGCCTTCGATCTTTGCAATTGCTCAGTGGCCTAATCAGACCTTTAGCAGACCCTCCCACCCGGCAGGGACTATCGGAACCTATAAAAATCATCCTGGCTTACATCTGCTTCCCCAATCATGACTAGCTGGGATTTTGGACCACGATCTGTCTGTAATGATGTCTCTCTGCTCTCCGTAGCGTCCAGATTTATTGAATTTGAAAGTCTGGGATCCTTCTTGCTAAGGACGAACCTCCTGGGTTTACAAACTCCTCACCTAAGTCTCAATTCAGAGTCACCAACAGCTGCTCAGCATACGCGATGTAGGCTGCAGGTATACTTTGCTAGTAAAATAAACACCCGATTCACATGCGTGTGCGATCCAGAATATCACCCAGATGTGGGGACGAATACAATGGTATCATCTGTGGGAAAAGCACACTTCGCTGTTGCAATGGGCAGAGCCCTTGACAAAGATGATGTGCAGCTTGGCGTGTGACAGGCGGAGTCGTGAAGGCCACACCAGTGGATCCCACCCTTGAGCCACAGCCTGATTCTGTCATTGCTACAAGCTTGTTGATTTAGGGATAAACAATCTAGATTAAAAGAAAAAAAAAAATCCCACAGCTTTTTGCCCAATTTGGAGCTGGGCTCTGTTTGCAGTCTCGGGATGTCGATGGTCAGTAGAATTGTCTTTGTCCAAGCAGGCAGGGCTGTGAGACGCCGAGTCCACTCGGTTCTGGGCTGTCTGCTTCGAGCCTGTGCACGGCTACCTGAGCAAAGGCCAACAGTGGTGACGTGGGACAGCGGCAGAGACAAGAGCGACTTTTTGTCAGTGTCATGTCAAGGCCCCCAACCTCCCAGCTGGAGAGAGAGAGGAGGCAGCGGCTGAGAAGGAGAAGGTAATTTTTATGTTTTGAATATTTTATTGAAGTATAATAGACAAACAGAGAAGTACATAAATTATAAATGTACAGCTCGATACATTTTCTCAAACTGAAAGCACTCACGTAACCAAACCAGATCAAGAAATAAAGCGTGACTGGAAGAATCCCAGAAGCCTCCTCGAACACTCCCCACTCACTATCCCTGTCCCCAAGGGAGACTTCTATCTTGACATCTAATAGTATCGGTAAAAGTTGCCTGTTTGAGGACGTTACATAAATCCAATCAATATATACCCTTTTTGGGGGTCTAGTTTCTTTCTCTTTTTTGAGAGAGAGAAAGGGCATAAGGGAGCAAGGGACAGAGAAAAGAGAGAGAGAGAGAGAGGTAGGGCTCACCTAAAGTGGGGCTCGAACTCACGAACCACGAGATCATGACCGAAGTCAAATGCTTAACCAACTGAGCCACCCAGGCGCCCTTGGGTCCGGTTTCTACTGCCTAACATTTTGCCAGTAAAATTCATGAAGACGTTGCACGAAGTGACAGACCCTTCATTCTCCTGGCTGTATAGTATCCCCTTTGTATGAGTACATCACGATTTATCCATCCTAATGTTGATGGGCATTCGGGTAGAGTTCCTAGTTTTGACTATCATGGAGAGTGCTGTTGTGAACGTTCTAGCACTTATCTTTTGGTAATATGAGTGCACATTTCTGTCGGATGGCGAGCTGGGGTCAGACTAGCTGGATCAGTGAGTAGGAGGCAACAGATCGTGGCTGCTCTAATCCATTTAGGAGACGCGTGGTTGAAAATGGAAGCATGGGTGTTCGGTATTTTGGTGTGGGGTCAGCCCAGGGCTAGTCTGAGGACATTCCAAGGGAAGAGGAGAAGGTACGGCGTCTCCCTCTTTGCTTTATTTTTGGAGCTTTCTCCTGCACACACACACGCGCACCCAGGCATGCACGGCATGGACTTGACTCTCGCAACACGGACTGGGAGGAAGAGGCTTCTTCTTGAGGTATAAGGAGGAACTGTCATAAAGATCGCCTTGCCCCCCAATTATGTCCCCCATTGGCCCGATGCTGATGTTGGAATTTCCTTGGTGAGACATGATAAGTGAATGACAGGCAGTTACGGAGAAGGTCGTGTTTTAACTTGAGAGACCAAAGGAGGCCAGTCTGAATTCAGGCGCCGGGAGCACGGACTGGGCGCTAACACTGAACCGGTTAAGCCAGATGGATGCAGGACAGAGGAGTTACCAGATCAGCACGGCATTGTGCATCCAATCTGAGTGCGGGTCCCTGTCCGAGTTAGCATTGGTGGCTGAATCGGAGATCAACCCTGGCACACATTGGAATCTCTTGGAAAGCGTTTAAAAATCCTGAAGTGCGGGCCACCCCCAGGCCAATCAAATCAGACACTCTGGAGGGGGGGTGAGTCCCAGGAACCAGCACTTTCTAAAAATCTTTTTTTTTTTTTAATGTTTATTTATGTTTGAGAGAGAGAGAGACAGAGACGGAGTGCGAGCAGGGGAGGAGGAGAGAGAGAGAGAGAGAGAGAGAGAGACACGCACACACACACACACACACACACACACAGAATCCAAAGCAGGCTCTGGCTCCGAGCTGTCAGCACAGAGCCCAAGGCAGGGCTCGAACCCATGCACAAGATCATGACCCGAGCCGAAGTCCGACACTTAACCGACTGAGCCACCCAGGCGCCCGGGAACCAGCACTTTTTAAAGCACCCCCATCCCCAGTGGTTCCAGTGTGCAGCCGGGAGGTGATTTTGCTCCCCAGGGTAAATTTTGACCCCCAGGGGATATTTGGCAATGTCTGGAGACATTTTTCAGCTGTCACAGCTAACCATCCTACACCACAGGAGGGCCCTCACCTCGCCCCAAATGGCAATCCTACCTAAGTGGAAAAGCCCTGAGCTAAACAAAGTCTAGCTGAGTGGGACCCAGAATGATCTCTTTAAAAGTCTGAGGCTTTGTCTCAACAGGCTCCCTTGATTAGGATAATCTGGAGAGCAGGGATGACATTGCCTTTTCCTCTTCACCTCCCAAAAGAAGTCACCTGCATGAAAAGAACCAGAAGAAGTGATATGGAAAAATTCACTTCCCCACCTGCAGGAACATCCCTGGGCTTGGGCCAGCTACCCGCGGCGTGTAGAATTAAGCATAATCCCCTTGAATCAAAATCCTTTTTCATAGGAGATTTGAAAAATTCAAATTGTTTTTCTCACCATACTGTAGGGCTTGTGGACAGGCCGCTGTTGAACTTCTGTGTGATGATACCCTAGATGGGGAGATGGAGAATGTTTTCACACAGCATAAAGAAAGGGCTTGAAAATGATCTGGACCCTCCCGGACATTGCCCCAGGATTTTATAGCACACATTCTCTGAACCACTCACTTAATTGAGATGCTGGCTTATAATAACATTTAAATGTATGACCTATTTGTATTTTACACCCTAAGGAGAAAGCTCTTGAGAGCAGGGACTCTGTCTTTTTTTTTTTTTATAACACCTCCCTCCACAAATATACCCATTATACCCATGTCTAGCAGAGTGCTGTATATATTTTATTTTATTTTTTAATTAATTTATTTAACAAAAGAGAGAGAGAGAGACAGAGAGTGCACAAGTAGGGGAGGGGCAGAGAGAGAGAGAGAGAGAGACAGAATCCCAAGCTGGCTCCATGCTGTCAGCGCAGAGCCCAGTGAGGGGCTCGATCCCACGAACTGTGAGATCATGATCTGAGCCAAAATCAAGAGTTGGACGCTTAACCGACTGAGCCACCTAGGTGCCCCGGTGCTGTGCATATTTTAAGGGCTCAGCAGGTGATTGTAAAAGGAAAGAGAATGAAATGGAGGCGGGAGGAAGAAAGAAAGGGAAGAGACAGAGGGAGGAAGGGAGAGAGGGAGGGAGGGAGGAAGGGAGGGAAGGAAGGAAGGAAGGAAGGAAGGAAGGAAGGAAGGAAAGGAGAAAGGAGACTTGATGTGAGCCCTGATAGATTTGGATCATCTAATTATACTAACATAATGACTTTCTACAAGATGTCCAATCATCCAGGAAACATAGGATAAATCTATTATCAAGTAGTCCAAATGTTTCTAGACTTGCTGGATGCTCCGGAGTATATGCATTTATGTATTTATCAATTTACACTCTTTTCTCTGTTTTTCCAGACTCTTCGGGTGTTCTGCAATATAGCTATTGTCATATATTCTCACACACACACACACACACACACACTATATATATATATATATATATAAAACTTTTTTTTCAGATTAACTATTGGACCCATTGCTTTAAGTTTAGGGCTATTTCATCTTCAAAGATATCTGGCATTTGAAGAAAAATGCAGTGAGTGTAGTAGTTGAGATAGAAACGAATATATTATTGAAATATACATTTATCCTGTGGGTTCTTCATTTTTCCAATACTCTTGTGTTAAAGAATTCGAAAAAAACAAAAAAAGGAAAAGACAACCCATCCATTATTTGGTGCCTTAAGGTTTGGGAGACCGTCTGCTGGAGAGGCTTATCAAAAGAGCAGGGCTCTGGGCCCTACTCCAGACTGGCTTAGAGCAGCACCTTAGAACCCCCATTCGAAGCAAGCTTCCCTGGTGATTCAGCGCACCCAAGATTCATTGTGTTAACAGCGACAGATTTTACAAGACCCCGGTTTCGCTGCCCGAGCCGTGCAGATGTGTGGTGAGTAGCTAACTGAACGAGTCCCCTTGTAACCAAGGCCAACAAATAAAAGCAGCCAAGTGGAGAGAATTGCCATGGGCACTGGCAGCAGCCGGCTCACGGCCAGGAGCATCCTTTTGGGGCTGCTTTTAGGAGAAGGAGAAATATGCAGTTTGGTTCCTGGAGGAAGCGTCTTGCAATAATAGTAAGAGCTGCAGAAATAGCAATAATAATAAATAGCGGTCACTGAGGGCTTACTAAATGTGACATGGCCTGCTAGGCACATTCCTTGTACATGTGTCTGACCCTCCCAGTGAGTCTAAGAGGCAGGTACGGTTATGATCTTCATCTTACAGGTGAGGAAACCGAGGCACAGAAAGGCAGCTCGATCGAGGCTCCGTCGGTTAAGCGTCCGACTTCGGCTCAGGTCACGATCTCACGGTCCGTGGGCTCAAGCCCCACGTCGGGCTCTGTGCTGACAGCTTAGAGCCTGGAGCCTGCTTCGGATTCTGTGTCTCCCTCTCACTCTGCCCCTCCCCCTCTCACACTCTGTCTCTTTCTCTCTCAAATATAAATTAAAAAATTTAAAAAAAAAGAGAGAAGAAAGAAAGGCAATTCGACCAAAGAAGTCAACTCCTGAAATGAAGGCACCTAGAGAAAATTCAATAATAACAATGACTAGGAGGAAAACGTCCAGCAATAATTAAGGTTCCTAAATAGATCAAGAGAAGAAACCAGATGCATGAAACAAGAACATGACGTGATCCACTAGAACAAGCCGGCGAGACGTCCAAGGTCTCGGAAATTGAAACAGGGCGCCTAAAACGTTTAGGAGAGGGTGGCGGGATCCAGTTTGAAAATGACCTCTCAGGAGACACAACAGAAATGACCGAGACATGCCACGATTTCTGGGCAACCAGAAAATCGGGACGGAGGCGCGTTTCGGCAGCCTTGCCGTTTCTGTGGGAGGCAGGGGTGGTATTCGGCCAGCGTCACGGCACAGAGCCACCTTTGGTCAGTACCTGTACGTGCGTCGAGCTTGGCACCGTGTGGCCCTGGCTGATGGTCAGCTCCAGCACGGTAACCTGGACCACTCGGACAGCAATCCCCGAGAGTGAGGAACTGTGTTTTCCTCAACCGGCCTATTGAAGAGTCGAAGGTATGTCAAGACTCAGGCCCAAGATGGGCTCCTGAAAGTGGGGTCGGCGCCAGGCGGAGGGCCAGACCGATCGGCGTGAGGGCATGTGAGCCAGTCTAGGTTCTGTTTCATTGCCCCTTCCCAGCCACCCGCCCGAGAAGAAGGGAAGAGACAGAGAGACAGAGCCCGAGGTAGAGAGAAGGCCAAAAGAGGGCCCAGTCACATATTGGACAGCTGGCGTCATAGTTGACAAAACAACGGCTACGGAACTTTGGAAGCGTAGGGCGGCACCAATTCGGTTTTAAGAGTGTGAACTGCTACGAGGCAAATCTTTTCTCTCTCCCCAGACCTTCGGTGATGAAATCGGCCACTCGCGTGACCCTGCGTGATCCGTGTTGCCCACGCAGTGGGAGATCTGGAACAGGACCGACTCAGGAGAAGGAAGAGCTTGCGGCCAACCGCGGCTGGGACGGACATTAACCGCCCCATCCCTCTGTCCCCCCGAGAGAGAGACTGGGGGTGCTCTGGGGTCTTGACACTCAAGGACGGGGTTACCTTAGCTGACGCTGTTGTTACATAAACATGATTTCATTTGAACTCATGGCACGTCTGCAAGTTCATTACTGCCGTGATTCTACAGACGAGGAAATTCCGAGGCTCTAATACGGACGTTAGAAGACGCGCCCCGTTGTAAGTGACTGCGCTGGGGATGCAGAGCCAGGCCTCGTCGGTTCCAAGGCTCACGCGTCTCCCACGAGACCAGGTCCCACGGAAGGAATGATATGCCACGTTCAAGGTTTCGACCCCGGGCTGAAGGCACTGCACTTCCAAACTGCTGGCTTTGACATGGCGGGAAAAAACTCTAGTGTGGAGTCATTTTTGGTCTAAGGGTAGGTATTTATCTCCATAGTATCTCCTGATGGCTGGAGACTTTTTCTTCTCTCTTCCTCCTCTCCCTCCTCCCCGTCCCCGCCCTCCTCCACCTCCTCCTCCCCTTCTGCTTCAGTTCCAAAGCCTATTCTGTTTCCTTCCATAAGCAAAGCAAGCCTGAGATATAGACAGCCTCATTTATTCAAACTATAAAGGAAGAGCCCTGGGAAGTTAATCAGACTGCCAGGAATCTGGAATTTGCTGGTGAATGGACATTTGGCTGCGCATGGTAAATTCTCAGCTAATTGAAAGCAGATAACGAGAGTAATGCATCCACCTTGAAAAACATCACATTCCTAATAAATAATTGGAAATGGCCATCTTTTGACATATGAACTAAGAAGATAAAGTCTTAAATAAATTCTGGGCTAATTCCTGTCACATATATTACACTGTATTTAGCATTTGTGCTATATGAGAAGATTAAAAGCCGTAAATCTCTTTGCCACACTATCTATGGCTGTGGTTTAAACCCAGAATAAATAGGAGTGGGGTCCTTAGAATGCCTCGTAGAATATTGGCTCCCATGGTTTTAAGGTGGTGTGTATGCAGGGGGGCGGGGAGGGGAGAGGGGTTCTTATTTCCCTCGTCTTCATCTGGGCCCAGAGTCAGAGGAAACAGATATTTAAAGACATCCAGGAGTCATCCCAATCACCTGACGGTTGACACAAAGTGCATCTTCCAGGAGGTTCTTGCTGGCCCCAGTGTGATTCGTGGGCCAGAAAAGCATGGGCATCACCCGAGACCTTGTTAGAAATGCAGAATTTCAGGCCTCATCTCAGAGTCCTGATTTTAACAGGATCCCCAAGCAGTTCCTGTGCACATTAACCTTTGGGAGGTGTCACTGTAACGTTCAATCCAGGACGATTCTAGATAACTTGAACAATAGTAGGGCCAACTGGATTTATCCGCTCAGGCCATATGCACTCAGAACGACCTTCCTTTTCCTCCTGCTTTGCCATGAGAGCTGGACTCTGCCTCCTGCCCAGACTCTGTCTTCGTGCTGAGGGTTCCAGAAGCCAGATCCTTGTCCTGCTCTACTCCCTCCCCCCTACTCTTCAGTTCAGTCTCTCAGGGGCCCCAAACTGGGTCCCGTTTCCTCTGGACTGAAGATCTCTCCCTAGCCAGGCCTGTCCTCAGCCTCTGGGGCTCTCTCAGGCCCATGTACCTATGGGTCCATGCCTGCTGCCAGCTTCCTCGGATGGTACCCACTGGCATGCTCAGTAAGGCGAGGGTGCCGTGGTTGGTAGGGAGCCCACCCCTGGACTACTGAAGGGGGAAGCAGAAAACCTCTCTAACATCTGCCCCTGCTCTGGAATCCTCTCAGATTTCTGGGCGATGCAGACTTACTGAGATTTCTCACGTCGGTTACTTTAGTTTCTTCTTTAATGTTTACTTATTTATTTTGAGTGCGAGCGAGCGAGCGAGCGTAGGCAGGGAATTGGCAGAGAGAGGGAGGGAGGGAGAGAATCCCAAGCAGGCTCCGCACTGTCAGCACAGAGCCCAACTCGGGGCTTGATCCCACGAACCGTGAGATCATGACCTGAGCCGAAGTCAGCTCAACCAACTGAGCCACCCAGGACTGATCTCCTTCCTCTTGCTTTCTGGGTGTTTCCCGAGTTTTACTAGAGTATTTCAATGCCTTGGTCCCCAGCTTTCTGGGTAGCTTCTTCCCTGGAATTCTCCATATGCAAATTCCATTATGTATAAACATCAACATGTTGAGCAGACTTATTGTTCTGTCCCCCAGGTCACTAATGGAAAGGCTAAAAATGTAACAGATCCAAGACTGACCTTCAGGGCCATCGTGCATTCAAGTGTGAGGTTATGTACTACCTCCCCATGGGTAGTAGAGTATGGCTGTTTAGAGCACTGCGTTTATTTGTCCAGCCTTGGGTCTTGATGGGCAATTTAGATGAAGATACTCTGTGAATATTATGTCCCGGTGCTGTTTCCAAAACGTCACCAGGCAGAGTAGTATAAAGGATTGGATGGACAGATCTAGGATTTAGAAGCAAGATCTGTCACTTACTAGCTGAGGGACCTTGGGTGAGGCACTCAGCTTCTCTGAACCTCAGTTGTCTCATCAATGAAATGGAGATAATAATCACGACTTCACAAAGTTGTCAGGATTAATGGCGTTTGTCAGGTGCGTGGCACATCCAAGAGACTGCTGTTTGATGACCACTCCACTCATAATGAGTCTCTCTGAGTACGAACTTTAAGCTTGTGCCCTCCCCAGTAACTGTGTGGTTTGGACCACATGGATTTTTCCACTTTGCTAATGCATCTGTTGTTCACAACAAAGTCAAAGGCTCTTTCAAGTCGAGAACAATTACATACGTTATCCCGCGATTTTAAGACGAGAAATCCTGTCCCATAAATTTCTGACAAAACTAGGAAGATTATTTTCCTGTATCCATTTTCTTCTTAGGACTTAACAGCTTATCTTGCTGCAATTTTCTTCCCGTCTTTTCTGAAAACCAGAAATGACAGGTGGAGTTCTGTAATTTCTGGGGCCATTCGCCTTCAGTTTTTGTTATGCAAGATTTGCACTTTTATTATTCCCATAAAACTTTATTAGTCCAGACCTCCTTCCAGGTGGTGGGCCAGTCACTTCCATGTATCCTGGAGTGAGACCACAGGTCTGGTCCAGTCCCATATACCCAGACCATTAGAAAATGAACTTGCCTGATGCACAACACCACAACACGCTGTTATCATGGTCCCCATCTCGGACATGGCCTGTCCTTGTTTCCAGTTCAGTGGTCATTCATTCACGGCTAGTTTGATCTACTTTAGGTCATTAGTGAAGATGTAAAATAAGGACTTATCTGATGGCAAGGCCCTCTCCCCCACAGTTGGCTTGTTGGAAAGCCCTGGAATGCTGAAAAGGGACACTTCATGCTATGCCAATGAACTATCCCCTTTCAGTGAATGACAGAAAAGGTTGGCCCAGGGGATGTAGAACATGTTTACATGTTTGATGTCTAATGATGAGTTTGTTCCAGATCCTAAGGAAATGTTTGAATCTGGACCCAGAGGTTGTTCAATGGATTCAAGCAGGTTGAAAAATCATAAACAAAGGGATGTTGGGATAACGCAAAGCGTCCTGCTTAAGTTCACCCTTCCATGGCTTTCTAACTTATGAAAGACATGTCTAACAAAGCAAATGAGTCTTTTCTACCATTTTTATTTATGGCCTAGAATATCAGCTTGTGACACCTAGTATATTCGTGGATCTAGGCATTGATCATTAAGGTAATATCACAAAGAGACAACCAGATATTATGTCCTTCTTGATAGAAGAACACCCCCCCCACACACACACACACACATACACTTATGAAGTAATCTTATCAAAAAGAACAAACGTGGTGGGGCAGCTGGGTCGCTTGGTCGGTTAAGCCTTCAACTCTTGGTTTCGGCTCAGGTCATGATCTCATGGTTCATGAGTTCCAGCCCCACGTTGGGCTCTGTGCTGACAGAGTGGAGCCTGCTTAGGATTCTCTTTCTCCCTCTCTCTCTCTGCCCCTTCCCTGCTTGCACTCTCTCTGTCTCTCTCAGTTATAAATAAATAAACTTTAAAAAAAAGAACAGATCTGAATCTGATAAAAATCTCTAGACCGTGCTACCAATTTACAGGAAGTATGAAGGCAGAAGACATATTAAATGAGACCACGGCAATGCCATCAGCAATGCCATTGTCCTGTGGGATGGCTACAGGACAAGAAAAAAGAGAGAGGAGGAACATACAGAATTAAAGAGATTGAAGAGACAAATTATTCAACCACAACATGCTGACTTTATTTTTTTTTTTAATTTTTTTTTAACATTTATTTATTTTTGGGACAGAGAGAGACAGAGCATGAATGGGGAAGGGGCAGAGAGAGAGGGAGACACAGAATCGGAAGCAGGCTCCAGGCTCTGAGCCATCAGCCCAGAGCCCGACGCGGGGCTCGAACTCACGGACCGCGAGATTGCGACCTGAGCTGAAGTCGGACGCTTAACCGACTGAGCCACCCAGGCGCCCCTGACTTTATTTAGATACTAGTGCAAACAAAACTGGTTAAAAGGTTTAGGAGATAAATGGAGATTTGAGCTTTATTTGAGGGTATTTGATGATCTTAAGAAATTATTAATTTTTTAAGGTATGGTAATTGTGGGGTGCTTATGTTTTTTAAAGTATCCTTATCATTTGGAGATGCATACTGAAACATTTACAGACAAGATGATCTTATGTCTGTGATTTGCTGCAAAATAATATGAGAAAAGAAGAAGGGAGTGGGGGTTATAGGTGAAAGAAGATTGGTACTTGTTCAGATTAGGTAATAGGGGCTTATTATGCCATTCTCTTTACTTTTGTGTCTTTAAATAGATTTCAATAATGACCATAATGGTATACCAAGGCACTGTGAGATCCTGAATCTCAAAAGAGAGAGTGAAATCGAGAAGTAGTTTGTAATGATGTTAAGTATCAGGTACTATGATAGGCACTATATTTAAATTCTGTTCCGGACCTTCTATATGCTTCCACAAAGAAGTGGATTAACCCACTAGAAACCAGAGTTTCAACAAGGCTCGAACCTTGATCTCGCTCAAGGTTCTGAAATCGGTACTCAGCAGGGCCTGGCTCTGAACCCAACACTTTGTGCCTTAAGATTTGTACTTTTAACTCCCGAGCTGTATGTCTACTGTGTACAGGTGTAGAAGAAACAAAGCAGGGCGGCGGGGGGGGGGAGGCAACACCACCTTGTTAACTGACTGGTGTCTTTGTGCCAGGCACTTTACACACATATTATCTCATTTTAATCCTAACTCGAAACCTTTGGGTAGGCATTATTATCTCTGGCATACAGATGGTGAAATTGAAGCTGAGAAAAAAATAACTTTTTCAGAGTCACCTAGCTACTAAGTAAAGGATCTGGAATATTCCTCTGGTTCAGTCTGATGTCAGCACATCCTGGAGCCACTCTTAGGACAATGGGGGAAAAAATACATGTGTAAACAGTACGTAGTAATTGGTGTGATAACGTGGTCGTTGACGTTCGCTTGGCCGTATTGCCTTTAAAAGGTGAGGGGGGCTCCCACCTCCATTTCTTCAACAAACTAAGGATCTCCAAACTTCCGTTTTAACATCGTTTTTGTAGCAAATGCTTTTGGCGCCCCGCACCAGAACACGCATTGACAGGGTCCCACCCCCAGGGTCAGCCGTTTCTATCCGCTTTCAGGAACTTAGCATCTAGGACAGTCCAGAATTATATGTGTGTGTGTGTGTGTGTGTGTGTGTGTAGTGAACACTCTGGGAGGGCGGGTATGGGAAGGCAGGGCATGGAGAAAGACCCTCCACGATTGGGAGATGGGAGTCACAAGCTAAATGCCAGGTTTCCATCTTTTGAAGGAACAATTCCAATTCTGAGACACATCGGGTAGTTCCTCAGAAGGTCTCTGCTACGCCTGAGCCTTGACTTGCTCACAGAGGTAACCAGTTCAACAACATAATTTGTTTTCATTCCATCTCACACTCCCTGTTCCTCCGTGCTTGCTTCCAGAATCACCTACCAGATGAAATCCCTGCACCCAGATTCCTGTCTTGGCTCTGCTTCCGGTGGAACTTGAATCTTCCTTTCTCAGTTCAAAAAAAAAAAAAAAAAAAAATCGGAGCCCACTCCTAATGTACGCGTATCTGTTCACTTCATTATATATACAGTGAAACATACACTAAGCAATTCTGAAAGGGTGATATAAACATAAAATGGGCGATGTTGTAAAAATAATTTTTAAAAATTTCTGCTTTCACTTTCTTTGTGTACATAATGTGGCCATGTGACCATGTTCAGTACTTACAATACTTATAAAGGATGAATATGTAGTTATTGAGGATGTATACTCTAAACATTTTCCTGATGGGTTGCACATAAAAAAAATGGAGCGATCACGGCTCTCCACTGTCTTTGGCCATCCTGTTTTTTTTTTTTTTTTTTTAAATTTTTTTTTTTTCCAACGTTTTTTTTTTTATTTTATTTTTGGGACAGAGAGAGACAGAGCATGAACGGGGGAGGGGCAGAGAGAGAGGGAGACACAGAATCGGAAACAGGCTCCAGGCTCCGAGCCATCAGCCCAGAGCCTGACGCGGGGCTCGAACTCACGGACCGCGAGATCGTGACCTGGCTGAAGTCGGACGCTTAACCGACTGCGCCACCCAGGCGCCCCATGGCCATCCTGTTTTTTAAATAGAGCTTATTTTTTAAAGAAGCTTCAGGTTCACAGAAAACTTGAGCAAAAAAGTCAGAGAATTCCCATCCATCCCCTGCTCCCGCATACCTACCACCTCCCACACTGTCAACATCTTGCATCAGTGTTGTACATTTATTACAATCAATGACCCCACCTTGACGCATCATCACCCAACGTCCATGGTTCACATTAGGATTCACTCTTGGGTACATTCTATGGGTTTGGGCAAATTTTAATGGCATGTATCCACCATTATCATACCATAGTTTCACTGCCCTAAAGCATCCTGTCTGCCCCAACTATTCTTCCTTCCCCCTCCCCTAACCCTTGGCAACCACTGGTCTTTTTATTGTCTCTATAGTTTTGTCTTTTCCAGAATGTCATATAGGTGGGGTATACAGTCCGTAGCCTTTTCGGATTGGCTTCTTTCACTTAGAAATATGCATTTGAGTTTCTGAGAATCTTTTCATATGCTCATTTGCCATCTGTACATCTTTGATGAGGTAGGTGTCTGTTCAGATATTTTGCCTATTTATTTAGTTATTTAGACCTTTTAAACTTAAACATTTTTCTAAATTTTGAGATAATAGTTCTACATGCATTTGTCAGAAATACTGAAGACAAATATCTTGTATCCTTTATCTATTTTCACTGATGCTACTATATTAAAAAAAAAAACACCACCAAATAATATTTTACCCATCTTTAGATCAGGTTTTTGTTTTCTCATTGTTAAATTTTAGGAGTTCTTTGTACATCTATCAGGTATGTCTTTTACAGACATCTCGCCCCCAGTCTGTGGCTTGTCTCCTCATTCTCTTGACAGTGTCTTTCACAGAGTGGAAAGTTTTACTTTTGACGAAATCTAGCTTATCACTGATTTTTTTCGTGGATTCTACCTTTGGCGTTGTACCTAAGTCACCGCCAAACCCAAGGTCATCTAGATTTTCTCCTATGTTATCTTCTAGGAGTCTTATAGTTTTGCATTTTACACTTAGGTCTATGATCCACTTTGAGTTAGATTTTGTAAAGGGTAAAAGATCTGTGTCTAGGTCCTTTTTTTTTTTTTTTTGTATGTGGATCTTCAGTTGTTCCAGTAACGTGTTGGAAAGACGATCTCTTCTCCACCATATATTGTCCATGTTCCTTTGTCGAAGATCAGTTGACTATATTTGTGTGCGTTTATTTCTGTGTTCTCTCTTCTGTTCCACTGCTCTATTTATCTGTTCTTTCACCAATATCACACAGCCTTATTGTAACTTCACAGAGTAGGTCTTGGGATAGGGAAGTGTTGGTTCTCCAAGTTTGTTTTCCTTCTTCAATACTGTGTCGGCCATTCTGGGTCTTTTGCCTCTCCATATAAACTTTAGAATCATTTTGTCGATATCCACAAAGTCACTTCCTGTGATTTTGATTGGGATCGTGTGGAATCTACAGATCAAGTTGGGGACAACTGACGTCTTCACAGTATTGAACACTCCTCTCCATGAACAAAGAACATCTCTTCAACTGATTCAGTTCTTTGATTTCTTTCATCAGAATTTTGTAGTTTTCCTCACATATATCTGATGCATGCACTGGTAGATTTCTATCTAAGGGTTTTATTCTTGGAGGCGCTAATGGAAGTGGTACTGGGTTTGGTGGGGGTTTTTTTCTTACACCAAGAGAATTTTATTTTATTATTTTTTATTAAGTTTTCAGTTTTCTTTCCAGTGTAGTTAACGTACAGTGTAATGTTAGTTTCAGGTGTACGATATAGCGATTCAACCGTAGTCACCATGACAAGTGCCTCCTTAATCCCCATCACCTACTTCACCCATCCCCACACCCAACTCCCCTCTGGCAACCATCAGTTTCTTCTCTTTAGCTACGAGTCTGTTTCTTGCTTTGTCTCTTTCTCTCTCTTTTTTTCCCTTTGCTCATCTGTTTTGTTTCTTTAATTCCACACATGAGTGAAATCACGTGGTACGTTCCCTCCGACTGGCTTATTTCACTTAGCGTTATGCTCTTTCACTCCATCCGTGTGGTTGCAAATGGAAAGATCTCATTCTTTTTACGGCAGAATCGTATTCCATTGTGTATATATGCCACATCTCCTTTCGCCATTCGTTTATCAGTGGACACTTGGGCTGCTTCCATAATTCAGCTATTATAAATAGTGCTGATATCAAAATAGAGGTGCATATATCCCTTTGAATTCATGTTTTTGTGTTTTGGGGGTAAATATGCCATACTACAATTACCGGATCATGGGTTAATTCTGTTTTTAACTTTTTGAGGAGCCTCCATACTGTTCTCCACAGTGGCTGTGCCGGTTTGCAATCCAACCAACCTTGCATGAGGTATTGTGTTTTTAATATCAAATTCCACCTGTTCATGGCTGGTATTTAGGACAGCGATTGAGTTTCGTATATTAACCCTGTATCCTTCAACCTTGCCGAAATCGTTTATTAGGTCCAGGAGGGTTTTTTAGTCAGTTCTTTCAGAATTTCTGCACAGACAATTATGTCATCCGCAAGCAAAGATTTTTTTTTAAGTTTATTTATTTATTTTGAGGGAGAGAGAGAAAGAGAGAGAGCATGAGTGAGGAGGGGCAGAGAGAGAGGGGGAGAGAAAAATCCCAAGCAGGCTCCGCGCTGTCAGCACAGAGCACGATGCGGGGCTCAAACTCACCAACCGTGAGATCATGACCTGAGCTGAAATCAGAAGGTGGACGCTTAACCGACTGAGCCACCCAGGTGCCCCACGAAGATTGTTTTATTTCTTTTATGCCAGTCTGTATACTTTTCACTTCCTTTTTCTCTTTTATCGTATTACTTAAGACTTGTAGTACAAGGTTGAAAAGGAGTGATGAGAGGGCACATACTTGCCTTGCTCCCAAACTTAGTGAGAATGCTTTAATTTTCTCACCATTAGTATGATATTAGCTGTAGTTTTGTGGGGTTTTCTGTACATGTTCTTTATCAAGTTTCCCCCTATTCCTAGTTTACTGAGACCTTTTAATTATGAACTGGTGTTTGATTTTATCAAAGGTTTTTTCTGCATCGACTGATATGATTATGTTTTTTCTGCTTCAGCTTGTTGACATGATGGATTACATTAATCAGTTTTTGAATATTGAGTCAGCCTTGCATACCTGGAATACATCCCACTTGGTAAAAACTAATTTTAATTATTATTAACTTTTTATTATGTTGTATTATTACTAATTTTTATTATAATTAGAAAGGAACAAAAACTCACTTTGATCTTACTAAAATTACTTTACAAATGAAAGCAATGTAATTGAATGTGATTTGTACTTTTTGAAAATCTCGGTTTACCACTTTGTTCTGGTTCTAAGTTTAGTTTATTTTGATGACATCTACTTGATGAATTTACTTTAATGGTTTGACATGGCTGGGAAAGACACTGGCAAAGATACGTAAATTGAAAAAATGTCTTTGAGAGAGAGGAGGAGAGCGGGTGGGTGCGTGCTCGCGCACCAGTGTGGGGAGGGGCAGAGGGAGAGAGAGAAAATCCCCGGTAGGCTCCATGCCCGGGGCGCCATCCTACGACCCTGAGATCATGACCTGAGCAGAAGCCAAGAGCCGGGGCTCAAATGACTGAGCCACCCACGTGACCCAAAGATATGTAAAAATAAAAGGAAAAAGTAGATCATTGGTTGCATTGACTAATCGCAGTACTCTTTCTTGTAAGCCGTATATCAGTCATGCAAAGATTTTTGTTGAAGGTTGGCGAGTGAATTTCTGTCTTTTAATGTCAAATTTTTCTAGTAAAACAAGCAGAAGATGCAGCATTTGAGAGATACCTTCATTTGGGAGATACGTAAACAAGACTGAAAATTCCATCTCTATGTTTTTTTTTTTACAAATGTGACCATATGAAAGCTTTTGTAAGTGTCACCCATGCATATTGTTTTCTGCAACAAAAATAACACAATGGAGGAAACTTCCAAACATCTCTGCTCTCTCCATGGCATAGATTTCTTTCAAAACAATACTCAATTTCTCAATTAAAAAAAAAATGTCAATGTTTAACTCTCAAAGAGGTTATGTGCTTTTATAAAAAATCTCTGCTAAACAACAAAAGTTATGATTACTTGCCATCCTGGTACAGGTCAGCGAATTCAGAACCCTTATTAAAAGTAAAAGAAAACTTCAGAATTCATCTTTTTAGTTTCACTACTTTTAAAATTGCTTTTCCAGGGATGCTTGGGTGGCTCAGTCAAACATCCGACTCTTGATTTCAGCTCAGGTCAGGATCTCACGGTTCAAGCTTCGCATGGGGTTCTGAGCTGACAGTACGGAGCCTGCTTGGGATTCTCTCTCCCTCTCTCTGCCCCTCCCCACTGGCACTGTCTCTGTCCCTCTCAAAATAAATAAATAAAAACTTTTTAAAAAACATTTATTAAAATTGCTTTTCCATAAGATCTTCCCTTTATGGCAGAAGCAATTTTCATGACTATTGCCCATCCCATCAGGAAGTTTTATACACATCCTGCTGTTAAAGATAATATAATCCAGGGGCGCCTGGGTGGCTCAGTCGGTTAAGTGTCCGACTTTGACTCAGGTCACGATCTCGCAGTTTGCGATTTCAAGCCCCACGTCAGGCTCTGTGCTGACAGCTCGGAGCCTGGAGCCTGCTTCGGATTCTGTGTCTCTCTCTCTCTCCCCCTGCCCTGTGCATGCTCTGCCTCTCTCTGTCTCTCAAAAATAAATAAATGTTAAAAGAAAATGTTAAAAAATGAATATGAAAAAATTAAAAAAAAAGATAATATAATGCAAAATGCCACCTAACCGAGCGTTCAAACTGCAAACCCTTACAATGCACAGACGGCATCCCACTGTAGTTTTCCAAGTCTTCCTTCTAATTGAGATGAAACTCAAATAACATAGTTTACCATTTTAACCACTGTAAAGTGTGCACTTAGTTCACCGGCTTATAGCATATTCACCATGCTGTGCAACCATCCCCACCGATTCTAGAACCCCCCAAAGCAACCTTGGACCCATGAGACAGTCACTCCCTACCCTGTGTGTCCTCTCCCCATGCCCTGGAAGCCACCAATCTGCTTTCTGCCCCCACTGCATTTTTCTAAATGTTTATTTATTTAATTTGAAAGAGAGAGAGAGATTGGGAGAAAGAGAGAGAGAAACAGAGAGCGCAAGTAGGGGAGGGGCAGAGAGAGAAGGAGGGACAAAATCCCAAGTAAGTTTCCTGCTGTCAGCACAGAGCCCAACGCGGGGCTCAATCTCATGAACCCTGAGATCATGACCTGAGCCAAAGTCAAGAGTTGGCCGCTCAACCGACTGAGCCACCCAGGCGCCCCCCCCCCACACACACACACTGCATTTTTTCACACTCTTTCTCTTCCCTCAGAATACGGTGCCCGCTGTGTGTCTCATGACCTCTGGGAAGATACCAATTCAGCCAGCATACTAAGTATCATCAAAGCCTATTTAAAATTTGTTTTTATTTATTTTGAGAGAGAGACAGAGTGAGAGAGAGAGCACGTAAGCAGGGGAGGGGCAGAAAGCGAGAGAGACAGAGAATCCCAAGCAGGCTCTATGCTGTCTGTGCAGAGCCCAACGTGGGACTCGATCCCACAAACCATGAGATCATGGCCTGAGCCAGCCAGGGACCCCCATCAAAGCCTCTCTCCCCAGCGTCGAGAGTCGGACGCTTAACCGACTGAGCCCCCCAGGGACCCCCATCAAAGCCTATTTAATGTGCCATTCTTTAAAAATGAAAAATATGAGAGAAATTCGAAGGATTTCTTTAGGAAGGTTAAAACAAATCTGTGTTGAGCACAGTTCCCAGAATGATGTAGGTGTTCTGCAGATCATTGTTAGATGAAGAAAGCAATTCTTTCTTCATTTTAAATCCTTCTCTTTGTCTCTTTCTTGAAGACACACACACACACACACGCACACGCACCCCTTTTCCTTTTCCATCCGAAACAAATCGAAGCTAATAATAACTTGTTCCTTAATTTTCAGGTAGGCAGAAAATTGAATTAGTCACCAAGCTCCTTTCTAGGTCTAAAATTCTGTGAGGACACCCACTGGTAGGGTCAACTGTCACTGTTTGCCCGGAACCCTGGGGCTTTGGGACAGTCTGGGGGCAAAGCAAGACAGGTTGTCCCCTCTGTCCTTTGGGCATCTATGTCTTTGCCGGATGCTGTCACGCAGCCCCTCTCACCAGAGCCTCGGCCTTTGAGCGTTTGGGGGTGGGGGGAAATGGACGCAATCAACAGGGTGTCTTTTCCATCTGCTACACAGGCCTCTTTGCATCCAGAGCATGCTAGAACCCCGCCCCCTGCCAGAGCCAACCATGACATTGGGGGTGTCTTCCGGACCATGTCAGAATTCCCCCGGCCTAGAGGGGGTGGGATCAGCATGTTAGAATTATTTGACAAGCATAGTGCAAGATTTCTTTCAGGGAGGGGACTCACTTATTAGTTGCACACACAAAAAAATATTTAGAAAAGAAAGTAAAACCAGAGGCTTTCTATAAAATCTCATTTTTTCTATAATCTTGGTAGATAGATTAAAAAAGTAAAGCAGATACATGGTTAGCAAATTCAAGCGGCCCAGAAATGAACAAATTTAAAGGCGAACAATTTCCCTCCCTTTGCCTCCAGTGTCTCTCTCTTAACTGCTGTTAACACATTTTTGTCTCTCCTTCCCTGTCCCCCAGGTTATTTAGGCATATACCAAGAAACCAATCAATCAGTCCATCTGTCTCTATCTATCCATCCATTCATCCAAATCTCTACCCTTATTTATACAAAAAAGAATCATTCCATACACACTCTTCTGCACCTTGATTCTTGGAGATACTTCCATGGCAGCCTAGACCATCGTTTCTTGGTATTTCAAAGTGACAACAAGGAGCATAGTATAAGGGTTAAGAGCATAAACCCTGAAGCTAAAGGCAGGAAGAGTAAGAGGGAAAAGTGGAAGGAGAGTGGAGAGGTGGAGGAGGGGGAGGAGGGGGAGGAGGGGGGGGGGGAGGAGGAGGAGCAGGGGGGGAGGAGGGGGAGGGGACAATGGAGACATGGAGCCTAAAATCTACACATACATTCTGAAGGGTTCTATTCCAGAAAAGCTTTTATTCAGATGAAGCTTTCTACCTCATAGGAGCAGGCTTTATGCTAAGATAGGTCTGAGTGCCAAGCCTGATATCCCCACCCCGGCCAAAACAGGGAAGGAGAGAAGGACCTGGGGAGAAGAGCAGGTATGGCTCAGTAGATACCCACACACCGTAGAAACATTGCAATTCTTAATTGTACTTAAACCAATTTAATTTCTACTGTAATCCCATCATCCTGGATTGATAGGAAATCCAAACCTTTAGAAGCTACCACTACTCCTAGGGTGATGCAAAGGTCCTGTGGTTGTACCAGTAACAAGATATTTGGGATCATGCACACGCACACACACACACACATTTAAGTCTTCGGGCTGTCTACACTTGTTGCAGTTGAGAAGCCCTTCCTCACAGGCCCCATGCTCCCATTTTCCCCGAGAGATGCTTGGAGCACAGCACTCTTTTCTGGAATGGGAGCCCCTGTGGCTGGAGCAAGCCTCCCTATGGCATTTCACAGTCCTCTCCTGAGGTTTGCTTGGCGCCTTCCCCCTAGTGCAGGCCTCCTCTATTCTCAGAAACCACCAAATGTGGCCCCTTCTGGGTTTCCCTGGCTCTCTCCTCTCCAGCTGCCTTTAAGGACCCCCCCCCCCTTTTCCTGTGCTCCCAGTGGCCCTCCACATAATCCACTTCGGCTTTCTCTGAGACGAAGAAGCCCAGAGTCTGATTGTCTGCTGGCAGCAGGAAAAGGAAAAAAGAAAAAATGCGTGGGGAGAGGGAGTGCATAAACTAGTACCTCAAAAATTATCTTGTCACATTAAGATGGAACTAGAACGTTCCTTCTGAGACACTCCTATTCAGGGATATTGTAATAAGTATACTATTTTTACTGTCCAAGTGTGAACATCAGTCCCTCACGCTTAGATTTCTCTCGTTTCACCATCAAGCAGTCGTGATATCTATTACGGAGGGGCCAGTGTTAACCTCTGACAGAACCGCCAAGGCAGGCCAGAGCTGCTTCGAGGGGGAACATGGCACAGGAGTTGAGGTATACAAAGGTCAGGCTTGGTCAGAGGAGGTAGTGAAGCCTCATATACGTTGGCCCAGGTTCAATTCTGGGAATCCGTGTAGAGAGCCATACGTCCCATTAGTCATACCGGACGGCACACACAGAAAGTTCTAGACTCATATCTACCCAACCTCCTCCTCTCTCTTACGATGAAACCGTCAGGGACCTCTCCTGCAGTCCAAGCCAGAAGAGAAATTCAGTTCGGCCCGAGGAGGACTTAAAGTGCCCTGTGGTCTGGAGCGGACCCTTGCAAGGGCCCTTCTGGAATAATCTAGAGCTCAGCGCTTTCAGACCATCCCTGGACCCTCTCTACTGAACGCCCATTGAGGGCAGGCCCCCGGGTCTTGGCTGACGTCGTGTGTCCCCCCCCCCCCCCCCCCCCCCGTGCTTTCATGGCACTTGACCCGCAGCAACGATCTCACCCGAATGAGCGAGTGAGTGAAGGAAAGAACGAAACGCGCCCGTCCGGGTGAAAAGAGCCGAAGCGAGAATCTCTCCTTGAGGACGCTCCTCGTCGCCAACAGCCCTGCTTCCCCAGGAGCCCAAGAACATTCGGTGCAGGTGCCACCCCGGGCCCGCGGGAGGCAGAAGCTGGTGTCTCCCGGGGCGACGGCGGTGTCGCCCAGCCCCGGGGAGCCCCGGCAGTAAATCTCCGCCTCTTCCACTTCCTGCCAACCTCGGCTGATTTATTCCCCTGTGGTTTGGGGATCGGAGGCTTCTCACATTGCTGATACATTACTCATGTTAGCTCTATAGGCGGCGGGGTCAGACGGGTGGCCCCGTGGAGCTCAGAAGGGACTGGCAGGCACGCAGCCGTGGCTCTTCCTCGGAGGGGTCGCCTCCTGCCATCGCACTCTGCGGGCTCAATTGATACCCTTGAAAAGGGCCACGTCCACCTTGCTCCCGGCAGACGCCCCCCCTCCCCTCCCCGCTGCTGCCCGCCACACCCCACCGCCTCCACCCCCGGGGGGGGGGGGATGCTAGGTAAATTCTATTGCCCACTAATTGAGCTCCGTAATGAGTCAGAGGGACTTGGCGGTGTCTGCTCTTCTGGCTCATTCCTCTCATAAACATTCAGTGACAAACTTTTTCTCTGGCCTGGGGTCATAGAGAGGAAAAAAAAAAAAAACCCAGAAAAAAACCTCTTAACATTTTTTTTTTCCAACTTAAGGCTTCAGTGAAATATTTTCCACCATCCTCAGCGAGACATAATACTTCATGTCAGGAATAAGTTAATGAGAAAAATATGGATGCCCCCCCGCCCCCCACCTCGTCTCTCGGGGACCTGGTGGGCATTTTGCCCCCACCAACCCCCCCAGCCGAGAACCGGTTCCTCCGTAAGTCCGTGGGGCCCATGGAGAAGTCTCTGGTTTGAATCTGGTCCCAAGGTCCCCGGGGACTGGCCTATCTCTCGCGGCGGTCGGCGATTGCATTTACCTTGAACTTGGACACCCGTCCCTAGGGAACCTCCCTTAGAACTCCCCGAGGAGCTGTCAAGTGGGTAAATGGCCCACGGCAAAGCATCGCCAAGTACCAAGTACTTCAATATGGCCCTTTTCGAATTGTATTTCATCTCCGGATCAAAAATGTGCTTACCTAAAGAACATCCAGACTCTTAGCGAGGCATGCAGCTGGTTCCCTACCATCTGGCCACAACCTGCTTTGGCAATCTGACTTTCCACAACCCGTTTCCAGCTCTCAGCAAACACTCCTACCACCGCTGCCTGAACCCTCCTGCCTAAAATGTTCTTCCCTTCAACCAGTCTAAATCCTTTTCCTTTAGACAAAGACAACGGGGTAATGAATTGGTGCTCCTTCGCACAGATATTCTTTAAATATTTACTCAACGCTTTTAGCGTGTGTGATGGAGGGAAAGGCTGGTGTTTTCACTAATACAAATAATAGAAAGAAACAGAGTCCCTTTCTAATTCCCTTCCAAGGGCTAAACAGAGTCAATGTTCTAAAAAAAAAAAAAAATCAACAAAACCTTTCTGTCTTTTAAATAGTTTCTGTCCTCTCTGGTTTTCTTTTATAATGTCCCAAGTCACATAACTTTTGAGGAAGCGTATTATGAGGTTTAAAACACAGCTTATGGGGGCGCCTGGGCGGCTCAGGCGGTGGAGCGTCCAACTTCGGCTCGGGTCGTGATCTCACTGCTGTCAACACAGAGCCCGCGCTGGACCTTCTGTCCCTCTCTCTCTCTGCCTCTCCCCTGCTCGTGCTTTCTCTCTCTCTCTCTCAAAAAAAAAAAAAAATTAAAACACAAATTATGAAGTCTATCACTCTTTCCTAGTAGACAATCCCCACCAAACATCATTCAAGTTCAGAACTTTATGTGATTGTAACTGGTCTTAGGTGGGTAGTGAGGCCACTATATTTGAGATATCATATATAAAAAGTATTTATATAAATAAATATTATATCTATATAATATACATATTATATACCTATATATATACTATATCTCATCTATACATATATATGTATTACTATGGTGTATTATATATGTGTGTGTGTGTATATATATATATATATATATCGTATTGGGACCTTATCTTCTTAGGTGGGAACAGAATCAATTCTATATTTCACCAATTTAATGAGAGTTTGCATGAACAAACCTGAGTTAAGGAGCACCATGTTTATAATTCACTCTAGGATTCTTTTAGTCTCCTCACGGGGCCTTTCTAAGCGAGAATCTTTTGTGAGACGTTGGGCTGTTACGTGTACGTTGTTCCAGAATCTTCCTCTGTGCGTACTTCCTCTGCGAAGAATTCCTCACCACTTTTACCTTCATTATCTCTCTCACCTTTACGTTCCTACCCAAGATTCCTGTATGTTCCATAACTAGAACTTTGCTACTCAAAGTGCGGGCCACAGACGAGGAACCCTAGCATTACCCAGGAGCTTGTTAGAAATGCAGAATCATGCGCCCCACCCCAGAACTTTTGAATGAGAGGTGATTTGTATGTACATTCAAGTTTAAGGAGCCCTGGACTAGAACACACTATACAGTCTGGTATTTTTTTCTGGCAGCTTCCAGTGTGTAACTTATGGATTCTGAAGAGCAGTCCCCCTGTGTTTTAATTCTTTTCTCTCCCCAACAGCTCTTAACTGGGCCCCCAAAAAGTGTCAGGGGCACTTTTGTTACAATGTTGGTCCATTTTTTCAGTCGAATCCGGCTCAACCTTTAGAAGTTCAACTTTGACTGTTTTTCTAGGAAGTAAAAGAGCTATTTTTCCTTCAAGGCCTATGATTTCTATGATTCTGTAATTGAGCTCCAAAGACTGTTTTTAATTTGACCTCAAGTGCAATTCATGAAGACAACTTTGACAATACGAGTTCCCCTTTGGGCAAAAATACTCCCATTGGAAATTCAGAAAGTGTCCTATTGAGTAAAATGCTTCTTAATTTACTGTAAAACGTGTGTTTAGAAAAGCAAATAATCTATGACAGAGCAGAGAACTGTCCACTATTATGAAATCCAATAGAGAAGAAAAAAGTAAACTGAGCCCTCCCGACGTTTTTTATAACAAAGCCAACAACTCTCAGCTTCCTTGGTGGATCCGTGAGCAGCACGCATCAAATGTAATCATCCAAGGGGCCTACTCTGCTGTCTGCCTTCAGATATCTGGGCTTTCAGGACAAGACTTCAGTTGGAAGTGCCTGAGGGCTTCGTGGCCTCCTGGGGTAATGGGATTAAGGGTTAAGACAAAAAGGGAATAAAACTGTATAAATCTCTGTGGATTGGGCATAGGGAGTTAGAAACTGTTAGTGGGATCCCATTCTGGAGAGAGACAGAGCTGAAAGGTATGTGACTTTCCGATATTTTCTGGTCATCGCTCAAATACTCTCTGGATCTGTCCCCCCAAAACTTGCTTCGCCCTTCTTGATGGATGACAGTTTGATGGTGGAGAGAGAAGGGTGACTTCTGGAGCCCTAAAAAGACTTGTGGTTAAGTGACCCAGGCTGCCTACAAACTATGATTATTTGAGAAGCAAATACTTTCCTTATTTAGGGCTGAAACAAAACAGAGACTTGCCCCTGAGTGTGAGAAGGTGAGATGGGTTAGACGGTGAACTGGAGCTTTGGAGTGAGAATGAAGGCAACCAGTGAGGAGGCCAATGAGCCATTCACGGCAGAGGGTGCTGTCTGGGACGCGGGTCCCTAATGATGCTGGATGGGCTCATCAGCGACTTCCAAAGTCCCAGTCACCTTAAACTTTGCTTGCCCAGAGACTGATGAAGAATAAGGAAACAAAGGCAATGAACATCCACCCACTTACGAGCACAAACACGCCCTCATTGATGAAAACCAACACGCATTCACGAGATACCTACTATGTGCCAGGCGTTGTGCTTGGTGCGGAGGATAGAGAAGGGAATAAAACACCACTTTTCCCTTTGAAAAACTCCTAGTCCGGTGGGGAGCCCAGGACACTGATATCTAGAAGCTGGTATGGTTGAGTGCTGATGTGGGTGGGATTTAATATCTTGGGGCATCATCAGGGAATGCTTTCTGAGTATTGGTCCTGATTCTTCACCCCTTCCTGTCACTACGACTTTAGCCATATGGCTTTGTGGTTCTCTCCACAGAGCGTATTTCTTCACACTATGGCTTTGGACTCGGCCATGTGACATGCTTCACCAATGGGATGTTTGCAAATGTGACCTGAGCGGGGGGCTTGAAACGCGCCTGTGTGATTGGCCTTACACGCTTGTGTTTCCGACACCATGAGAAGAGCATGCCTTGACTAGCCACTGGGTGGACCTTGACTAGCCACTGGTCCCAAAAAGAGAATGAGACGGAGTTGGGGCTCCCTTGAGCTGGCTGGAGCTTAGCTCTTCGGCTGACTGCCAGCCCAACGGAAGAGGTAAAGGAAGGAGGAAGAGGTAAGCATGTGCAATTACTGAACATGACACCACAACCCTTCGGTAAGTGTTATTACCCTCCTGGTTTTACAGATAAGGGATCTGAAGCTTTGAGGATTTTGTCACTTGCCTGGGGCCACACAAAAACATAAGCAGCGGGGCCGGGATGCGAATCTGCCTCTCGGACTCAAAAACCTCAACTCTGAACTCCATGGCCGCAGAAGAGTGAGGGAGAACACTTTGCTCGGGCCTGAATGTGTGTGTCTGTTGGTCCCCGCCAGTCTTATGCCCACCCGCCTGTGGGCTGGGCCCCACTATATCCTGGAATCGATGGAGGCTTAGCTTGATGGGGGACCCCCCTCAGCACTGGTTTGAAGGACTGGATGTAGCCTCTTGTTCTATAAGTAGCCACTCCAGGGGGGAATCACGATGGGCCATGGACAGGCATTAACTAAATGAGCATTGACGTGCGTTAACTCAACTAATGTCATCCTGTTAACAACTACCCTTTGAGATGGGTACAGCTGTTATTCTATCCATTAGTGCTCTAGCTTTACCAGCTGGCCGGGCAACCCCAATCATCTTATTGATTCCCCCCATTATTTTTTACTTTTTTTTAAATAATTGTTTTAAACGTTGATTTATTTTTGAGAGAGAGAGACGAGAGAGAGGGGCAGGGAGGGAGGGGGACAGAGGATCCGAAGCGGGCTCTGTGCTGACAGGCTGACAGCAGTGAGCCTGATGCCGAGCTCGAACTCCCGAACGGGGTGATCATGACCTGAGCGGAAGTCGGAGGCTCAACCGACTGAGCCATCCAGGCGCCCCTCCACCCATTATTATTGAGCCCCTAATGTGTGCCCAGCCCTGCCTGGCACAGGGGAGTGTGTAAATGAAACATAGGACCTGTGCCCTCATGGAGCTGCCATCCCCTTTCCCCAAGCCTGGTCCCATCTTTCAGGCCCACTGGTGTCCGCTTACATACACACCATGAGGGGCGCCTGGGTGGCTCAGTCGGTTAAGCGGCCGACTTCGGCTCAGGTCATGATCTCGCAGTCTGTGAGTTCGAGCCCCGCGTCAGGCCGTGTGCTGACAGCTCGGAGCCTGGAGCCTGTTTCAGATTCTGTGTCTCCCTCTCTCTGACCCTCCCCTGTTCATGCTCTGTCTCTCCCTGTCTCAAAAATAAATAAAACGTTAAAAAAAATTAAAAAACAAATACACACCACGAATGCCGCTGCTTGGGGGCCTCATCACCTACCCGCCCCACGTTTGGCCAGGCCTGAGTTTGCTATGCCCATTTAGATTTAGACATTTGCTCTGACATACACCCCGTGCAGAGAGAGACACATTTGCTGGCCCCAGAAGGTTCCCTCCTTGCTCCCACTCTAGCCCTTGTTGGCCTGTGCCTTTCTTGGACCAGAAGTTCCCAGCATTCCCTGGGGCTGGACCCTTGGCACAGCACAGATCACTTGGTCCAACTTCCTTTGAAAGCAGCGTCCCTGGGTGGGCCACTCATGTAATAGGCCACTTCGCGCCTGAGCAGAAGTTTCCCCCACTTTGGGTTAACCTACACTAGTCCTACGAGTCGAAGCAAAGTCAATTCCTGCTCCAGAATCCCCAGCAAAAGAAATCGCTGGCCTCCCCCAAAATGCCATTCACAGTGCCAGAAATATATATACATGGGAGTGCGTCTTCTCAGAGGAATCGTAATTGACTCGACGTGCTCTCTAGACCAGAGTCCCTTTGAGTAGCTATGAAATCGTGAGGCCTTTGTAATGATGTCCCTTTTGGAAATGGCAGCCTGCCTCTGATTCCCAAGACTTCCCAGGACAGTTACTCAAGCGTGGGCTTTCTCAGAGTTCTTACCAAGCAGAACTCCCGGTCGCATTAACGGAAAAATGTGGCCCGAGCCACAGACTGCTGAATCTAGCTGTTTTCATGGGGAAATAATTTAATATTCAAATAGGCAGTAATTAAAGAGCAATTCTTCCTCCGGCTCTCCACCCTTCTCTCCCTGACCCATGTTGCTTCTAGAGGCAGGCCCTGAATCCTGTGATTGTGAAGGGATTGTGAGGGGAGCGACTTGATCGCCAGCACAGTTAAGCCAGGCAGCAGAGAAGAAAAGGACGCTACGGCTCGTTGGGTCATAATACCTCATAAATCAAACAGATTCTTCCCATAATCAAATGGTCATGCCACATTCTGCCTTCCAGTTTAGATTTACGAGGGTGTCCTCTACATGAGATATATACCACGATGGACTAATTGGTGCAGAAACCAAAGAAACGCAGAGCACTTAGGAACCAAAATATAGGGAGCCCGTTGACCCCAGTCAGGCTCGTTTCCCTGACAAGTTAGTTGTTTGGATTCCCATTTGGGGACAGCTCGGGTCACTAATAGCTTCTCCGTGTCCTAGTGAAGTCGAGGGGAGGGAGAAGTCGCCCCCGTTGTCGGAGCTCTTTCACATGACTTTCTTCTTGGAGAGTGATTTGGGCTGGCTCCGTAAAAGTTAGCCTGGCTCTCATTGGACGTCCTAGGCCAATAAGGAGAACAGAGTTGCTGAGAAGAGAAATAACCTTTAAGCCTGAGCTGCAAAGCCCTGGCGTGGAGAGCCTGTGGGTTAGTCTGAGTTTTGATACTCCGAGGAGAGTCCAATTCCCGTTTCATACAAGTGCCGTAGGGAGCCTACCTTCCAAGCTAAGTCGGTACTGATTCTCGCCCTCCTTAAGGGTTCCAAGGGCTTTGTGAAGGCAAAGAGATATAAAAGGCTTTCTTCGGGAGGGGGGAGAAAGTATAAAAATAATTTGGAGAAAACGGATGTTTTCCTCTTTGAGCTTGGGGAGCATAAATCACACGCAATCGCCACAAAGTGGAGGAACATCTTTAAAACGAGAAGGAAAAGGAAAAGGCTCGGGTACATTTAGTGACACATCAGCATTTTCTCAGGCTTTCGCGATCCCGGATGCCTCATCCTGTATGTTGCACTGGATGCATTTTGCTTTGTTCTTTTGGCTTCGGTGAAAGAAAATAAGAATCATCAGAATAATAAATAATAAATATGGAAAGCCTGGCTCACCCCAAGCTGGGAAGCAATTAATAATGCGTTGCGGGATGGTGACCGATTCTGGACTTACGACAAGGCCGCCATCATTCATACGGCTGTACATTTGGCGAAAGGCTTTTGGAGAGTGGGGCGTTCTAATGTAACCGATTTACTGCTCTAGATTTACTGCGCTGTGGTCAGTCAGGTAACCGCCAGTGCACAAGTTTCACAGAGAGTAAGTTCCAAAGCCCACTGGCTCGTCCTCTCGGATGTGATTTGCAACACAGGGTCGAATATGACGTGAAAGAAAGAAAGGCGACTCAGGGGCAGGGTGTTTAAACCCAGGGACAAAACACACGCTCCCGTCCCTCCCTCCTTTCTCGATCTTCCAAACACAGCATTGTTATTAACTTAAAAGGAGGTTAGAATAAACCCCAGACAGCCTTGAAAAAAAAAACACAACAAAACAAAAGCGTGTAGCTTGAACGGGTGTGCCAAAGGAGAAGGGGCAATACCACCCACAGTCTCCAACTGTTTTTAGTTCCCGCTGATAGAGACACCTCCTGCTCCCCTCTCGTGCCCCCGAGTCTGTCCAACATGAGGGGCCTGCAGGGCACCGTCTCTGTTGCCCTGGGACGGTCTCTGTTCGGGCCTCTCTTGTGGCTACAGAAACTTTGCCTAAACTCTCTCAAAAGATAGGAAGTTCTCCCATTGGAGGGTATCTTTTATGGGGGATTTGCGTACCAGAGATAGACTCCTGTGGCCCCCAATACCCTTATTGAAACGAATCACTCAAAGCATTCTCTGGTTGTTTGCGTGCATAGGGAACATACGACAGGAAAAGTCTGGAAGAGCCGGCCTGCTTTCCTCTAACTGCTGCATGGCCACCGAAAGGACAAGGTCTAACCGGTTTGTAACTTTTCCAGAGCCTACATGACCCCCACTGGGTTGAACGTTTTCCAGAGACATACAATAGAAAGGACGATAGGTTCGTCGGGAAGGTTTACAGCTCTGTTTATGCAGTGTTTCTGTGAGAAAGGAGTGTGGGTCCTCCTCTGTATCACTGCGAATTCTATCCAATACCCAGCGTGTCACCGAGAAGGAGCAAATGTGAATGTAGCTGGGTGCAGTTTTTGTTCCTGTTGTTACATAATCTAGGAAACGCAAAACACTTGAATCTGAGGAGGTTGTAGGCACGTCAGAGGAATTTTACGGACTCCCTTGGGGAGTCGTGTATACCCTCTCGCACAACAGGATGAAGAGAGACTTTTATTAGAACCAGGGGTCTGGGCGCACTGGGCCCCAGAGATGTTTGGCCGCGTTGCTGACCCCTATCACTCGTGTTTACTTTTACCAGACTGGAATGCTCCGATAAGCCAGGATGCACCCGTAACTTTTCATTGGTTGGTACTATTCTTAACCCTCAAACATGCATTTTAATTGAGGAAGCAGGATTTCAGGAGCATCATTTTGCCAAACTGAAGCTGGCTCGCTTTCTTACTTGTTTATAACAGTCTCAAGAGAGTTCTCCCTTCCTCCTCCCTCGGGAAACTAATCTCCTCTGAGCTACTTTGTTCAAGGTCAGACGCTCCTGTCCTCTGTAGCGTAAGCCCAGCGTCAAATGCTCACCTGTTGGTCCCTCAGAGGGCAGCTTCTGGAAACCACGGCCCTCTCTGGACCCGCCAGTGCTCCTTAGAACAAGTGCAGGCTGGGGATTCAGACAGGGGACCGCAGACTCTCGGCTTTCCTTCTTGGCTCGGCCACCACATCCCTGACTCATCCCGGGCGAGTCATTTAAAGATTCTACTCTTCGGTTCCTCCACTATCATAAAATGATAACCATCATGGTTCCTTGGGAGGGAAGTCTTTTGCGATCCCGAAATGAAAGGAGCCATTGTTTAAGGGCAAAATCAAGGGATTATTACCAAGGCTTCAGACAACAGTCTTGGTCAGAATACCCCCAAGGAGAGAAAACATGGGTCGACCTGTACCATTCTTGGGACTTTAACATCTTCTTCCCGATTCAAGAAACAAACGTGACATTGAAGCTAATCTTCTCCGCAGGTGTCCTGCGTTTTTAATGGAGGACGGAGGGAGAGGCAAAGACAGTTGTAAACGACCAAGATGATCATTTTCATCCTTCACGAGTGGAAACTCCTAAGAGGGACCCAGAGGATATTTGCGTCCAAATGGAAAGTGATGTTGTACAGGCACCGTGCAAAACGGGGCATTTCCTCCAGAAATTAAAAATAGAATTACCATATGATCCAGCAATCCCACTTGTTGGTATATACCCCAGAGAACTGAAGGCAGGGTCTTGAAGAAATATTGTTACAGCCATGGTCAGAGCAGTGCAATTCACAGGACCCCAAAGGTTGAAGCTACCTAAGTGTCCACTGATTGATAGATGAATGCATAAGCGAGAATCCAAAGCAGCTGACAGCTCGACGTGGGGCTCGAACCCACGAACCGTGAGACCATGACCTGAGCCGAAGTTTAGACACTTAACTGAACCGCCCAGGGGCCCCCGTATGATTCTACTTCTATGAGGTACCCACTCAGACTCATAGAGACAGAGAGCTGAGTGGTCTTTTCCAGGGGCTGGGGGCAAAGAGGAATGGGGCGTTATTGTTTAACGGGCCCAGAATTTCAGTTTGGGAAGCCACGGGGAGTTCTGGAGATGGAGGGCCGTGATGGTTCCACAACAATGTCAATGTGCTGAACACCGAACCGGGCACTTGAAGATGACTAAGACGGTCAATTTTATGTCAGGTGCGTTTCACTGTAATTTTTTTACACATGTTCTCATTTTAAAAATTAAAAACAAGAAGTGGAAAGCGGGAGTCCTGGGGCGCTCTAGCATTCCCCCAGGCCGTGGCGCACACGGAGTGTGGGTCCGGTAGAAGGCCAAAGCCCTGTTCTTTCTCTGGCCTTAGAGCAACGTACTCTAACTTAAAGGCGGTTAAAGTTGAAGGCAGTCCTTACCGAGTCCAGGGAATCTGTACGTGGGCCGTGGGCCGTAGGCGGTTTTCACAAGACAGGCTATTCACCTTCATCTCTGAAATTCCTGAGCGTTCTGAGACGCCATAAGATAACTCAGAGATATCCTGTCTTCCTGGGGAAGAGAAAAGTCACGTCCTCACTCCAAAGGTTGACTCTGTTCACTGGCTTGACAACCGTGTGATGACTTCAGGCCCTGCCGGAAGCCTCAATGGTACTAAAAAAGGCCATTTTTTCCCCCCACGGCTTTATGAGGAGAAGTCACCTAAATGGCTGGCTTCCCCTCAGGTGGTTGCTAGAGTGAGCTCCCGAGCCTCCTATTGAGAGGCTGAGATGAATGTCGCAGCTTTGTCGGATTTCTCGAAGATTGACGCAAAAAGCAGAAAGTCTTATCACCCTCTTTCTGGACAATTTCTCTTGTTCCCCCCAAAGAGAATCGCCTGTGGGCTTCGCTGGAGGGTCCTCGGCATTCCTCCACAAAACACATAAAGAAATTCTACTGACTTCCCTTAATTAAAAAGAAAATCAGGGGCGCCTGGGTGGCTCCGTCAGTTGAGCGTCCGACTTCGGCTCGGGTCATGATCTCCCGGTTCGTGAGTTCAAACCCCGCGATGGGCTCTGTGCTGACAGCTCGGAGCCTGGAGCCTGCCTCGGATTCTGTGTCTCCCTCTCTCTCTCTGCCCCTCCCCCGCTCGTGCTCTCTGTCTCTCTCTCTCAAAAATGAATAAACATTAAAGAATAATAATAAAAAGAAAAAGAAAATCGGACCAAAAGGTTCCTAAATAAGCTGAAGTCTATGAGGCCCCCTGGGAGGGGGTGTCGGTGAAGGTGGAAATTCTAATTACTTCCATACCACGTGTCTGGGCCCTGGGGCCAGATGACTCTCCAATAGCGTGACCCAAACGTCAAACAAAACCGTTCCCATGATTCCTCTAAACGCGGTAAAGACTGACTGGAACTTCTGTCAAAGTTTTACACGGTTCTAAGGAAAACCAGAGGAAATAAACACAGATAGTGGTACCATAGTGGGTTTTTTTGACCTTGGTTTGGGCTGTGCGTTTCCAGGGCGATTAGCCCCTAGCCCGCTTCATGCGCAGTGTTGGTGGAATTTGTGTACTGAAGCCCAGATTGCCAAGTTCCTGCCTTACCCTTTTATATCTCTGCTCCTGTTGCCATGTGGCTCATGCCGTCATGAAGCCTGCCCCCCAAGGCCTTGGCTAGCCTATAAGGCACTTTGTGAACTTGACAAAGCTGCCTTCTCTGTGGCTTTGCAAGTTCTCGTCTTAGCACAGGGCAGCGTGGATTTTGGCCTCTACTTACTCCCTCAACCAGGCACTGAAGTTGTTCAGTGAACAACTTGCCCAACTGTATTCAGTGGCCCACCACTCAGGGCTTTTCAAGGGAACTTGATTACGCATACCAGGTTTCTTCTACCTACCTAAGACTTTGGCTTTCAGACCGGGCTTCTGATCTAAAAAAAAATGCTTCTTCTCCAGGTAACTGTCAGTAAGAACCGTCCAGCCCAGGATACCACTCCTTATATAGACTTTCTGGCCAGCCTATCACTGTCTCAGTTTAAGGTCATGACTATCTCATTTATACAGTAAACTATGTATTTGAAGTCATAAAGGGGTTATTCCTGCACTGAGAGAAGTTTAAAACAAAAACAAAACAAAACAAAACAAAACAAAAAAAACAAGTTTAAAGGTCCCTGGATAAGAAATAGTTGAACTCAGTTTGGACTTCTAAACAGCAGGTGCCCCTCCAATAAACCAGCTCTCCAGTTAAACAGCATTCACGGTGAGCCAGCATGGAGCCCCCCTTGTTGATTGCCATCCAATTTTACAAAAGCTCAGAAATATGTTTTTTTGAGCAAAGCAGATAAGCTTTGTGCCTGGGATCAACATGCTGATATTCAGCAAAACACACATCCTGCTGGGTCCTGCTGTACTCACTCTCCACACGTCTTGAACAGATTATCTTACAAAAGCAAAGGATTGTTTCCTTGTAGAAAAGCCCATGTCCCTTGCAAGGATTGTACCCTGAGTTTCAGTGTATGTATGATGCTTGGGGCAATCTTTCGTTGCCCAGGCGTCCCTGGGTCTAAAAAGACACCAAATGACAAAAGAAACCCATAATTTAAACTACTTGATCATCAGCGTAGACAAGGAGCTCTACATTTACAAATAGTTCGTGCCCTACCATGCTCTCCCCTAGAAGCAATGTTATTGGCCACTCAGGTTTCCAGGTTCTTCTGCGTCACCCCCCAAAAAACGACACCGATAATAATGGTACATTTTAGTTAGAATCGTGTTAGGGTATTTTCAGCACCACATTTAAAAAAAATTTTTTAAGTTTATCTATTTTGAAAGAGACAGAGATAGTGCGAGTGGGGGAGGAGCAGAGAGAGAGAGAGAGAGAGAGAGAAAGAATCCCAAGCAGGCTCTGCACTGTCAGCACAGAGCCGGACTTGGGGCTCGAACTCAAGAAACCGTGAGATCCTGACCGGAGCCAAAACCAATGGTTGGACCCTTAACTGGCTGAGCCACCACTTTTTTGTGGAAAAAGTTTTAAACATGTGTTTTGCTTTTAATTCCAAATGCTGGGGTTTGGGATAAAAGCATACTTGGAAGCATTTGAAAAGCTAAAGGGTGGGGCACCTGGGTGGTTCAGTCGGTTGAATGTCCAACTTTGGCTCAGGTCCTGCTCTCGTAGCTCCTGAGTTCGAGCCCCACATCGGGCTCGCTGCTGTCAGCCTGTCAGCACAGAACCCACCTCAGATCCTCTGTCCCCCTCTCTCTCTGTCCCTCCCCCGCTGGCACTCTCCCAAAAATACGTAAATATTACAGAAAAGAAAAGAAAAGGTAAAGGATGATTGAGGGGGCTTCCACGTGGGAGAATCGACAGAGGGCATGTGGAGTGACAGAAAGAGACGAAGCCAAAAGGAACGAAAAGGAGGAGCAGGATCGCCCAATGTGCAGTGAACCAAGATGCACATAATCTAATATTTTTTTTGAAAGTTTATTTTTGAGAGAGAGAGAGAGAGAGAGCAGGATAGAAGCAGAGAGAGAGGGAGACACAGAATCCGAAGCAGGCGTCAAGCTGTGGGCACGGAACCGGACGCGGGGCTCGAACTCACAAACCGCGAGATCATGACCTGAGTCGAAGCTGGACGGTTAACGGCCTGAGCCACCCAGGCGCCCCAAGATGCGCATAATCGAAAAGGCAAGAAGGGAGGGAGGTGGTGGCCCAGCACCATAGTTACAGCACTGTAGTTACTGACTAGAGCAGTCACGGCGGGGAGGGGGGTGGCGGGGGGGGGGTGCAGGCAAAGGGAAAGTTTAAGGAACAGACCACCGGGCTGTTCATGCGTATGCTGCATCCCTGAGTTAGGTGTTTTTATGGCTAACGGAAGACCTTTTTTCCTCCTAGTGAAACAAATCAATTGACAGAAAATCCGGAGAACAAGAATCTATCAGAACTAGTTGACATTTATTAGGCTCTAATCACCAGCCAAATATTCAGGTAATACGCTGAACACACCGTTTCCTCCTTTCTCGCCCCCGCTCTTGTGATCTACACGCTATGGTTCTCCCCATCTTGCAGAAGAGGACATTAAGGAACAGAAAAACTACAGAGCGGGTCCCAAAGTTACAGAGCTTGTAAGTTTAAGGAACAGACTTCACACCAAGAAATCTCAGTCCCAAGCCGCATGATAAAGCCCTCATGGAAATGCTGAGATACCTAAATAATGATTTGTAATCAAAGTGATAAAATAAATTAACACATTTCAAACCGCAAGAGTGTTTTTGTGACTCTATCAACGGCTTATCTGTAGTTTCTCGGAGGAAGCAGCTTGAGAGCGCTTATTCAACATCCTTCCCTTGAGGCTTTCTCTCTCTCCCTCCCAGCTTCAATCAATACAGAAGAATTCGTTAAGCCCCCTCCTCTGTGCTGGGCACTGTGCTGAATTCCAGGGATATAATCGCGAAGGAGATCCGATCCTGTTCTCAAGGAGCTCTCGGGGCAGTAAACAGACTCTTACAACAGAATGATATCTGGGTAGGAACCCCAGAGTGGTAGGGGGGGGACCTCGCCCAACTTGAAGGTTGGGAACCCGGGAAGATTTCTACACTGACCTAAAGGAGGAGTAGAGCTAAAGATGGATAGAGAAAAATGTTTGAGGTAGAGAAGCCAGCGGCAGCAAAAATATCCAGAGGGTCGATCTGTCATTTTCCTTCTGAAACGGAACCTGGTCAATTTCCTATCACTCAGCGGAGTGCCCCATTCAAGGGGAGCGCTTGGGGATGAAGGAGGGAAGGTTCACACTCCGATGTCCTGAAGCCAGCTTCACATTTCTTCCCAAATCTGCATCGGGCGAGGCCGGGCTGGCGGCTGGGAACTGACCACGGTAGGAGTATTTATACTACGGAAATCGGCAGCCATCACAGAGCGGGGATTTTTATTGCCTGGAGATTCGAGCCCATCCTAACTGCAAATATGTCGGCGATACAGCTTTAGTTCTGCTTTTCACCTGGAACCAAACGTATTTTGCTTGATCTTCTGCATCACCCCCCAGCCAGCTGCTCTTGAGCAGAAAGCAGAGTGGATGGTACCCCAGTGGTTTCATCACCCAGGTCCCCTTTGACTGTGAATCTTACCGCATTCACACGTGCTAGCGTCCCGTGAGTTTTCCCACATGCGCAGCTTTGAAAGTCAAACATATGGTAAAAAATAAATAAATAAAGTGACACTGTTTTCCTCAGACATTAATGCTCATTAACGCGCACCTAGACTCCCACTGCTTCGCCCTCACACCTGTAATTTGATTTACATGACTAACCCAAGTGTTTGCTTCTGTCTGCTTCAAGTGATCCAGAAGGAACTACCAACTCGTTTTCAGAAGCAGATTTCTGCGGCACCCGTTTCACCAACCTGCTCTTCATATGATCCGGGATGAAGAATACATTCAAAATACACCTTGCCCCACGGACCCTATTTCCATGGCAAAGGTCATGGGCCATGATCTTAAATAAGAAATAGACCAGAAATAAGGAAAAGACGGGAGGTCAAGTAGGTCAAGCATATGACACTTTGTCATTTTCGGTCATTTGACCTCCTTTTCTCCCTCCCCTCCCCTTTATTGATCTGGCACAGATTTATATGCCCAGAACGGACTGAGCAAATTCCCCTGTGCCCTGTGGATGGTGTCTCTCTGTGTCCCTGAAAAGAGAGGCAGCAAAAATAGATCACCTCATATTGACATGGTGAATGGAGCAAGACTGTCTCCATCGGAGAGGTAGAGAAGAAAATTCGATCCAACTCACGGCATGCTGGGGGTTTGTTTACTTCTCATATCCAATGTAAATTAGCATCTTCGAATTTATCCACATGCTTTTTCAGCAGGAAGAGGAGATTTTTGTCCTGGAATTCATTCCAAATGTCATGCATGAATATCTAAATCATTTTATTTCTGCAGATTTAGATGTTAATGCCTTGATACACAGGTGCTGAAAACATATCTTAAAACTAATTGAAATGAAGCAAGGCTGTTCCCTTCGAATAGCCCATCAAGGAGTGGGAAGGTAGAATAGAAAGAGGTTGGATTACCCAACTAACTTAGCGGAACAAGACTCCCTCCTAATTAAATCTCCTAATTAAATGCTTTGTCTATAGTCAAAAGTCACTAATAAAACCAATACAGGGGCGCCTGGGTGGCTTAGCTGAGCATCTGACTCTTGCTTTCGGCTCAGGTCATGATCCCAGGGTGGTGGGAATCAAGCCCTGCATCGGGCTGCGTGCTGAGTGTGGAGCCCCCTGAAGCTTCTCTCTCTCTCTCTCTCTCTCTCTCTCTCAATCTCTCTCTCTCTGTCTGCCCCTCTCCCATGCTCACACTTGCACTCTCTCTCTCTCTCTCTCTCAAATTACTAAAAAAAAGAAACAACAAAACAAACAAACAAACAAAAAAACATACAGAGTTGGTGTTCATATCAATAAACAAAATAGTAGGATGTTTCTAAAAAGGAAATATTTAAAGGTTTACATAAATCAACTTCCCCCAAAATGCCAATTACTTGATTCCCACCCCCGCAACCTTTTTTTCCCATCTCCAATTTAGAAGACAATGCAGAGTAGCTGAAAAAGCCTGGACTTGGGCTCTAACCCCTGCCCCCACTGCCTTCTGGCCACGACGCCTCTATACATTCAAAGTTTCATTCCCTGTGTCCAGTTTGGAAGTTCTAATTTATAGTCTGGAAATAAAGAAAAAAAAGTGCATCATTCAAGACCTTACAGAAGTGATCAAGAAATGAGGAAAGTAGCAGGATTAGGGTCGTCATAGCAGACATTCAAGCCCATATTCTTTTGCCATGATGATCCCCACGGGGAGGATGTGGCCATGTTTCTAGAGAGATATTTTTGGGTAACCTCTCTATGCAAAATATTTCCTATTTTCCTCAATAATTTTTTTTCCTGTCCTTCTTTCCCTCTTTCCTTTCTTCCTTATTTCCTGTCCCAACATTTAACAATATCCTCTCACATTCTCTATCCTGCAACGCTGTGTGTTACACATGAACGTCAAAGCGAAAACCCAACCTCCAGGAATTGAACTTGTCTTTTTTCCCTGACCCACCCGTGGCCGGGCCTGATTAGATCAGTGATCTCAGCTGGGCTTTAAAATATATACCCTCCTTTTCTAGATTGGCTTGTGACTTACCGAAGATATTTTAGGTGACTCGCCATGTATTTATATAATCTTGTTTCACACGAAAGAGAGTTTTGAATAAAACCATAACCATCTCCATAATTGGGAAAAAAAAAAAAAAAGCAGTCAATACAAAGGAGTTCTCCAAAATCTACTCTACAGCCCTCAGGGATCCAGACCGCTCACATCAACTTTCTCCAAATTAAATTTCAAAAGACATAAGGGCCAGATTGGCAAGGGGCCCAGCATCCTTCGTTTGTGTCAGCTTAGAGTCTGTCCTCTTGGACACCTGAAAGCCAGTCTTCGTGTCAGCCAGCCTGCGGCCCCATGGCCACGATGCCTCTTTGATTCTTCAAAGTGCTTTGAAGGCCCTGATTCCCTCCATCTGCCTGTGAGATATTGCTGGCCCCAGGCCTCCATGGTCCATTAGGAGAGCACAGTCCCCCAGCCAGATGGAATTCAGCCGTCCACCCCCAACAGAACTGCGAAAACCCCTTCTCTTCCCAGTCCTGGGGACTTCGTCCCCGGGACAGGGCCCCTCCTGCTTACCCTCTGGAGACACCGGGCGGCCATTTGGCACCTTCCACTTTGCAACGCAGCTTTGCTTTTGGCTGGAACGATACCAGCTCAACATGGGGGCTCTTGACTTTGTGTAGGTGACGAGCTATTAACAGCTATGCGTCTCTCCAATTAATAAGAAATGTTTTAATTGTTTAAAGATAAATGCAGTGTGTTTGTTTGTCAGTTGAAATCTTGATCAGCTGGGGTCCTGCGGGAAACAGATGACACACTCCAGGGACGACTGACGGGAAGAGAACTACTTACAGAATGGCGGACAGGGTTAAGGGAACCATGAAGGTTGCTGACGCACCCCAAGTACTAACAAACGTGGGAAACCATTACCGCCCTACAATTAGAGGGGCAGGTGGAGGGCCCTGTTCCTGGAACCCAGAGACACCTACAGCTGTAGGGGAGGAGCTACCTAACTAACGCTAGTGTTGATAAAGGAAACTGTGGCTTGGCACGGAGGTAGGGAGGGGGCGAAATACGTTTCCTGCCCTCTCGCCTCCAGCCCTCTGACTTCCTGTCAGTGCCTCACATTGGCCTGACCCAACTAGAAGCCAGAAGTTGGGTGACCCCACTGATGCGGCACTGTACGGGTCAGCCTCCAGACACAGAGAAGGACAGAGAGGAGAGGAACATGGGCCCGGAAGAGCAAGCCGAGGCAATCACCAGGAGAACATCTTTTAATGCAATAGAAAATGCACAATGGGTGAAAAGATTGCGTATTAAGGAAAATAAAGGATTGGAGCGCCCGGGTGGCTCCGTCAGTTAAGCGTCTGACTTCGGCTCAGGTCATGATCCTGACCTGAGTCCGTGAGTTTGAGCCCCGCATCAGGCTCTGGGCTGACAGCTCAGAGCCCGGAGCCCGCTTCGGATTCTGTGTCTCCCTCTCTCTCTGCTCCTCCCCTGCTTGCGCTCTGTTTCCCTCTCCCTGTCTCTCTCTGTCTCTCAGAAATAAATATTAAAGAAAATAAAGGATGGGTGCTGGTCAGTAGAAAAGGTAAGAAGGGACGAATTGAGTCATGAGGGTCAAGGGAGCCCCTCTCTTCCTGGCTGCTTCCCAGAGAGAAATCCTAGAAGTTGTAGCTAAAGAAATCCTGTTCTCACTATATCCATGTGAAGAAGAGACCCTTCCCCAAATGAGCTCACCTTCCAATCCACCATTAGAAATGCGAGCTTCAGTTACTGGGTGACATACCTTCAGGCCATCTATAATCAGGCCATCAACCCCCAAATGTAAAGACTAACGTCTTATACTTGCCCGTTTCGTGGCTGGGGAAGGGAAGAAGTGGTCTGGTTACCTTCTACCTCATAGCAAATCACTCCAAAACTTGGTGGAAAACAACCATGACTTATTATTTCTCACAATTCTCTGGGTCGGCAAGGCTCAGCCGGGGCCACCTTAGGCTCCGTGCCACAGAGCTGAGGTCACTCCTATGGCTGCATTCAACTGGGAGCTCAGTGGAGGTGGGAATGACCAAGGTGGCCTCTCAACATCCTTCTGGCCATCTAACCTGGGTTTCATCACAGCATAGATAAGAAGATAAGAAGAAGATATCTAAGAAGAGAAATCCCAGGACGCAAGTATCTATCCAACTTCTGCTTGCACCTTGTTTGCTAATGTCCCATGGCCCGAAGCGGGTCACGTATCACATGCCCAAACTCAAAGGCATCGTGGGAGGGGACTACAGGAGGACACAGATGCAGAGGGGGATGGTCAGTCGTGAGGGGCCACTGATGTCAGCCCACCACAAAAAGTGAGAGACCCTGGTCTCTGAAGAGTGGGAGGGCTCATCACCAAAGTGAAATGGTGTCGAAAGGAATCAAGACATCAAAGCCGGCCAGGGTCATCGGTTTTCTTAGTTTTATGAAGGTAAACGTAGGACGTGCTCAGAAGCTTGTTACCGTGACCGCGGGCAGTGCTGCATCCGTGTTTCGCGAGGGTTTGACCTGAGGCAATAATGCGATTCTTTGCCCAGGAGAGTCATTGCTGGAGCTCTCGGTGGGGCCGGCTCGCTCCCTAGGTTTGGGGAGAGGGAAAGAGGTGTCTGGGGGAGGGAGAAGGGGTGACCGGAGGAAGCAGGAGGATGGAGCTCAAGGTCATAGTGCACGGGCTGAGGAGTCGGCACACAACTAGAGCCCAGCTCATCACCTCCAGCCTCGGACCTAGGAAAATGGAGCTTAATGGAAATAACAGCTTCGCTAAGTTTGACAACATCTGAGACATCTATCTAACCATCGGGAAGCATTCTGTTCATAAACAGTTTGTAATCTTGAAGATTCTGAGTTTGGAGGGGACCTCCCCCCCCCAAGAGTAGTCCCCCTCGGTTGTGAGGTAATGTCACTTTGCTCCTCTCTCCTCCCAACCAGGTTAAGGATAGTGGCTATGGGGGGGTTCTCATATTGACTCACTAACGATAAACCTGAAGGGGGTCTCAGATGCACGTGTGGACAATCCCTCTGTGCTGGAAAAGCACCCTGTCTATTCGTGGGGTGGGGGTGCACTCTGGAGCCCACTCGGGTCTTCTCTGGGTCTCTCCCTAGTGCCCCTTTCTGTTCCATGTCCCAACATGGCCTCGTGCTTTCTATTTGCCCCAGAGTATCGGGTGCAAAGTCAAATGTGTAAACACATAAACCGTAGCTATGAAGGACGCAGATTGAAAATCTTCAGATTTTAAACATCCAGCTGAAGGCCAAATCAAAATAATCCTTTTCAGGCACTGCCTCCCGGGGCAATTTATCAGCCACATATGGAAATCCGTCTTTTTATTTCATATTTACCAAAGCCAAGACTAAAAACCGGCATTGGCGACCTTGATCACTAACCTTACTTACCTGAATAGCTCTTAATTCTTTCTATTATTCAAATCCACCTGCAAAGGAAAAAATGATTGACCTACAGGCACTAAAGGCAACCCTGAACAAGAATTTAAAAAATCGATTTAAAAAAAAAAAAAGATCGATTTGAAAAAAATTTTTTAAGCAATTTTTTTAATGTTTATTTATTTTTGAGGGAGTACAAGTGGTGTGGGGTGGGGGGGTGGGGGGTGTTGCGGCAGAGAGACGAGGGGACAGAGGATCTGCAGCAGGCTCTGCGCAGACAACAGAGAGCCCGATGAGGTGCTCGGACCCACGACCCGTGAAATCGTGACCTGAGACGGAGCCAGACGCTCCACAGACTGAGCCACCCAGGCGCCCCGAAAAATATTTTCAGTGAGGATATATATCACTGTTGGAATGTCTAGAGCCTTGTAACTTGTCTGGTTCGATAGGGATGACGCTGACATACATTTATGTCTTCAAGTTCTAGCATGTCTGTCTAAATACAGACCTTTTCTTTACCTTAAGCCACGTTTTAGTAAATGCTAAAAGCTCTGTGTCAGGCAGCCTCGAAAAGCCCCATCATACTCTCCACCTGCTAGTATCTGCATCCTCGAGCGAGGGCTGGACCTAGTGACTTGCTCCTAGTACACGGAATACAGCAAAGGAGGTGGGATGTCACTTCTGAGATTAAGTTACAAGAAGAACGATGTCTTTTCTTGCTTATGAAAGCTACCCCGTGGAGACGCCGATTTGGCAAGAGACGGAAGGAGGCTTCCAGTCAACAGCCAGGGAGGGTCTCGGTCCAATCACCTCTGAGGACCCGAATTCTGCCGACGACCACGTGAGCGAGCTCTAGACGTAGACCTTCCCCAAGCAAGCCTTGTGAGAGGTCCTAAGACAGAGGATCCAGCTACGCTCTGCCCAGATTCCTGATCCACAGAAACTGTGGGCTAATACACGCTGCTGTTCCTAATGAATAATAAGTGTGAATTATAGTCAATGTAAAGGTTGCCTTAAGACGCTTAGTGCAGGGGTAATTTGTTGCATAGTAGTAAATAGTTAATACAGGATCCCTAGCATGGTATAAGCAAGGAAAGAAACATTTCTTTCTGCTGTCCTCTGCCTGTAAAGAGCATTATTCCAATACATTTATATAAAATTTAAAATAATGAGCTTTCTTTCATAGTTCAAGATTCTAAAATGCGAATGAAGGAACCCTTTAAAGGAGCTAACCAACCAGGGCAACAATTCTCCCAGGAAGTTCTGGTAAACTGGATGATGGCCACCTACAGCAATGCCCACTGTTGGTAATGTAGAATGTTAAAACTCACCTTTGGGGCAAAGACCAATTTTGATTCCATACATCCCTTTTAAAATCTCCACTTCCTCTTGAAAGGGAAAGCTATTTTTCGCTAACTTCATCTTGTAACATTAAAAAAAAATCAATTTTCACCAATAGAACACCCTGGAATGCCTTCTAGAGAGGATATTAATTATCGCAATCACATAAACAGAACCGTATCTGCTCTGAACAAGTCTTTATTTCATGCTTGAGATCATTTCCACAACCTTTGGAGACAACCCTTTTATTTTCAGGAGTAGTTCTAAGCCTGTGTCCCTGTTGAGAGAGGATCACGGCGGTCCGCAGCCAGTAGCTTCTTTGTACGAGCCTTTCTTCCCTTCTCTGTCCAGGAAGTTCACTCAGCTGAAGCTATCTGGTGTGACAGTGAGGCAGCTGGATGAAGTCATGGTCATCATTCAGCCTGAATCCAGCCCATGATGGTTTCTCACAGGTTTGGTGAGTGACTGTCCACGGAAGGAAAGTCTTGCCATCTGAAGGGAATTGTATTTCTTGGGTTGAGTCTTGGAAGACAGATACAAGCTAAGCTTCTCTCCCACCCTTTATTTCACTAATGGCTCACTAAATAAACCGAGTTTTAATGACAGAGTGATTCCCCTACAGGTCTTAGAGTTTGTCAAAAACATCCAGTTTATAAACTCAAATCAAGGAAGTTTACATTATGGTTATGCGTCTTGGCAGATTATATGCAAAAGGGAAAATTACAGACGTGAGGCCTCTCATAGAGCGTGCAGCTAGAGTTCAGATTGTGCCAACATTTCCCCTGCAACCCATAATTCTAAGCGTCAAAATGGGAACCGAAATAGAATATCCCATAGGGCTCTGGCCATTTCTGAGAAGGGTAGTTTGGTGATTTTCCCAATTCACACTTGGATGTGCATCTTTACGCACGTAGGAACAAAGATCAGATTTCAAGAGGACTCGGTCAACTTTGAGTTAGAGATGAAACTCCTGATTTCTATTGATGTGAGTCTGGCGATTTGCATTTCTGGCAGTCACCGACACTGCCAGGCCTTCTGGGCCAGCCACGGTGGGAAATTTCTACGGTTTTCTGTCAAATTTCTTGTATGAGAACTTTTGAGAAGAGCTAAGAAATCTATTTCACTGAGGAAGCTGAAGCCTGATGTGGAATTATTTGGGGCTGCATCGGGGTAAATAAAAGCTCTCTGGGTCCTGAAGACCTCTCTCTGCTGTCCTGAATTTAGATAAACGAGATGATCAAGGCCAATGGGGTAGTAGATTGGATTTGTATTCCTAATTCTTAACTCCTTTCTTGTAACAGAATTACACATCCACACCCTTTGCCGATGGGGATTTGCAGTGCCTCTTGGGAAGGAAAGATTATCCCTCACCCATTGCCTTTGGCCTTAACCATGTGACCCGCTTTGGCTAATGGAATGTAGGTAGAAGTGAATGGGTGTCAGCTCCCAGCTGACATCGTTAAGAGGTATTGTGCATTTCCACTCATTCCTTTGTGTGTGTGTGTGTACATGTGTGTGTGCCCCAGGTAGCCGCTGGCCCCAGAGAAACAGGGGGCGAACCCGAACCCGAGTCAAAGCTTGGAGCTGAGCGCAGCTGACCTATAGCTAGTTCAGAACTAGTTTCAGAACTGTAGCTAGTTCTGAAAATCTGGAAGATTTTCAGATCCCTGAGCTAGGAATCAATGCGAATAGTTATAAATCATCAAGTTTTGGAGTCGTTTAGAACACAGAATTATTTTGGCAGAGTCCTGATTAATGCACCTGGGACCGTCCGTCTTTCGTGTGCAAATGGTAGGATTTTAATTCTACCTGAAGCCGCCGCTTGTCATCCTTTACTTCTAGCCCCTCATGGGAGCGTCAAATCCATGTCAGTGAGATGACAAAGTCCTAAGGTAGAAATGTTAGGTGATAGAGTCAGGGTCCAACCTCAAATCTCTATATTTCCACGTCATGATAAAATACAGCCTTAATTTTTTTCCGGTTTATTGATTGATTTTGAGAGGGAGAGAGAGAGAGAGAGGGAGAGAGAGAGAGAATCCCAAGCAGGCTCCACACTGTCAGCAGAGAGCCCGATGTGGGTCTTGAACCCACAAACTGTGAGATCGTGACCTGAGTTGAAATCAAGACAGAGCCACCCAGGCACCACCCGCCCCCCCATCCTTAATTTTATTTAGAAAACACTTTCCACTCAAGAAATCATATGTCATATCCACATAAATGTTGGATATACAGTGTAGTAAAAAAAACAAAAACAAAAAAAACTAACCAAGATGATCTATAGACAGATCAAGCCAGGAGGCATCAAAATGATGGCGTCCTAGTTCCAGAAATTCCTCCTAGGACATTTTCTCATCAGCCCAGACATAATATATATATTTTTAAACATGAAGCAGGTGTCTGCTTCCTGAATTCCAGTGCTGGATGGGCGAGACAGGAAGAAAAACATTCTGTTAGAGATTGAATGTTGATCTGGCCTACCTCATAGTCACCACTTATACAATCTCGGTTACAAAAATAACCGTTAGCTCCCCGTTTCTGTCTCCATGCAGACCTGGAGAGTAAGAAAGACCGTCATCTTACCATCTCTCTGAAGATCTTCTACAGTGGACAGAGTCGGGTGGAACAAATGTGATCCTACCTGGAGATGGCACGTTGGCCCAGAGGATCTTTGGCAAGTCTTCATTTCAGGGTCTTCTACGAAACGTCTGGTCCCGTCAGCTGATTTGCCACTTCTCCGCTTCCGTAAATCCACGGGCGCATTGTCTCAGAGTGTTCCAGTGCCGTCTCTCTACCATAAACATAGCTTATAACCTTTCATTGCTTGGCTTTTTCCTACAGGGTGTAAAAGATTTAAGGAGGCACGGGCGTGCGTTGCTGTGACTCAGCGTTCAGGCGGCCTGAACTTGTCCCTGGTCCTGGACTTGTGGGGGTCGACACGCAGAGAGAGAGAGAGAGAGAGAGACCTGGGGGACCTGACTCCCACAGACGCCCAGTCTCTTCCCGTCACAGGCCCACAAGGGGTCTAATTACGAAGAACTTTCCCTCACTGTGTCATGACTGCAGTACGGGGAACCCCTAACCCCAGGAGAATGGTCTGTTGGGCTTGGGCTTCCCCTTTGAACACAGGCCTGGATGTCTGGGAAGCATGAGGGCAGGAGGAGTGCAGCGAGAGAAGTGCACAAAGAGAAAAACAAAAAAAGATTGAAGGAAAAGAGTTCCAAAAGACGCTCACTTTTTCATCACGAAGCTGGTTTAAGCTCCTTTCGGGGGAAGCTCCATCAATGAAGAGCCTTTACGCGCTCAGGACATATTTCCCTGGAAGGAGGCGTGACATAGGAGACTGAGTCCCTTTCTCTTGGCCCCATGTGCCCGCCTTGTCGCCCTCTGCCTACGAGTAGAGCAATAAATAAGCACACCAATGACAGTGGGCAATCATGAATTATAAAAAATTCGACTAGCCTTCCCGGCCACATCCTCCCCCCCCCCCCCCCCCCGCCCCCCGGCCAGCATCCCCCAACCCAGACCTCAGCTCCCACAATTCCACACTGATCTTGTCAATGGTTGGCACTTCCCTTCCTTCCATAGTATGTAGGTGTATCAGTCAGAGTTCTAGCAGGAAAAGAGTTGACACACTCACAAAAGGATAATGGAAGGAGGATTTATTGACAAAGTTGGTACAGGGGAGCCACAAAGGATAGTGCAGTAACCTGTAACCGGGAGTCACCAGGTTTTTGCTATAGGGCTCGGCCCGAAGGTTGCCGGAATTTGGAAAGAGTGAGTCTTGGAATCGTCAGAGAGGTGGCCACCCGGAAAAGGTGGTTTGCGGATGTAGCCAGCCAGAGGGAACGCTTCAAGGAGGGAGCCAGGAGCATAAATACCCTGACCTCACTTTCCTTTCTCCCCGATCATCTGTAGGTGTTCTCTGTTGGCCAAACACGACCGGGAGCCAGAGGGGATGGGAGCCCCGGTAATGGAGTCCAGACGCGCAGGGTCCTGGCAGAGAGCAGGGAAGACAATGGCAGAAAAGTGGAGCTGAAGGGGCGCCTGGGTGGCTCAGTTGGTTGAGCATCCGGTTCTCGATTTGGGCTCAGGGCAGGATCCCGGGATCACGGGATCAAGCCCTGCATCGGGTCTCGGCGCGCAGCCTGCTTAAAATTCTCTCTTTCCCTCTGCCCCTCTCCCCTGCGCGTGCGTGCACGCACGCGTGCTCTCCCTCTCCCTCTGAAAATAAATAAACTTAAAAAAAAGTGGAGCTAAAGGAACCCAGGGGAAATATGTGACCAGTAGATTCTTTCATGCATCCTGACTGTCCGCAGGTCCTTGGACACATGTGGGCACATAAAATGCCTCTCAACCAGTTGGTTACTCGAGGCTAACTCATGCCTGGTAGTACGATCTTTCACTTTTCAACTATTGATGCTACTTTAAATCGTGTGACTAATCCTATAGCTTTTGAATACATTTGCTTACCAATCTCCCCCACTTTCTGCCAGATATTTTACTTCGGGGAGTGGGTGAAGATTATGTGGTTTAGGATGTGAAACCGGGCCATCCTGGCCGGGACCATAATGTCGTCCTTCAACTGACAGGCATCCCAGAGATGCCTGGGGATAAATTAAGGTTTTCCCTGACACTGCTAGGGAATGCATGTTTTGTGTTGCTGAGCCTGGTAATAATCACACAAAAATTGTAGAAGACTTAAATTTTAGATTTTTCTTTTGTACATAGAAGTCAATATTCCCTCTGGATAACGGCACAAAAACACATTTAGATATCTCATCCACCGCGTTCGAAGCCTTGATAAATGTGGAGAGAAAAGCCCTGAGGTGCCCTTTAAATAAATCAGGGAGGGATGCCTCGGTGGCTCAGTCGGTTAAGCTTCCGACTTTGGCTCAGGTCACGATCCCACCATTTGTGAGTTCGAGCCCCGCATGGGGCTCTCTGCTGTCAGCACAGAGCCCGCTTTGGATCCTCTGTCTCCCTTTCTCTCTGCCCCTCCCCTGCTTGCACATGCATGCTCTCTCTCTATTTCCACCTCTCTCCGTCTCTCTTTCAAAAATAAACATTTAAAAAAAATTTAAAAATCAGGGAAACAAGAGCTCACACTCTTTTCTAGGACAAAGTTGAGTCAGGCAGACACCTAACTCTGTTCCCTTTACCTCCTGCATGATAATAATACGATCATATCTGTGAATGACCTCTAGAAATATACGACAGGTAATGGGCAAACACTGCTGAGTTCACCATCTACTGTGATAAATATGCTACCGCAACGGGACTGTCCCTTGTCTCCCTGCTTGAGAGGTTCAGCATTGTTAGATGTCGACATCAGCAGACGGGATAAAATATCATATTTGAAATTGGAGTCGGGGTGGGATTAAACTGGAGGAAGTAAAAATGTATTAAGTGTCATACTTTGTACATACAGACTGTTCTGAGGTCCTGAGGCAGTCTCTGTACGTGTGATATCCATAGAAGATGTCAGGCATCACTGAGGAAATGATGGTCAGTATCGGGGGACATCCAGGTTGAGAATTTCGATGACGAGTAGGAAATGTATTCATTGGCATTTGCTCTTGAAGCGTGTCTTGAGTACCTGTGTCCCCAGCATTGTCCTATCTAGCAATGGGCGACACCAAAGGAGCAGACTCCACGCTTGCCCTAAGGAGACAAAGGAGAAGCTGGTGGGCAGGAAACATATTGACAAAATGAATTGGGGACAGGGATGCATGTAAGAGATAGAGTCATTCTTGCCTCAGAAATGGAAAGTCCGTGTGAGTCGGCTATGCCAAGAAAAGGTATTGGGATCGGTGGATGTTGATGGCACCAGGTACATGGGTAGGGAGGGGTGGCAAGAAAATGTGCGCGTTTTTTTAAAAAAATTTTTTTTCAACGTTTTTTATTTATTTTTGGGACAGAGAGAGACAAAGCATGAACGGGGGAGGGGCAGAGAGAGAGGGAGACACAGAATCGGAAACAGGCTCCAGGCTCTGAGCCATCAGCCCAGAGCCCGACGCGGGGCTCGAACTCACGGACCGCGAGATCGTGACCTGGCTGAAGTCGGACGCTTAACCGACTGCGCCACCCAGGAGCCCCTGTGCGCGTTTTTATACACGCGTGTGCATTGTTTAAAAAATGCGACCCAATGGACAGCCCTGAGAGCTGTCCCTTTTCTCATTCTTCGTCACTATTTCCTTATATTTCTTTCACAGGGGCTGTGCTAGCCCCACACTCATACAAAAAGAAATTGAGTACCACGGGAAGATTAAGGGCTTGTTTGTTTTGTTTAAAAAAAAAAAAAAAAAAGGTTCCGGATGGCCATATTCTTTCCTTCATGCAAGCCAAGGGAACATTTCTCAACACTTACCCCATGCCAACCACAAGTCCTAAATCTGATTTTCCTCTGAATCCAATTTTTAAAGAAGGTGCCTGCCTTGAGGTGGATCCTTGAAGCAAGAATTAATTGGAAAAAGAAATGCAAATAATAAGACCGTATAATTTGGGAGCTAGGGATGGATGGCTAACGTATATTTTGTTTTAACAGATATAATCTCTCAAATAACAAGTGAGAATTTAAGGGAAACATAGCGCCGTCTTTTGTATAGGACCTCGATGAATTCTAGCTCCTTCCTTTAGCATGAGTGAGTCACTTCAAGGGTCTGAAACTTTGCCATATGAGATGATCTTCGGCAGATAAACAATCCAGGGCAGTATACCTGGACCCACGTGTAGAGTCCTTCAGTACACAGAGGGATTTTTCTGTATTTAATGGTCACTCTCCACTGATGGCAGAACTCTCAAGATAGTGGAACATCTTTCCTAGCAACGAGGGAGGAAAGGTCCTCAGTTTTGTAGAGGATCGGGACACCCAATGGAAGGGAAAACAAAATGGTGAGTACGTAGACGATTTGTATCACTACAGTCCTCTCTCAGTTATGAGTGGCGAATTTTAGATAAGCACGAAGGGGGTAGGGGGGCAGACTAAGTTACTCTGCTGAACAACACCTTGTGGATTACAAAATATTTTCCCTACACATTTGGTGCCTCTCACTGATTCAGGCTTTCTCAAATTATTGGGGTAGCGTTTCTAAAGTTAAGACAAGTGAGTGCCTTAGGCTGATCCAGAACCGGCAGGTGGACAAGGTTAGAAGCAGGTATGTGTTTATAAACATATAATCAGATAGGAGGCAGATAACGTGTTTCCTTCATGCAGAAGAGCACATTCCTAGGAGGAACCGGGGTGCCGCATCCCATGGGTACCTTGGAGAAACAGCTGTGATCAGCAAGACTGAGCCGGGCGGAAACGTTTTCGGTGATGAGTGGGTGCCCAGCAATGTAGCAGCTAGAGTTGGAGGCCACGATCATTCCAACCCCTGCCTTGGCTGGTCCCTTGACCTTGTCCAGGCAACACGCTGGCTGAATCTCACAAGTGAGATTTCAAACCCAGATGTTCTTCTGAACTTTCGCTTTAAAAGGTTCGTCCTGCCCTCTGTTATTCTACAAAAATGAGTCTCCAATAATCATTTGATAGGATTCAGCCAAAGCAGCCAGGAGAAGATAGGGAGGGGACGATGAACACATTTGTACTAAAGATCATGAAATCATGTGATGATAATATTCAGATAGTTCATAGACTATTCCAGAATTTCCCTTCCTACCCATATACTGTTTTGAAATGAATAGTCCAGAGATTGCACGGGCTGATTATGTGGGCCACTTCAAGGCCTTTCTCTCACAGACTTGAAGCTCTTGGCTGAGGGTCTTTTGAAAACCTGCTTCTTTCTTATTTTTTTTTTTAATGTTCATTTATTTTTGAGAGAGAGAGAGAGAGAGAGAGACAGCATGAGTAGGGGAGGAACAGAGAGAGAAGGAGACTCAGAATCCGAAGCAGGCTCCAGGCTCTGAGCTGTCAGCGCAGAGCCCCACGCGGGGCTCGAATTCCCTAACCGCAAGATCATGACTTGAGCGGAAGTCGGATGCTTAACCGACTGAGCAACCCCCCCCAACCCCGGGCGCCCCTGAAAAGCTGCTTCTGAGGCTCATCAAGCCATGTGCTTCAGGTCCTGCTCGTGGGCAGTTTCTATAGCAATAGCCCTCAGAGTCCAGTATCTTACGACTCTGTGTTATCATTACGGGCCTTCAGAAAAGTGAAGGAAGCACACAGTTTATCAGAAGGCGGCCTTTTGCCCCATCTCCTGAAGCTGGGCCATGGGCTGCCAGAACCAGCCTCCGCCCACTCGTTCCTTTGGGAATTTTGGAATTATTTGTAACTAAGTAATATGCTTTTCTTGGCTAAGGAACCACTAATTGCTTATTTTCCTTGGTGCTTTGCAAATCTGACTAATGTTGACTCAGGTAGATATTATAAAGTTATTTATGCGGCGGGGGTGACAATTACTTGCAAATACCCTTATAGTGAGAGTGAAGCTTTAGCGAGTGGGTACAATTCAATTATCTAGGTGATGATTGCTGGGTAATGATTGCTCCCTCTCCTTTAAAAAAAAAAAAATGTTACGACTTGTTCTTGATGCAGATGGTGTCCTGAATTTCACCTCCCCAGCTCATTACGCAGGGCCATCGATGTGAAAAACGGAGACAAAGGTAATTTATATTTCTTTTTGGAATACAGCTTTGTGACGGCTGGACTGCCCCCTTTACAATCATTTATATACGGAACACATATTGCGTGGCACCAAGCTCATTGAAAAAAAGCCAGTGGCTCATTGAAAAAGAAATCTACAGTTTCTAGAAGTAGACAATGGGCTACAAGTAGTAGATAGATGAATTTAGTGGTTAATTCATTGCCAGCCCGTCCTTGCTGTTCCCCAGCAGGCTACACCGTTACTTTTAGAAAAGATACATACTTTAGTGCAAAGTAATTGACTTTTCCTCCGGGTAATAGCAAATTATTTTTCCCCACCCAAGATTTTGGCTTGTAGCTCAAAATATTTTAAAACTGAGCTTTACTACCAGTCACGGTTTCCACAGGAAACTACCTCTCTGGTAAAAATAACTTACAACACACATTTTTTTCGTACAGCACTACCCATCCACATTGATTTTCATTTTAGCTTATTTCCACCCCCCCCCCCCCCACTCCCCTAACAGGGAATTTGAAAATAGTATTTCCTCGGGAAAATTACTTGGGGGGGGGTGTGTGCGAACAACCCAACCTGTGGTATTTTTTTAAGTTTCGGAAAAGCTGAATTCACAGGCAGTAGACAGAAACGTGAAGGTATTTAAGATTAATGTCGCGCCAGATTCCCTCAGTGTAAGACAAAAAGAAAAATGTAACTGGAATAAGAAGGATGTGTGAGTGGGTGTGTGGGGAGGGATGGTTTCTAGGGACACAATTTTGGTGGGAAGGAAAGAGCCCCCACAGCGCTCTTCTGCAATATGGCTTTGACGCTCCCCCCCCCTTCCCCGTCATGAGTGGGGACTATGCACCCCCTTCCTATGAAACCGGATGTGCTGTTGGAACTAGTTCAACCAACAAAATACGGTCGAAGTGGCATTAGAAGGGCATTCGAGGTTAGGTCATGAGAGACAACTCAACTGCCACCTTGCTTACAAGCATGAGCCTCCATAGTTGCGGACTGACTGACTCCCCGGAAGTCCCCAGGCTTGACCCGCGTGGCTAAGCCCGAGTTTGAGGGGTGATTTGTCTTCCAGCAACAGCGGCTGGCACCCTGGCTCAGGATGCGGCACCTGAGTGGGGATGGAGAGGGGCGGGAGAGGCGGAAAAGGAGGCTCATGTTTCTCGGACTTCCCTATTTTCACCATATTTCTTCAGGGCCCTTCCACCTCCGCATCTGGTTACCACAGAGTCGGCTCCTTTATTCCTCCACTCTGGCTTCCTTCAAAGGCAAAGGCCCTGCCTTACAGTGGCTCCGTGACCCTCCATGAGGCCTCAAGTGGCTCCCAGGGCTGAGAGAACCAAAGAACCATGCTTTACCAAGCAGCTGAGGCACTTGCACCTGACCTGCTTGAGGAAGGAGCAGTCCCTGGCCTCAAGGGGCTCATAAGTCCTTGTAAGAGAAGTCCAGGCGTAAACCAATTTATAGTTGCCTCCAGGCACTAGTTGGAGGTGGGACCACAGAGGGGTCAGGCGCAAGATGGCGGACTGCATTCTGTCCTAGCCTACGCAGCTCGCCACAATTCTCTCTCCATCTCCTCCTCCTTCTCAGACCACTAATTAAATTGCTTGTTCCCGAACGTGACGAGGTGCTTTAGATTCTCCAGTCAATTTCAAAACTCCAAACTGGAGGGGCGCCTGGGTGGCTCCTAAAGCCTCCGACTTCGGCTCAGGTCATGATCTCACAGCCCGTGAGTTCGAGCCCCACGTCGGGCTCTGCGCTGACGGCTCAGAGCCCTGGAGCCTGCTTGGGATTCTGTGTCTCCCTCTCTGTCTGCCCGTCCCCCGCTCATGCCCTGTCTCTCTCTGTCTCAAAAATAAAATAAAAACATTAAAAAAAAATTTTTTTTAAATCTAAAATGGAGTTTATATCTAATTCCCAGACAACACCTGGGGAGCAAAGGGTGATCCAAACAGATCTGATGCAACAAATACTCAGGCAGGCATTCCTCAGCTGAGATCAACTCATTTCCGAAGTCTTTTTTTTTTTTTTTATCTCTTCCTTCCCTGCAGGCAGTCCTATTTCCTTGCACAAGAAACAAGACATGGTTGTTGAACTGAGTTAAACTTAGGTGTAACTAGTATGTTTACAGAGTTATATAATCCCTTCACCGTAACCGACAAGTGTAAGATTATGAGAATAAAGCCAGAACTCTCTAAACTTGGTTTATAAGAGAAGGAAAGGCCGCATATGGGATGGGGATGCTAGACAGAGATTGATGATGGTAAGGACTGGTGAAAATGTGTTTTGAAAATTAAAATACGTTCCACATTTTTTTTTTTTTTGAAGCCCCAAGCAGGCCTTTTCAAACTTAAACTCTGTTTGCACTGGGTAAAGTGCGACTTCCTGTTTTGAAGAAAAAGTTCCAGAAGGTTCCTAAGGCCTCTCGGGGACTCACTCATCTCCTACCAACACAACATTTGAACAATTTTAAATGTAAATTAGGGAAAATGTGGATTGGATTTCATCTGAAACCCAACTTAAGGGAGAGAAAGAAACAAAATAGATTTGAAAATTCTTGCCACCATTTGAGAGCTCCAGACCCACGTCAGTTTCCATTATCTTCCACCAGCAAGAGGCCGGGCAGGACAAAGGCTATCAGTTTGCTTTCCCTGACCTCACTGTAAACAAACACCCACTTAGGGCTCATCTCCCCTCCTCCTTGGGGCCAGCGACAGTCTCTCTGAACTGGTGCAAGATTTTGAAAACAGAATACAGGTTTGCCCTCCCTGTCCAAAAACAGGGATACCTTAGGACACCTCTTGCCAGCAGATGCACAAAATAAATCGAGATAAAGCACAAATGCTCCTAGACACGGTGCAAAGCTCTGGCGGCTGGATGCTGAGATCCTGGGTGTAGCCGCCGGGGAAGGAGCTTGGAGGGACCACTCTAGCTACTCAGGGGGGGCGCCGCCTCTCTAACAGCTCAATAGCAAGACAAATGCCCAACACTGTTTTTGCTTTGCAGCTTTTTTCCTAAAAGCAAAAATTCCCTTTGGACTTCTCATTAGCAAAAACAAGTGCCAATGTAGCTGTTTTTGTAAAAACAAAATGATGTGCTGCAAACTGGGTTAGGTACGATTGCTTCACGACGAAGGTGTCAAAGTTTCTTAAAATAATTACTGTGCTTACCAGAGATGAAAGTGTTTTCACCTATTCCTGTTTACCCTGTACTGTTTTCCTCAACACGTTCTTTCTGCAGAGAAAGGGCAGAGGTTAACGTCAGCCGGAGCCAGATTCAATCATCATGAATTAATGGACTCCAAATCAATAAAACCTTACTGCATTTGATGGAGAAATTTTGTATGTTTGAATTTAATTATCTGACGTGGGAGCACTTTGCTAGTACTGAATTCTACTAATGAAATAATTTTTTCATCGCTTCTTATTTACACACGCTTAGACGTTCTGTGTTAAATGCGACCGAAGGGCAGTTGGTTTATTTACGAGATCAGCTTTGAACTAAGAAAGGGCAATGTTGGAATGCCGACTCTGATTAAAGTATACTTCTGTGCACGTGGAGAGACAACACCAATGCTCATTAAATACTCACTGTACAGAATAACAGGAAATTATAAGGAGGAAAAGCTTCCTGATTTATTCTTATCTCCCTTCCTGGTATAGAAACCTTAGCTCTGTACCCCCCCCCCCCATTAATTTAATGCTCTGGAAAAGAGATCTCACGTCCATCCTTATATCCAGTTCAGTAGTTTTATATCCAAACTTTTTCATGTGTTTAATCCATAAACACGAACCTGTAGAACAAATGGCTGCCACTGTCTTCGTAGAAAAAAAAAAATCTCTTATTTAAAATTTTTTTTTTTAACGTTTATTTATTTTTGAGACAGAGAGAGACAGAGCATGAACGGGGGAGGGGCAGAGAGAGAGGGAGACACAGAATCGGAAGCAGGCTCCAGGCTCTGAGCCATCAGCCCAGAGCCCGACGTGGGGCTCGAACTCACGGACCATGAGATCGTGACCTGAGCTGAAGTCGGATGCTTAACCGACTGAGCCACCCAGGCGCCCCAAAAATCTCTTATTTTATAACGATGCTCTAAGATCTCAGCATTTGGGGCTCCCATAAAATGGAAAACATGGAGAGGCAGCAGGAAGTCGTGAAAGGGGCATGGGAATATGGAGTCAAAATGTCTGTGTTTGAGAGGCACCTGGGTGGCTCAGCTGGTTAAGTGTCTCTTAATTTCGGCTCAGGTCATGATCTCACTGTTCATGAGTTTGAGCCCCACATTGGGCTCTGCATTGACAGGGCGGAGCCCTCTTGGGGTTCTCTCTCTCCTTCCCTCTCTGCCCCTGCCTCACTCCCTGCCCCCCACCCCCGCTCAAAATACATAAATAAACTTAAAAAAAAACAAACCTAGGTTTCAGCTACAACTGAACTTCTTACTGACATTCTCTGAAATAAGAAAAATAGCTCTATGAGGGGGTTCTTGGGAAGCTTGGAGAAAAAATTTAGCCAAGACTCCAGCGAATTATGAAAATGCTATTACAAACAGTAACTATTTGTCATATTGAGTTTTGTTACAGGTGTTGGACTGCGTCAGGGAAGATGATGCTTCTACTATTTTTGATCGATGTGTTTTGGACTGTACCTCACTATCCTCAGTTAGGTCCTCTTGGCCTGGTTTTCAATGGCTGGTATTTGATCGTGAAACAAAATAAATCTCATTCAAAAGAAACCGTTCACTCAAAGCTCCCTGATGCCATGCTTTATGGCATACATCATTGCGGGTACATCCAAATGGACCTCCGAGATGCCAACAGTGATGTCTGTTGGCAAAATTTACACTGAACGGAAAACCAATGTCATCTATTGACCGGGACCTCAACCCATATGTATTCGTTTGCCAGGGAGGCCATAACAAAGTGGTACAGACTGAGGGGCTTAAGCAACAGAAATGTATCGTCTCACAGTTGTAGAAGCTGGAAAGTCTGCGATCGAGATCTTGGCAGGGTTCATTTCCTCCGAAGCCTCTCTCCTTGGCTTGCAGACGGCCACCTTCTCTTTGTGTCTTCACTTTGTCCTCCCCCTCTACGTGTCTGTGTCCGAATCTCCACTCCTGTTGCATTAGGGCCCAAACTGATGATCCCGTTGTGACTTAATTAACCTCTTTAAAGACCCTATTACCAAATCCTGTCACGTTCTGAGATACTGGCCGTTAGAACTTCAACATATGACTTTTGGGGGAAACGCAACTCAGCCATATATATGCCCATAACTTCTGGTCTATCTTAATGGGATGGAGATGACAATACTCTTAAGTGACTTCTCTTAATGCTTAAATAAAGGTAGTCTCTTGAGCGTGTTCTAGAAGCGGTTTTGACCACCAGAGGGCTCCTGTATTTATGCAATGAAACAATTAGAATGACGTGTTCCGAAGTAAATACGACGTGTATCATGAAAGTTAAATACTCGATGTCTGTGTTTCCTTAGTGACTCAACCTACTATTAATTAATAGCAACTAGTAATTAACCCGATGATAATGACAACGATGATGATACATTTATTGAGAGGCGATGATGTGTCCCTCACCGTATCGGGTACTTTACATAGATGATCCATCTCAAAGGTCTCGACTCCCCTGTTACTTACATTTGGTGTTTTTGTTACTTCAGAATCCCGACTGATGAATCTAAGGCTTGGCTAAATGGCGACACACAGCTGGCGAGAGGCCACATAGAAACATGAATCTCCAACATCATCATTAGCACCACTGGCACCTTATAGCCCTTGGAAGATAATTCCTGATTAGGTCTGAGAGGTTTGTGGACTTCCTGAAACACTATGCAACATTTGCCATCCTGTGAAGTTCAGCTCTGTTCTATAGTCTAGGAAACGTTGATTATATATACAAACAAGAGTCGAAGTGGCTCTGAGCTACCCTCTGTGTTTTTGTGTTTTTATTGCTTGATTGAGTCTCCATAGTCTGTCCTCTGAAAGCTTCTCTACTGGATGTATGACTTCCATTATCCTTTCAGTGTTATCACCTGTGTTGTCCTGAGTGGCTGAGTTTTCTTTCCCCATTGGTCAGGACTCTTGGTTGCAAGTGACAGAAACACAATTCAAACCGGCTTAAGACCCAGGAAGGCTGGAGCTGGCCCCAGGAACACCTAGAACCAGGGACTCGAATTCCATCAGGACCCTGGTTCATCTTTTCTCCATGTGTCCATTTCACTGACTTCTGCTACAGATGGGGTTTTTCCATCTGGCAGTAGCCTGGCCATAGGTGTTTTAGGTGTGTGTCCTCATAGCCTCGGGGCTTCCCTCTCAGCGCTAGTTAGAAAAAACAAATCCAAGGAATGGGGCGCCTGGGTGGCCCAGTCGGTTAAGCATCTGACTTCAGTTCAGGTCATGATCTCACGGTTCGTGAGTTCAAGCCCCACCTCTGGTTCTCTGCTTTCAGCGTGGAATCTGCCTCAGATCCCTCTCTCTGCCCCTCCCCTGCACACACACACTCTCTCTCTCTCTCTCAAAAATGAAAAAAAAAAAAGGAGAAAATTCCAAGGAAAAGACTCATTAGCCTGGCTGTAAGAATCCACCTACTTCTTGAGTAATCACTGTGTTCAGGGGAAAGTGGGACTATGGATGTCCAGGCCTCACTTATGGGCTCTCGTCTCTGACTAGGTGGACGGGATATCATGAAGAGTGGTCTGAAAAGAATCACATAGATGGGGTCGGGGAGGAGCAGCTCCCCCCTCCACCCCAAGGAAGAGTCATGCTATTAGTGGAAAAAAGTGGGGGGATGGGCCAACGAATGTATCTAAGATCCACCATGGTGGTGATTTTATTTTATTTTATTTTTCTAATGTTTATTTTTTTGAGAGAGAGAAAGAGAGAGACAACACAAGCAAGGCAGAGAGAGAATCCAGAGCGGGTTCCGTACTGTGAGCGCAGAGCCCAACCTTGATCCCACGAACCATGAGATCAAGACCTGAGCCAAAACCAAAAGCCAGCCACTCCGTCAACTGAGCCACCCAAGTGCCCCTGGGATTTTAACCAACAGAGGCAATCCCTTCTCCTTCGTGACTCAGAACAGAGAGTGCAGCAGAACTGAGTGGCCCACAGGAACCCGGACTTAGAATTAAGTCCCGATTTTGCAGAATTGCTGGTTGTCATGCCCAGAAAAATTGGGCACTCTTCGTGAATTTTAGCATTTTGTCCATTTTAGTGCCCCAAAGGGCAGTTGTTTATTATATTTATTTATGGACACAAATGATTGGTATGGATGGGCTTATTTTTTTGTTGAACACATTCTTTAGTCCCTGAGGGTCATAGTGGCACACATGCCCACCTCCCCAAATGAAATGGCTGTTGGGACTTTGCAGTGAGACCTTGGACATAAACGCTCCTTCAGGGAAACGCCCTTAGCTTCCAGATCTTCCTTATTTCCTTCTCCTTCCTCCACCTCTAGCTATTTCAGGTCTTGGAATCTCCTCCTGGGAAGATTTCCTAGACCCTCTGGGCTTGCGTTAGGTCCTCTCCACTCCGCTTCTGGGGGTAATGGTTGGAGACGACCTGCTAGATCTTTCCGTTTTAGCTTTGCTTTTCCATTTGCTTTTGGCCAAGCCAGGCTTCACTCTAGCTTCTATAAATATAAAATTAGATGAATAATAAGCAGCTTTTCTCCAAGATTTATTGTATGCATGAAGCAATATGTGTGAGCCCATATGGTGGGAAGCTATATGCATAAGGGGCTCAACAAACGTCAACAGGAAATGCACGCGGTGGTAGAATAATATATAAGAATAATATAATTTTTTATTGAAAAATTACTAGATGTCAGCGTTGTGTTAATCACTCTATACACAGTTGAACCTGATAGGGACTGTAAACAATAGACATTATTATTTCCATTCCACACATGAGGTGACCAAATGTCCATTGTCCCCCAGCTCGTAAGTTCCAGAGCGGGATTTGAACTCACTGACTCCAAAGCCTTAGCACAGAGCAAACTGTCAAGACTAAATACAGACGCAGTGTAGCCCTGTTATAAAGCTCTTCCCTGTCCTGTGCCTTTTGTTATGCTTAGCATCTACTTAGCTGGGCCCCCTCTTCTGTGAATGTTGTAATAATCGGAAGTTCTTCCTCACCGTAACCCATGTGGTTCTTTTTCTTCGTCTCTCTCAATAGCATTGAAACCAGAGTCTATTGTGGTATTATTTCATATCCCATCTCTTCTGACGGAAGTCTCCCAAAAACATTCTTAGATGTGTGAGGAAAATAATTAGGTCCAGACAGACTACAAACCAGCTTGGGCTTTTTCTTTTTTTTTAAATTTCCGAACATTATCTGAAATTAAAAGTTGGACATGAAGATGTAATATGTCCTATTCAGCATGACTAATGATTTTCTATGGGAAATGATTCCCCTGCCCCATCTGTTTGTGGCCGGAAGTTAAGTCCATCCTTGTTCCTGAGACTCTGACTTGGTGATTACCCAGCCTTCCTTGTCACATCCCTGGATCACCAAGGGAAAAGTGTTAAAAACGCTTCACATTTTTATTTCTTTGTAAGGCTACTGATGCTACATTTTCTTTTCTTTTTCTTTTTCTCTTTCATTCTTTCTTTTTTTTTTTTTTAGAGAGGGCGCAAGTGAGCAAGGCAGAGAGAGATAGGGAAAGAGAGAGAGAGAGAGAGAAGTGGGGCTCACCCAAGTGGGTCTTGGGCTCACCCAAGTGGGTCTTGAGCTCACCCAATGTGAGACTCAAACTCACACACTGTGAGATCGTGACCTCAGGCAGAGTCAGATGCTTAATGACAGAGCCACCCAGGCACCCACGATGCTCCATTTTCAATGGCAACTTTCATCAGTTATGAGAGGAGGGGTGGTGAATGGTTGAGGGAATCTGCACAGTGTTCTAAACAGCGGTTATGTATTTCATTAACAAGATGATCTTTGCCTAAGTCAAAAGCTTTGAATAATTTCCCCTGTCTCATTTCCACGGTGTTTAAGTTTTGGCTTCCAAAGACTTCAGACAAAACACACACAGGGTGGCATATCATACAGCAAAATGAGCTACAGGTCGTATATGCCAGAGGGCTGAGGGGGAAAAAAAATCAAATGAAAACAAATGTGTTGGGCCAAATAATAAGAAATAAACAGAAATGAAGGAAAGTCACAAACCAAGCCAGAAAAGAAACAGAAACCCCATAAGAAAACACACTTAAGGAAATCAACAGAATGCGTAGCCAAAGGAACATCAGGAAGGTCGTTCCCAGACGGCCATCTCTCCTGTGCAGTCTCCCCTTGGGAATGGAATGGAGCCTTGGGCCCGGAGCAGGGCATTGCCTGTGGAAGAGCCTGGGCCTTGTGAACCTTCAGCAGATTTTAGTGAGCAAAGGGGAAAGGATTCTTACCTCACGGGCTAGCCTTTTCTGGGGAGACCTCATTGCTGAGGCTCCCAAATGTAGCATTGGGGAAATGAGGTATGAAGTGGAAAGATAAGGGGGCTCCCCACTTCCCAGAGAGAGCAAGATGCTTCGGAGATAAAACAGCAGGTGGTGAAGACCATGAACTTTGAAGTCCCACAGTACGGAGTCTGAGTCCTACCTCCAGTCTGTGACCTGGGGTGCTCATTTCAGCTCTCTGTATCTCAGTTTCCTCATCTGTGAGAAGGGAATGAAAATAGCATGCATCTCACAAGGTTACAGCGGAAATAAATGAGATAATGTAGGTAACCACTTAGAATGGTGTTTAAAATGGTATCTGCTGTTAAGTTAGTTAAAGTGTCTGTTACGTGAGTGATTATGTTGGGGAACAGGATAGGGACCAAGGGTTAACCAGAGGGTAACAGAAATCCTATAAGGTGATAAAGGAATATGGCTTGTTCAGGAATCTCCGTCCTTGTGGATATTTAATCACAGTATTCTTGAAGTTTCTTGTGAGTTGTTGAGTGTCTCAGAGGAGTAAGTCCTCTGGGACCTTCCCAAGAACCAGTTTGCCCTTCCCAGATGTCCTCAAGAATTGTCTGGAACAAATTCCCCACATAAATATGTAGATCAGGTGTGGTGTGGGTTTCTCTGTGATGGAACCCAAAGATCCTGGCATCTCTGGCATTTCCTGGGTACCAGGAGTTGAGTCCAGGAAAGTAACCACCCAGCATGGCGGGCTGCAAAACAGACGTATCCAGCAAACAAAGAATGGAAAATAACCACCACTCTTGTGGGATTTCCCTGAGCTTATCTGAACCTTTACGGTCTCTGATGGCTGAATCAACATGCAGTACAGGGATATAGGAAAAATAAAGATAAGGTAAAGAAAATAAATATTCACTCTGTTTTAACCTTAGCCAATTCCCAGAGGGTCTAGTCACATATCCATTTGTCTCAACTGTCTAGCAACAGAGGGGACACGGTTTCCTCAAACTGGGTGTCTCCACCATTGGTGCAACACCAGAGTGTCTTTCCATCACATTTTCCTTTTTCTTCCTTTCATAGGAATATGGCCGCCATCTTAGTCAAGCTTCTCTGTCAAGTAGAAATAGGGGGGTGTTCAGGCAGTTTGGAGTCCAGTGTGTAAAGCCCCACATTGCACATTCACCTTTTTGTCTTAGAGATCGTTGGATGATCAAAACATTATTTCACGTTGCCTGCAGCATGGGTCATGCTTCCAAATCTAACATTCTTAGCAGCCTCTCAAGGTAAAATTGTTAGGTAAGTGAATTCTTTCCTTGATATTCCTATACCTTCTTTTTAGGTGTTCTTCATCCCCAGTCCAATGCTTTCCTCCTCCTCAGGGTCCCAAACAGACCGCCCACACTCACACGCCTCAGCTCAGCTAGCCTTTCTCTCCCCAACCCCTCTCTACACTCAACAAAAATGTGTGGGTCCTGGGTCCCTCTCAATGCCAGGAGGTATCTTCTGTGCTGAGGTGACAAACAACTAAGCTGATCGATGAATTTCTGCAAGTAGGTTAATGTCCGTAACCAATTTGTATGTAATCACTCTTGAAGCATAGATTTCCATTTTAACAGGCACTTTCTGAGGTCTTGATGTCTTAAGTCAACCCAAAGGAGGGGGGAGATGTTTGTACATTTGCCCAGTGTCCATTTGGGGCACTGACTCTTGCCTTCATCATGTTAGTCGTCTGCAACCATCAAACATCTTGATGTGTCTTGGAAAAAGTATCTGTTATATCCCTGGAGTGGGATAGGATACTTGGAAGACATCAATGATAGCCTGGCTGTGCTACAGAAAATAATCCAGAAGCTCTTGCCTTTTCAAGCTTGAACTATTTTATTTACACTGTCGGATACTTGTGAGGTTGCTGCTGTAAGGGTGGCCTTGAGGATATTAATAGATTCACCACTAGAATTGAGAAATTCGGCTATACCTCTGTCACCAACTAAGTTTATTTATGGTCCCAGGAGAGCCCCTTCACCTCTCCGAACCTTGGTTTCTTCCTTTCACAATTAGGAGAGTTGGACTAGATAATCTCTAATGTCCTTACGAGCTCGAACACTCTATAATTCTAAAATCCATTGGTGAACTCGGTTAGGGTGTTGGCTGTCCAAGTGTTGAACGCTGACGTGTTTTCAGCGAGGTTACTTCAGGTCGTTGCAGGAATATGTCACTGGGGACATTGTTTTTTTTTGTCTGAAGATTGATATCTTGCCACAGAGAGTTCTCTCGCATTGTTCCAAGCCCTGTGTTACAAACCCATAAAGAGTGCCTTAATAGTTTTATCTTTCCAAGAACAATTGGATGGTCAGTGAGTATTTCTTCTGCACATCTTCAGTGTACTTATTTCAGCTTCACTTGGTTCCAGTCCAAGGTCTTTTGGTTAGAATATTTGTCTTGATGCTTATTTTAGCCAGTGATTTTCTGTCCAGCTCGGAAGGCCACACTGTTGACCAACCGCATGGGGTACACTTATACTTTGTCAAGCTTGATAGCTTCCACACCAGGAGACTCCCCAGGTAGTCTCCTGACAGTTCTGAACATCATATCATCTCCCAACATGGGTCAAGCACCTACAAGTGCGATTTAAAATAATTGGTTACAGGGGCGCCTGGGTGGCTCAGTCGGTTCAGCGTCTGACTCTTGATTTTTTGGTTCAGGTCATGATCTCGAGGTTCGTGAGTTCGAGCCCCCGTTGGGCTTTGCGCAGGCAGCTCGGAGCCTGCTGGGGATTCTCTCTGCCTCCCTCTCTGCCCCTCCCCTCCTCGTGTTTTCTCTCTCTCAAAATAAACACACTTGAAAAAATAAATTGGTTACAAAAAATACAGTCAAATAAAATAAAATAATCGATGACTCAACAATTCCACTTCTGGGTATGTATCCAAAAGGGCTGAAAGCAGGTCTTGAAGAGAAAATGGCCAGCCTGAATGTTCATCAGCAGATGAGTGGATAAACAAAGTGTGGTCTATCCTCAGAATGGAATACTATCCAGCCTGAGAAAGGAAGGAAATTCTGACACGTGCTTCAGCATGAATAAACCTTGGGGACATTACAGTAAGAGAAATAAACCAGTCACGATAAGGCAAATACTGTACAATCCCACCTATTTATGTAAGGTTTCTAGAGCAGTCAGACTCATAGACATGGAAGGTAGTAATGGTGGATGCTAAGGGCTCAGGAGAGGAATGGGGGTGGGGGGGTTGTTTAATGGGTACAGAGTTCCAGTCTTACAAAACGGAAAGGTTTGGGAGATTGGTTGCTCCACAGTGTGAATATGGTTAACGCTATGGCACTGCACACCCTAAAATCGTTAAGATGGTAAATTTTGTGTTTTGTGTATTTTACCACAATTAAGAAGAAAATACAATTCTAAAAAAAATTGTTGCCTGCCACTCCTTTAGAAAAAATTTTTTTTAAGGTTCTTATTTATTTGTTTTTGAGAGAGAGAGAGAGAGACAGAGCAGGGGAGGGGCAGAGAGAGAGAGAGAGAGAGGGACAGAGAGAGAATCCCAAGGAGGCTCCGCACTGTCAGTGCAGAGTCCGATTTGGGGCTTAAACTCATAAACCCTGAGATTGTGACTTGACCGGAAACCAAGAGTCAGACGCTTAACCGACTGAGCCACCCAGGCGCCCCTGCCTGCCACTTCAAGTTCGGCAATTCTGCCACAAGGGCTCCCTAATTTGCTGTTTAGGCAAGCTGCTGGGAGCTGCATCGGTTACCTTGTTTTCTGTAGCCTGTTTACAATAACGCTCCCCGGTAATGTGTTCTGAATGTCAACTTCAGCTCCCAAGTTTGGTGTTAGGTTTCAGCTGCACTGATCTTGCATTTTCCCCTGTTTATCTCAAGGGATTGCAATTCTGGGGATAAGGAGTGCTCGATATTGTCTTGCAATTTTAGGCATCTTGGAAGCTATCAAGTGGCTCTTCTATTGGAAACTTGGATATGGCCATCCCCCAAACATCCCCTCAACGACTTAAAGAATGGCATATGGTCTACCAATTACTCTTTTCACACGTATCTGCTGCTTAATAAATGTTGAAGTGCAAAAAGAAATGTCCCCCAGGGCCGGCTGCAAGGGTGTCTGATCTGTGTAGTTACACAGAGGTCCGTACTCAGAAAGGTCCTGCGCTTGGGTTCCATGCCCTGCTGTCACTTTCCCGAGCTTCTTAATTTTACCTTGAACTTGTGTCTTGCTAATGAAATCTGATGTAACAGCGGAGAGTGAGTGTGAGCAGAGAAGATATTAGTGAGATGTGTGTGTCTGGGGTCCCTTGCCAACTCGTTAGCATATAGCAATCATGAGCACGGGATTCCAGTGGACCCATGACGTGAATGCCGAGAGATGCCAAGCGTGTTCTATCTACAACCGAGTGAGTGGGGGTAGCTGACAGCTTTGTGAGGTGATGGTCTCCATTTGAACCAGAATTTGCTTCAATCGTGGAACGAACGCAGCGGTGTTCTAAGAACCGGGAAGGAACAAGGAGCCCTCTCGTATTCTTTCCCACTTGCATTCTTTCCCTGTATGAGCCAACCACTCGCACAGAAAATCATGAGACTGAAGGGAAGGGAAAAACAGAGCAACCCGTAGTTCATTTCCTTCCAATCCTTCCTTACTCACCAGGGCGCCAAAGACTGAGAGTGTTGATAGAATGCGTGCATACGAAGAAGTGAAACGAAAGCAGTTAAGTTAGTTTTGCGCAGTATTTCCGCTATTCTGATAAGAACAAAACACACATGTCCATATTGAGCTAGGAAGTCAGAGTTGTGTCATTTCAGACTTCCACATGTGGGTTAAATGCTCTTATATTTGCTTTTTTGGCTGGCGTTGTGCAATATAAGATGAATGGTGAATTCATGCTAATAATTTAAAATTTTAATTTTTCCTTACTTCGAGTGACTGGAAAGAGCAAATGGAAAACATCATGACAAGGCAAGAGAAAAACTGGAAGAAAGGAAAAGCCTTTATATTTTGGTACCTTTGAGGCCCCCTTGCCCCTGCTCTTGAACAAGGGGCCCTGCGTGCATTTTCATGTTTCACTGGGCCCCACAAATCACGTGGCTGGCGCTGTCCCCCACGGCATGTGGCTAGTGTGTGCCTCAGGGAGATGGGGAGAAAGGTCAAAGGGCCTCTGTCTTCACGTGGGCCTCACGTCTCTGGTTCCAAGGACAAAAAGGCCCATGAGACATAGTCCTTGCGAGTCTGTCCTTTGTTTTTGTCCCTCACCCATAGTGGACGTGTGGTCAAGCCAGAGGGATTTGGATGAGCCGCTTCTATCCCAAAGGTTACAACGGTGAGTACTTTTGCTCCCATAACATTAACCAGTGGCACCTGTGCTAATAGTGACATGTGAAACGAAGTTAGGAACAGATGGACTTCTACGGCCAACTGTTGCCAATCATGGAAAACCTGCTCTCCTTAAATAGCCTCTGGTGTAATTATCTGCCCACTTTTTGGGTTTAAATACCAGGTGACATTTGGTATGCGTTTCCTGTAATAAGGAAGCATGTGATGATTATTCCCAAGACGTTATTTTTAAGACTATTGTTAACTGTGGTCTGTCTTGGCTTTCTCAGTTAAGGAAAAAGCAACTGGACTCAAAGCATCTCTTGGTGCATGTTGGGCAACCACAGCAGAGTGAATCCCCCGAAGGAAAATTGAGTGGGAACGCATTTGCCCCCCCGCTTTGCAGACACGGAAGTATGGAATGAGTTGGTGGCCCCCGGGGAGAGATCAAATCTTATAACGCCGTGCACAACACCGAGAATGAAACAAACACTTGGGGCTATCTGTTTTCTCGTAACAGTCGTAAAGAAATATATACTTATTTGAATATACCGTCTTGAAGACAGCCTCGGTGTTCCTTGCCTTTTTTCTTTTCTTTTTTTTTTTTTTTTTTTTGAGTTCTACTTTGAGCGTTAGAAATCATTTGAAAATCAATCATGTCGCAAGGTAATTTTTTATTTCTTTCTCAGTACGTACAAAGGAAATATGATGCAGGCAGGCCAACGTCATCAATCAAAAGAACAAGACCATGGGTACACTTACATTGGGAAGGGGCTTGTAACACAAACGAAGTCTTCGGTCATATGGTGGGAACATGACTGGGTCTGGTTCACACCTAGGTCTTCTGTCTTGGGCCCAGTGCTCATCTGAAGAGGTTGGCACCAAGATGAGCAGTGGGAATGGGTTCAGTAGAGTCTCATCTTCCCTGGAGAATGCTAAGAAATGTCCTGTCTTCTCATTCCCAGGTAAGTAGTAAGACATTAGTAGGGAGGTGGTACCTACAGGGTGAAGAAAGGCCTGAGCTCACTGCAGTTTCCAGAAAGGCTTCAAATTTATGAAAAGGCTGGAGGTCCACTTACTTAGTCCTGGAGTGGGCGTTCCCAGATAAGTGTGTTTGAAATTAGGTGCAATTTACTTAAGAAGGTATCTGGTCGAGGTTAAGAGTGGGGCAGGGCCTCTTTAAATCTATATTGCATGTATAAAATCTGTAAAATCCAGCCAATGTTCATAATTCATGTTAGCTTGAACCACGTGAAGAGGCTGGTGGAGATTTCATATGGTTCAACTTAATACTTAAATATTTCTACTTGTTATTTCCCTAAAAAGATATCATCATGCTGGGGGGAAAAAATTGTATTTGGATCGTACTCAATCCCTGCTCCCCCCGCATTAACTGTGCTTGGGGTAGGATGAGTCATTCGTGTTTTGTAGCATTATCCGAAGTCTCGTATGGCTCTGTACCACCCGCTCTGGCCGTCCTGGTATACAGTGATCAGTGTTAGGATAGGTTGCAAATAATTGATTATTAATAATAGCTAAAGCACTGATGGGTGTGGATTTTTAACGTGTTAAAAACAAACCAGCGCAGATTCAAGGTTATGCCTGTCACGCTGATACTCTCAACCAATTGCACAATAGGCTTTCTTGAATGGGAAAGAAAAGGCCACCCTGGGAGCGATTGATGCCATGGGAGTGACACATGTGACTCTCGTACGATAAGGGTCATGGCATTAAAATCTTGGAAACAGGGAGTATATGATGCTTGTTGCCATGGTACAGGTAAGAGACGATAGGGGCTTGCATTAAGGAGGTAGAAATGGCAATGGAATAGTTTTCGAGTGAGGTCTTCAGAAGTAGACCCTGCGATAAGGATTTGTGTGCCGGTGCATTTTTTAGGAAATGCTCCCAGAAGAAGCCAGGAAGGAAATGGAGGAAGTAGGAAGTGGAGGCAGTGAAGAAGAAGCTAAGTGAGGTGGGTCAGAAGCAAGTCCCATGGAGGGTGGCCTCTGCCCGATCCTGGGAGGGGCTCTGGAGGGTAACTTAAGCCTGAGAGTCGTCTCAACTCAGAGCAAGAGGGCCGGGTTCTCATACTCCCATACCAGTCAGCCATTGGCTAAGGGCTGGTCAGAGACGGTGTGGGGCGGCAGTGGAAGGAACGGAAAGTCCTAAGCACTTCCAGCTGTCCTATTTGGGCAAAGCTCTTCAGTAGCTGGAAGACAGTCCTAGAAAGAAGAGTCATTAGTGCAGGCTCTTGTTGGCAAAAGCACAGACAGCTGGGAGACGGGCGTATGGGAGCGATAAAAAGGGGGCGCCTGGGTGGCTCAGTCGGTTGGGCATCAGACTCTTGGTTTCGGCTCAGGTCATGATCTTACGGTCTCGTGGGTTCGAGCCCCGTGTCTGGCTCTGCACTTCTGACTCGGGATTCTCTCTCTCTCTCTCTCTCTTCCCGCCCCCCCCCCCCCCCACCGCCGCTCTCTGTCCCTCCCCTGCTCATGCTATCTCTCTCCAAATTAGTAAATAAACTTAAAAAAAAAAAGAGGTTGTGGGGGGTATCAGAGCAGATCCCCAACAGTGTCTGCTCCACATCTGAATTCAGGAACACCCCAGAAAGAAGAAAGGAAAAGCACAGCTCGCGCCCACGATGCTACAGAACTGGTGACCGCGTCAATCATGTCCTCACAGAGAAACAAGAACATTCCGTAAAGCCACTTTGTTCCATTCCCCTTGCTACCTCCTTAATCCAGGGCACTATCATCTCTTCTCGGTCCCCCCGCCACCCCCAGAAAGTATCACAACCAGCTGCCAGACAAGAGTAGATACTCTTGCCCACCTATGTTTCCTCTCTACCTAGTACTCGCAGTGGTTGAAAACACAGCGGTGACGCACGGGGATGAGAGTGAGTTGAGTCGGAGACAACTTGGGTCACCTCATAATCACCACTAACCACCTCCCATTCTTCGGTAGGCACAGTGGACACTTTCTCAATTTTATGCAAAGTGCTTTACCCCACCTCCCGCCTCCCCCTGCCCACCATCTCCCCCTCAATAGCCTTGTAAACATCTTACTGCTTGCAAACTCCTTCCACATAGAAATTCGGGAACCACCAAAGTTCAAATCCAAACACGACCGTGTTGTCCTCCTACTTAGAATCCTTCAAAGCGTCTCATCACACTTGGAATAGAATCGACCTCTTGGGGCGCCTGGGTGGCTAGGTCAGTTGAGCGTCTGACTCTTGATTTGGGTTCAGGTCCTGATCTCATGGTTTGTGGGTTTGAGCCCCGCGTCGGGCTCTAACGTTGATAGTGCAGAGCCTGCTTGGGATTGTGTCTCCCTCTCGCTATGCCCCTCCCCTGCTCGTTCTCTCCCTCTCAAAAATAAATTTAAAAAATTAAAAAGAAAAAAGAATTGACTCCTTCCTGTGACCCATGAGCCCCACTTCAGCTGGTTCCCGCCTCTCCAAGTGGTGTCTGTCCCTTCCCACTGATGTCCCAAACTCCCATTCACCTAACAACCCCAGCCTTTGTTATTTCCTCCGCCCCAAACTCTCATCCCTCTTTTCCAATTTGGTTTCACCTCAAATTGTCCCCTCCTTAGAGAGGTAGCTCTCCATAACTCTCTGACCACCAGTCATTTCCAAACCATTCTTTTTCTTTTTTTTTTCTAATGTTTATTTATTACTTTTTTTTGAGAGAGAGAGACAGAGACAGAGCGTGAGGGAGGGAGGGGCAGAAGAAGGAGACACAGAATCCGAAGCAGGCTCCAGGCTCTGAGCTCCAGGCACAGAGCCCAATTCGGGGCCCGAACTCACGAACCGTGAGATCTCGACCTGAGCCGAAGTCAGAAGCTTAACCGACTGAGCCACCCAGGCGCCCCCAAATCGTTCTAAAATGATTTGAACGTAAAAGCATGTCAAGGACATCCTCATTCTCATTTCTGCCGTCTTGTCCACAGACTTGTCGGTTTGTCATCTAGCCCCGTTGCTACGGTGTAAGCTCCAGGGGGCCTTGCCTCCACAGGGCACCACTGTCTACCTCTGTAACAGTGCCTGTCACGGCCATAATAAGTGCTCACTAAATACTTGCTAAACCTGAAGTCAGCCTACCAGAAGAAGCAATTTATGTAGAGGCACGGGCAAAAACCTCACAGGCGTTACAATGGAATTTGTGAGGCATTATTTTTTATTTTTACCACAAGGTTTCACGAGCAGGCAGATAAGGGAAAGGGGAGCCTTCAGAAGTCTCCTTAAGAGGAGTCTCCATTTTTCATACACCCTACTGGTCTGAGCCCCCCGAGAGAATGGCATTTATTGCCAGCGCCCACACTCAGTAATAGAAAACGAGTCCATGGTCATGGGGCTGAGTGTCGTTAGCCAACAGGCCGCAGCTGCCACACCCGTGGGGCCCGCTGCCTCAATCGCACTCTGGGATGACTGGGCACGGCGGGGGTTACTAGAGCTGGGCCATGTCAGCCGTTGGCCATTTCTTCCATTTTATTCCAGTGCCGCCCATCTGCTGGGACTTCGTCAGAGCTTCCCTGTACTCTACGGCTTCCTTCTGCTCAGTCTTCCTTCTTTCCCTCTTTCCCTCCATTGGCATAAAAACATCCATCTTGGCATCACATTCCTCCTCTAGAGAGTTGAAACTCTCCACTCACTTTCGCTGTTCTGGGTCAAAGTACCGATATCAACATCCTTGAAAATCGTGGGTCCTGGAATCCATGTTTTCCCCCTTTTTAAAAAAATACTTCTTGATGTTTTTTTTTAATTTTTGAGAGAGAGACAGAGAGAGCCCAAGCGGGGAAGGGACAGAGAGAGAGAGAGAGAGAGAGAGAGAAGGAGACACAGAATCGGAAGCAGGCTCCAGGCTCTGAGCCGTCAGCACGGAGCCCGACTCGGGGCTCGAACTCACGGACCGTGAGATCGTGACCTGAGCCGGAGTCGCACGCTCAACCGACTGAGCCACCCAGTCTCCCCGTCTCCTTTTTAAGAAAAGTGTATTTATGTATTTATTTTGAGAGACAGGGGGAGAGAGAGAGCAAAAGTGTGCACGTGGGCAGAGGCAGAGAGAGAGAATACCAAGCAGGCTTTGCACTGTCAGCGCAGAGCCCAACGCAAGAATTCCGTCTCACAAACCCTGAGATCATGACCTGAGCCAAAAATCAAGAGTCGTATGCTTAACCGACGGAGCCACCCAGGCACCCCTCCATTTTTTCTCCTAATTGGGATCCCAATACAGCAGAATTGCTCTAAATTAATTCAGTGGGGATTGATAGTTGTTTCTTTCGTAGAGAAAGTTGGTTCAGTCTGGGAATCACAGACTTGATTTACACAGGAATTAAAATTTTTAAAAATAATTTAAAAAGATGAGCACTGACTCCTGCATAGAAGTGTTGAATCACTATATTGTGAACCTGAAGCTACTATAACACTGTATGTTAACTGTGCTGGAATTAAAATTTTAAAAATGATTGACACATTTCTTAACCTTTTCCTTTTCACTCCAAACCTGCAAATTTGCATGAATCCCCCAATCCTTTGATGAAGGACCAAAGCTTCTATAATCTCTAGTTGTTTCTTTAAAGTGAAGCAGACATTTGGGGCGTCTGGGTGGCTCAGTCGGTTAAGCGTCCAACTTCGGCTCAGGTCACGATCTCACGGTTTGTGGGTCAGGTTCTGTGCTGACAGCTCAGAGCCTGGAGCCTGCTTCAGATTCTGTGTCTCCCTCTCTCTCTGTCCCCTCCCCCCCCCCCCCCCCACCCACCACTCGCACTCTGTCTCTGCCTCTGTCTCTCTCTCAAAAATAAATAAACACTAAAAAGAATTAAAGTGAAACAGAAAGTAAGATTCTTGTCATTCAATCCGAGTGCAGGACCCTTTACATATTTTCCTCAAACTTCTACAGTTATTTTAAAAAGAAATCAACCTGGCCTAATTAAGAATCCGCCAAGAATCCAACTTTGCGACCTTCTTGTCATGCTCACGTTGAGTCAATTTCTGATGTGTTTTAGCCAAATCACAGAAATATAACGTCCTGGCATGAACTCCCTGGGCAAGAACCGTCACTGCATCACGGTGCGGATTACCTCCACGGGTGGGACCAAAAATGGGAGGGAGAGGTGGGCTCAAGGCTGGAGGCCGCAATGAGTGTACTTTACGGATGAAGCAGAAAGCATTGGTTACTCGGGAGTCTGTTAAGGAGTGGCTGCTCAAGAGGGCTTTTACTAGATGATGCCTGATGTGCAATGCTTCAAATTATTAATGCTATTGCATCCGCAGTTCCTTTGGCTCTCTGAGATGCCTTTGTCAGACGACGGCCATCACTGATGCTGACTCTCTGGCAATGGAACATTCTTCTACACTGGTTAGTTTTATCATCTGGGGGCCCATGGTTTCTGTCGACAATCTGATGAGCTATGGAACTTCTTATCAGAAAGATGTGCACACACACACACACACACACACACACACATGCAAACTTGTAGGTGGGGTTTTTATCCCTGCACCTAATTTGACGATTCCTTGTTCATAACCCCATATGCTATCGATTGAATGTTTGTGTCCCCCCCCCCCCCAGATTTGCATCCTGAAGCCTAATCCCCACAGCGATAGTAATTTCAGGTGAGGCCTCGGGAGAAGTGATTAGGTTACGAGGGTGGAGCCCTCATGAATGGGATTAGTGCCCTCATAAAAGAGATCCCAGAGAGCTCTGTCACCCCTTTTCCTGTGTGACGGCACAGTCAGAAGGCCCGGTCTATGCCATGATCTTGGACAACCACGGCCAGAACTGTGAGAAATAAACGTTTGCTGTTCATAAACCCCCCAGCTCATGGTGTCTTGTTACAGCCCAGCCAGGCTAAGGTAGCATGTTACATTATGAAAGCATTCAGAATGGGATGCCTGGGTGGCTCAGTCGGTGAAGCGCCCAGCTCTGGATTTTGGCTCAGGTCACGATCTCCAAATTCATCGGACTGAGCCCCGCGTTGGGCTCTGTGCTGAGAGCCTGGAGCCTGCTTGGGATTCTCTCTCTCCCTCTCTCTCTGCCCCTCTCCCACCCATGCTTTCTCTCTCTCTCTCTCTCTCTCTCTCTCTCTCAGAATAAATAAATCAACATTTTTTAAAAACATACAGCGTAAAATGTAAATAGTACACTGGCTTGTCGTCTGTAACCAAGAAAAGGAAATAAAGCATGGACCCTATTTGCCGGATAAGACTGATTCATCTGGAAATGCCACTGTCTTGTTCTTAGGAAAAGACACACCCACATGCACACTCACATTTGCTTAGTTCCCTCAGAGAGTGGCAGGAGTCATGCCAGTCTGATTCATCTTTCAGGAAGGCAGAGGGAAGTGCAGCGTAAAGCCACAACCCAGGCCACAGAGAGGCCTTGGTCCCGTAGCACAGCAGAGGTTGGGGCCATGCGAGGGCAGGGCAGTTGCCGTCAATTGAGTAAGACTGTGTCCCCAAGACCCGCACGGCCTAACGGGGCCTTGGAGCTCATCCAGACCAACTCATTTATTACTCAGTCCCACTAGACGCAAACTATTACAGAGTTACAAGCAAGAGACCATTCTCTCAAATCTTCTTCAACTCCAGGAGCAAGAAGGATTGCTTTCCTGGCCTCGACTGGCATGGGGGTATTGAACACCAAGCATCTTCCTCCTTGTCCTGAAGATGATGAAACGTGAAGGCATCATGGTTAGTGCCTACAAGTTCGTAACGAAAGCGTAGGTGGGCATCCAGCCTTTCTATTCCTCTTCCGGCGCTCTGGCTCCCAAACCCTTCTGCCCCAGACCTTGAGGGTGTTCTTGCAGTTTAGCTAATTCTAAGAAAACGATTGGAATCTCAAAACCTTTCGAGGACATTCTCATTCTGTCCCCGCCCTCCTCCCTTGTTCTTCTGTTCAGGAACAACTTTGAGGCCTCAGGCATAACTTCCAAAATCGAAAGTGACATTAAGGTTTCCATTTAAAGGGCTTGTCAAATCCATCCGCGTGAGGTTGACTTCCATTTCTTAAGGGCTGCTACTAACTTTGTACTGAGTGCCAACAACCCAAAGTCAAGTGGTTAAAACTTGCAATCAAGTGCAAGGCAGCTTAAAAGTGTGGCTTAGGATGGCCTTTTCGCTTTGCTAACTTTTTTTCAAGAGCGGTGAAGAGTGATGCCACTTAAAATGCGCAAATCAATTACGTATAAGGTAAGGTGACAATTGGTTGAAAGCTGGTTTCTCAAGTGCCAGTTCTTGAGCTGAATAAAGACCTTAGGGGTGGGGTGGAGAAAAGCCCAGGGGAAGACAGAAAAGAGACTTAATTGTGCTTTTGGCTTCAGTGGAAGGGGAATACCTACAGGGGTTGTGGCAGACAGAATAATGCCCCTCCCAGCAATGTCCTTGTCCTGATTTCTAGAACCTGTGAATACGTTAGGTTACACGGCAAAGGGGAATTACGGTAGCTAATCAGCTGATCTTGAAATAGGGAGACTACCCTGGATTATCTGGTTGGCCCAATGGAAAAACAAGGGTCCTTAAAAGTGGAAGACGGAAGCAGATGGGGACAGTCGGGGGCTGATGCGACCATGGAAGAGGTCAGAGTGATGTGATGTGAATAGGGCTTAGCCTGCAGTTGCTGGCTTTGAAGATGCATGAAAGGGCTATAAACCAATGAATGTGGACAGCTTCTAGAAGCTGGAAAAGGCAAGGAATATATTCTCTTCCCAGCCTCAGAAGGAGCCTGGGACAGCGAGCACAGCATGGAGACTCAAGGACCTGAATCAGGAGTGAACCTCAGATAACCAGAAGACAGCTAAATAGATATGGAAACCAGCAGATATAATGATTCATATGTGCTACTGATTGACTGCTTTGGCTAAGAATCAACACGTAAGGGGCGCCTGGGTGGCTCAGTCGGTTAAGCATCTGACTCTTGGTTTTGGTTCAGATCATGACCTCAGGGTCACGGGATCGAGCCCCGCATCAGGCTCTGCACTGAGAGTATGGAGCCTGCTTGAGATTTTCTCTCTCTCCCTCTCTGTCCCTCCCCTGCTCACATGCATGTTCTCTCTCTCTCAAACTCAATAAATAAACATTAAAAAAAAAAAAAAAAGAATCTGCACACAAAATGGAAATAGCCCTGAGCTTAATACCCTCTTTCTCAAGAATTACACAAGACAAGAAACAATTACTTTCACAAGCATAAAAAACACGCAACGTAACTGAGGAGCACCAGTTCCCCATATGGTAAAGGTGGCTAGTTGTCTTCTGTTTTTGTTTTCCTCTTGCTCGGTCCTAGTAGGACATTTAAGATGGCACAAGGCCACCCAGCTTCACTTGTACAGAGGTCTAGCCACGTGGCTAAGTTCTACCCATTGGCATGTGAATTGGAGTGACATGTGGGCACTTCAAAAGAGAAGAGTTCTACCTGTCACTCTTCCTCCTGTCCACTGGCTGAAACAAGGATGTGGTGGCAAGCCATCTTGGACCCCGCAATGAGGGCAATACCCTGGAAATGGGAGGCAACGAGATAGAAGGAGCCTGGGCCCCTGCTGCCTTCTGAGACACAGCACCCTCTGTACTTAGGTCTTACAGAAATAAAATTGTCTCTTGTTGGACCCACTATCGTCGAGGGTCTCAGTTTCCATGCCCGAAACAATACTGAGTGTTTCCCCAGGTAAGTTGGGTTGAGGCTCTTTCAAGTCAAAATAATTGGGATCCTCTCTGCTTTGCCCAGAGGTGACTTAGGCTTTTATAAGCTCTGACCTGACAAAAGAGTTTCTGTCACTGTTCGTTTTCTATGGCCATCGTAACACATGACCATAAACTTAGTGACATATAACAACATACTTTTATTACCTCACTGTTATGTGGGTTAGAAGTCCAACATGGGTCTCACTGGGATAAAACCAAGATGTTGCCCTCTCTGGAGGCTCTAGAGGAGAGTCGGTTTCCTTGCCTTTTCAGCATCTAGATGTCACCTGCTTTCTTTGGTTCGTGGGACCCCTTCCTCCATCTTCGAAGCCACTGATGTTAGTTAATTCTTCTCATGCTAGCCACCTGTCTTCTGCCTCTGTCTTCTGCTTTTAAGGATCCTTGTGATTACACTGGACCCACCTGGATCATCCAGGATCATCTCCCCATCTTAAGGCTGGCCAGTTAGCAAACTTAATTCCTCTTGTAACTTTAATTCTCCTTTGCCATGTGACCCAAGATATTTATAATTTCTGGGCAATCTGACTTGGACCACTATGGTGCCTACCTCAGTCTCTTTCTTTTTCTTCCTCTTCTGGGCACTGCCCACTCTCCAAAAATTCTGTTTTCTGTACATATATGGATGTTTCTTTGTTATATGCCTCCATCTATTTGCTACCTCTGTCCAATGGGTTGGCCTAGAAGCAATCCTAGAGACACCGTAGGAGCGATCGAGCATGCCTTGCACCTAGATTTGGTTTCTATCTCCAAAAAACAAATCTAGACTTCTTAGAGAAATAGATGATTCCACGGTGGGGGCAGAGAAAGTACAAGATGAGTCTGGAACATCTTATTATGCCATCCAGTAAGGAAGGGCTCAAGGAGTTATAGAGACATGACAAAAGGACACAAGAGCGGCCTTGAAAGGGCTACCATTGGGTAATTGGAGACCATTTGAGATTAAAATAAACAATGATAATAAAGGGTTATAACCCACCAAACAAAATAAGAATCCATGTGTCCATGTGTCTAGGAAGAACTCTGTTTTCCTTTATTCTCACATTGAATATTTCTGACACTAGATTTGGGGGGGACTTTTCCTACAGTGACCAATTCTCTGACACCAGCTGGGTGGCCTAAAATTCAATTCAATTCTGACCATCCCCAGGGTTCTCATAAACCCCACAGATTAAGGGCTCAATTCCATAAGACTGCCCCCCACTTCAGATGCCAATCACAAGTAGCAAGTCTCAGGTTACCCACAGCTCTTGTACAGCTTAGCTGCCGATTGGAAGGTCCCATGACCCCCTCCTGGAGTTGGCTATTTTTCCATAGTGGCTCACACAATTCAGGAAAACTGTTTACTTACTAGTGCTGATTTATGACAAAGAATGTTTTAAAGGACACAAAGAACAGCCAGATGGAGAGATACATAGAGTGAGGTCTGGAAGGGTCCTGAGTTCAGGAGCTTGTGTCCCAGTGGAGTTGAGGTGTGCCCCTCTCCCCTTCCCAAATAATGGCAGGTGAGTCTAAAAGTTCCAAGCTTCTAATCATGGCTTGGTCTTTCTGGTGACCAGTCCCCATCCTGAAACCATCCAGGAGCCATGAAGAACCACCTTACCAGAACAAAAGATGCTCTCTGTCACCCAGGAAGTTACAATGGATTTAGGAGCTCTGTGTCAGGAACCAGGGTCAAAAACCAAATAGTAGAACAAAAGACACTCCTGATGTTCTTATCACTTAGGAAGTTACAAGGGTTTCGGGAGCCCCGTGTCAAGGATGGGTCAAAGGCCAAATGTTAGAACAAGAGATGCTTCTAGTGCTCTTATCACTTGGGAAATTACAAGGATTTTAGGAGCCTTGTGTCAGGAACCAGGGGCAGAGACCAATGCATATGTTTTCTATTATTTCACACCATGGTAATATAAATGTGTACATAAATAAATACAGGAGAAGATAATACTCTTTCTTACAATAGAAAGGTCCCAAATAGAATTAGAAGGAACGTCAGAAATGGAAAAGTCACCATTTAGCATCATTCTAATGATCACTGGGTTAGGCAAGAATCATCAGTGGATGACTAGAACCAGTCAGACACGTCCCATCCAGGCTGACCACAGTGGGACATCTGATCTTGCTCTACACATAGACAAAGTAACACATGTGACCCACTATTATTCTTTAAAAGCAGCTTCCGGGACCAACTGTTGTTTCTGGCTTTGAGTAGATGCCTGTGAGGGTATAGTTGACACCCTCTGTGGCTTCTAAAGAACCTTTCTTATTCAGGCTCTCGGTGGCTGGTCAAGAGCTTCGCATCCAGGATCTGGGACCCAGGAGGCGCTCAGGGAACCTGTGTCATGTGCACAAGTTGATCATGTCCCAAGACGTCCATCGTCATTTGTATCCCCAAGGAGCCATCATTTCTTGAGCTAGCAGATATTTTGCACGATTCACAATGCTCTCTCTTTTGTAACTTTGGACATTTGAGGAGGATGCATGAGGCTTACTGGGAGGAACAGTCGAACCTGTTGCAGTGGTGGCCCTGCGTAAGCCATGCCTCCCTGTACTCTTGTTCCGTGTACTCCCTTTCCACGCTGACCCTGGGCTGGCGCATTGAAGCTTTTCTGCTTGGAAAGCTCACTCTAAGAGCCAACCGACCCCCGTGTAAGAAGCCTGCGGATTCTGAGCTCACTATGCTGTCGGGAAGCCGACGCGAGCCACGTGGAACAGCCAAGGCACTCAGGCTGTGTTACACAAAAGAATGGCTCCCCAAAGATCGCCATGTCCTAAACTTTGGAACCTGGAAATCTGTTATGTTACATGCAGTGTTACACGTTGGATGCTATGCAGCGTTTCCGGTGTTCTGGTAAGAACAAAAGACATATACATGTAACAAGCTGTAAAATATGAATTGAGTAACATTGGTGATTTTGCACGTGAGTTGAGTACTCTTATATACGCCTTCAAAATTGGCATTGAACACTATAAAGATAAATGGTGACACTTGAACTCATAATTTACAATTTTAATTTTTAATGACAGATCTTTTGATTGCAAGTAACAGAAAAGTACATGAACTATCTTAGGTTAAAAACAAAAATGGCTGGGGGGGGGGGGGGGACATGGGTGGCTCAGCCAGTTAAGTATCCAACTCTTGATTTTGGCTCAGGTCATGATCTCATGGCGTCTGGGATTGAGCCCCGCATCGGGCTCTGTGAGGACAGAGCAGAGCCTGCTTGGGATTCTCTCTCTCCCTCTCTCTCTGCCCCTCCCTTGCTCGTGCGTGTGCATGCACCCCCCCCAAAATAAATAATTAAAAAACCCAAAAATGTATGAGGAAGATTTATTATAACAATACAGAGGTATGTCACAAACCGGAAAATGAGGGAAGAACACAGGAGGGCCTTGAACCAGGACCTGATAAACCATCAGAGGCACAGCAGGGCTCTCTCTGCCTCTTTAGAAATTCATGGTCAAACAGGGTATTCCCAAGCCCAACCTTTCTTTAGCTTGCAGTCCAAGCTCCCAGTACCCCCGATCAGTACCTGTGGTCCTCGACTGTAAATTCCTTGGAGAAAATAAGTGGTCCAGGTGGGTCATTTATGCATCCATGGCCCAATCGGCAGTGGCCAGGGGGGCGGGGTCAGCGGATGCAGGGCCTGTGTGCATGCGTGCTCGTGTACATATGGATGTGTGCGTCCACACGAGCGTGACGGCATTTTGAAGCGGGCGGACACACTAGAGGTGTCCTTATAACCCAGCATGTCGAGGCGGTAGTCAACTTATGGGGCCTGGCTCTAGGACTTTGAGGAAAGTCAGAAGCGTAGGTAGGACAGGGGATCCCAGAGGCCAAAGCCAGGAATCCTGGGACTACGGAGCCAGACGCCCTTCTCGGGAAGGCCTGAGTCAGACGCCGCTTCCTGGAACTCGCACCCCACCCGCTCACCCTCAGATGGGAGAAGTCCGGACCTATGGGACTTTTGAGGCATGGGCATTCGGGAAGCTAACATGTGGCGTGGGTGGTGAAGAAATAGCCTGTCTGTGCCGAATCTGCCTCTAGACAACGTGCTCCTTTATGTTTCGCTACCCTTCGTAACGCACGTCTCCCTTTGAGGAACTGAAACTGCCACACCCTCGTAAGTGTGATTGCGTCTTCCAGGTGAATTAGTTATCGTGACTCACATCCAGTCTGCAGTTGTAACAATGACAATTCATTTTGAAATAAGCATCCATCCCCCCCTTCCCCCCTCCCCCCCCCCCGCCCCCCGGAGATTCTGATGCATCTTCTCTGGGGGAAGGGCACTCCACTGCCCCACACCAAAATGGAATCCCACCCCGGGTTGAGATTAACTGACTTCAAGCATAAAACAGACTCTTCCTTTCCACAGATATTCTTATCGGTGGTAATTATTATCAAATCAACACTTTGGGAATCTAAGAAATGGCTTTCGAGCGAAGATTCATGAGGATGCATTTCCTTGCAACGAAGCAGTCGCCTTGAGCCACTTCATTTTATTAAATTGCCTTTGTATTGGACATTTTTATATCTGCTATTAAAACGTCAGCTCTTTCAGATGTGCCCTCATATTGTGCTATACTTTCTGAAGTATATATAAAATGCCATTTGTGCAAATGAATAAAATCGCAAACTCGACGGCTGGCTGATCTCTGCATGGCCGGGATAATAAGTTTTCCCAGCGTGGCCCTCCTACCTACAAGCCAAGTGGTAGTTAAGAACCGTATTATGTCTTTGTTACTCACACATCCCATCATTCACTGAGAATTGGGTTTATTAAGGCCACCTCTTGTGGTCTTTGAACATTAGCAAAAGACCTCATGCTATTTCTGCTTGAAAGATAAGTTGTTTTCAGCAAATATCCAGAAAGGCTGACGTCTAAAAACCTTCTCCCTAGAACAGTTAAAACGAGAACAGGTTGAGCCTTTCTTGTCTTGGAAAGATCTAGCAGAGTATTTCCCCAACTGTGTTCTGTGTGATGTTATCAGATAGGATGCAGAGAGCTGGGGGATGAGAGTCCTCGTGTAAACAAACATCAAGAGCTTTACTGCAGGACCACTCAGCATCCGTAACACACTAATACAGGGTGGATATATCCAGGAAGACGACACGGGTCCACTGCTTCAAAGCAAATCGGACCACGGAAGTCCTTTTTTGAGAACCATGTTGGGAGATTATAACTCCATGCAGTGTGTTTTTGGAAAAGCCCATCTATCGTATGATGGCTTTTTAAGAAACTGAGGCGAAATTCACATAACAGAAACTAAATCATTTTCCGTGGCAGTTAGTGCATCCGGGTTGTTGTGCAAACACCACTTCTATCTAGTTCAAAACATGTTCATCATCCCAAGAGGAAACTCCCTGCTCATTAAGCGACCATTCCCTATTCCCGCCTCCCCTAAGCCTCTGGCAACCCGTGATCTTCTGTCTTTACGGATTTAGTATGGTGGCTTAAAAAAAAAACAAAAAACAAAACTTCATTTTTTAGAGCAGTTTTAGGTTAACAGCAAAATTGAGCAGAAGTTACAGAGAGTTCCCATTACCCCCCTGCCCCTACGCATGCACAGCCTCCCCCACCATCAACCCAACACCAGAGAGGTACGTTTGTTACAATTTTATGTTGGCTTTTTAATTGGACACTTGTAATGGTTCTTTATTATTTTTTTAATGTTTATTTATTTTTGAGAGAAAGAGAGAGAGAGACAGAGCATGAGCAGGGGAGAGACAGAGTCAGAGGGAGACACAGAATCTGAAGCAGGCTCCAGGCTCTGCGCTGACAGCACAGAGCCCGACGTGGGGCTTGAACCCACGAGCTGTGAGGTCAGGACCTGAGCTGAAGTCAGACGCCTAACCGACTGAGCCACCCAGGTGCCCCTGTAATGGTTCTTTAAAGCCTTGTTTCCCTAACTCAGATATTTTATATGAAAAGCTATACACGGCATATTTCTACAGAATTGTTCTATAGTTCTGCGTTTAACTCTATTGTCCTGTTTCCCCCAAATGGTGTCTACACGAGCGTTTTCCCCTACTCATCTGCATCATAACATCTTGCTTCATGACTATGATGCTGAAGTGCAAAGGTATTTTCGGATGACCCTTTGGAGTTTGGTCGTGTCATCTCTCCAAGATTGGCATTGTGGCTTCCACAGAAGACATTACTCAACATACCTTACACCTCACCTCCCTGAAACAAGAAGTCTATTTCCTGAGCAGAGTAATGGATGCGTTGTAGAAAGATGAGGAAGCATCCAGTTTTTTTTTTTATTTAAAAAAAAATTTTTTTTTAACGTTTATTTATTTTTGAGACAGAGAGAGACAGAGCATGAATGGGGAGGGTCAGAGAGAGGGAGACACAGAATCTGAAACAGGCTCCAGGCTCTGAGCTGTCAGCACAGAGCCCGACGCGGGGCTCGAACTCACGGACAGCGAGGTCATGACCTGAGCCGAAGTCAGACGCTTAACCGACCGAACCACCCAGGCGCCCCTGAAGCATCCAGTTTTTAAATGTAGTCCTCTCAATCTTCGGGTGAAATGTAAAACTTTAGGCCATTGTTGTTTCCGTCTTAAGATAGCCACTAATTTAGAATTTGAAATCAGTTCATCGATCATTCAGTCATTCGATGACCGTTTTTCAGGCACCCTCAGGTCTTCTGGTTGCTTTGGAGGAAAACTAAAAAGTGTAAAAAGGAAAAAACAAAAAAACCCAAAAACTAGATACCTGTGTTTAGTTGGGGAGATAATGAGTAGTTGTGGGTAAAGTTCCTTAGGCTTGAGCCCAGGTACTCAAAACATGCAACTTGTATTGATTTTCTTTTTTAAAAAAGTTTTTATGTACATTCTAGTTAGTTAACATGTAGTGTAATATTGGTCTCAGGGGTAGAATTTAGTGATTCATCGCTCACATACAACACCCAGCGGTCAGCCCAATAAGTGCCCTCCTTAATGCCCATGACCCATTTAGTCCATCCCCCTACCCACGTCCCTCCAGCAACTCTGATTTTCTACTATAGTTCTCGAAAACTCCTCTGTATGACTGGTTATCTCTAGCTCCCATCATGCTTGGTAAAAAGAAACTTCACTGTAGTTTTTTTCCCACATACATTTCATCCATCCGGGGTTTTCTTGGTCATTTCAAAGCTTCCCCTTTCTGCCTTGTCTCTGGGGTGGTAGCCAACTTCTCAGAGGCTCAGTATCAGGCAAGGATTGGGGTTTTTAGCTTCAGCAGAGGAGCCAGGATGGGTCTGCTCCCCCGGTCCCTGCACGTCATTGGCATTCATGCTTGCTCACACCCACCCAGATAATTCCACCTGGTCTCTGGTTAGTGGAGCTCTGCCAGTTACCTGTGTCCTCCTTGCCCAAACTCAGGATGCTCTAGTTCCATTGTTGTCCTCTCGGTTACACCTATGCTTGGGAAAACCCGGGACTGCTCCTTGGACCATACTGGAGTGCATGGAGGCTCCCCAAGGGTCCCTTACGTCCTTCTGCCCGGCCATTCCCAACCCTCAAGAGCCACTGTCACTTATCTGTATTCATTCCACAGAGGAGGGCATGGGAAGCTTGTTCAGAATAGTTCACTCCAGCTGGAAAGGGACCACAGGTTTCTATCTCCATCTCCTACTTCCTGCAAAAGCCCCTCCCCCCGCTCTGACTCTCTTTGCCTTTGCCCAGCTCAGGTCATTGTTATCTCTTCTCCATGCCTTTTGATCGGCAGTCTATGGCTCCTGAGTTCCTTGACTTTTAAAACTGGAAACGACTCTCCTCTTGGAATGCAATCTTTTGCTTTCAAACTACTGGCTCTTCCACAAATTTCAAAAGCCTTTTTTTTTTTCTTTCGGTAAAACAGTATAGAGATTCCTCAAAAAACATTAAAAATAGGACTACTCTATGACCCAGCAGTTACACTACTAGGTATTTATCCAAAGGATACAAAAATGCTGATTCGAAGGGGCACATGCACCCCAGTGTTTCTAGCAGAATTATCAACAGTAGCCAAATTATGGAAAGAGCCCAAATGTCCATCGTCCATCGACTGATGAATGGATAAAGATGTGAGATAGATATCTATATCTGTATCTATATATAGAGAGATATAGATATAGATAGATATAGATATCAGAATACTGTTTGGAGATTAAAAAGAGTAGTATTTATAACATGTGGATGGGACTGGAGGGTATTATGCTAAGTGAAATAAGTCAGTCAGAGAAAGGCATATATCATATAATTTCACTCACATGTGGAATTTGAGAAACAAAACAGATGAACATAAGAACATAGGGGAAGGGAAGGAAAAATAAGATACAAACAGAGAGGGAGGCAAACCATAAGAGACTGTTAAATACAGAGAACAAACTGAGGGCTGCTGGAGGGAAGGTGGATGGGGGAATGGGCTAGAGGCATGATAGGCAAGGAGGGCACTTGTAGGGATGAGCACTGGGTGTTCTATGTAAGTGATGAATCACTGGGTTCTACTCCTGAAACCAATACTAACTGTTAACTAACTTGAATTTAAATACATTTTTAAAAAAATTTAAAGCTTATTTTTATATTCAAAACCCAAAAAACCTGGGCACACTTTTTCCCGTTTACTCTGTGCTAATAATTGTTTTTTCCCTAAGTTGATGCCTGTGCCTAGAAGGGGGGAGGACCGTCAGGTCACATCTCAAATTGCTAACCTCCCCCTCTCTGTCTCTGTCTCAAAGAAGAAGAGTGTAAGAATTCACTAAAATATAAGGCTACATTACAAGAAGTGTCACAAAGCTGCGTTTGGTTATTGACCAAACTGATATAAATAGTATGCAGTCAATGGCAGGTCAGATCAATATGGGATAGTCTCGGGAGTTTTCGAAGAGGAGAGGGGCATTGATTTGTTCGTAATTCGTAAATCAGTGGAAAGAAACACCTAGTGGGTTCCACGCTCAACCACTGAGATGGGAATGCACAAGGCATGGCCATGGAGGGCACATGGGGACGACTTCAAGGAGGAAAGGGCCAAGTGTATGACAAGCTATAAGGAAGTAAAAGCAAAGACCTATTGAGAAAAGGCTATTGTGTTGGCTGGAAAGTTCCCATGTGTTGCTGTTGGGAAACCACCCAGCAACATTCCCTGATGTTTCAAAAGTATTTTCTCAATGGAGTGAAACAATGGAGACTGTAGGAGTGGACAAAGACAGGTAGGACATGTTGGGCTCGTGGTGGAAAATATTCACTGACCCGGAAAACTGCCAGAGAACAGTTCCACCTCCCGTGGATACAGGTCCCTGGGGCTCTGTACCCATAACAGACATACTGGGGGTGGGGGCTACTTGGCTATCCGCAAGTATGCAAATGACAAGAAAAGAGTAATAATATTAGCATTCTATTACAAACTGGCAAGGGAGTATGTTCAAAATCAGCCTTCCTTTATTTTTTTTTTTCAGCTTATTTATTTTTAGAAAGAGACAGAAGGAGAGGGAGAAACCCCAGCAGGCTCCATGCCACCAGCACAGAGCCTGACAAGGGCGTGGGGGAGGGGGCCGGGTTCAACTTACGAACTACAAGATCACAACCTGAGCAGAAATCAGGAGTCAGATACTCAACTGACTGAGCCACCCAGGTGCCCTCAAATCGGCCTTACTTTGTGCACACTTACACTGTGCATATAGTGGGGTGTTCTCTCAGCTGTGCTCAGCCATTATTTATTTATTAGTATTCTAGATGGGCTCTCAATGCCGTATGTCTACATTAGAAATGCACAAACAAAAAGTTAGTGGAGAATCAGCCTGCAGTATTAAATTTTATATTGCATAGCATGTTCATAATATTCTTGGGTCTTTTTTTTTTTTTTTCATTTTAAAGAATTCCTTTCTGTTCCACTGATTTGAGGGGGAGAATAGATGACTTTCATTAGATTGTAAAAAAAAAAAAAAATGGCTTTGGCTTAACTGGAATCAGTGTCTTGAAGCCATTTTAGTCTTGTCTTTGTACTGTGTATAAAATGAATACAGAAATCTGCTCAGAATGATGAGTCCAAAAAATCTATAACTTTAAAGGGCTCAATCTATTTTTTTTCATGTTTATTTATCGTTGAGAGAGAGAGAGAGACAGAGTGCGAGCAGGGGAGGGGCAGAGAGAGAGGGAGACACAGAATCTGAGGCAGGCTCCAGGCTCTGAGCTGTCAGCACAGAGCCCGGTGCAGGGCTCGAACCCAAGAAATGCGAGATCATGACCTGAGCTGAAGTCGGACGCTGAACTGACTGAGCCACCACCCCCCCTCGCCCCTGATCTATTTTAATGCAGTTACTGAAGGATCAGTTTGATGTGTGACCGAGCCTTCAATAGCATCAATTTTGAAGTAACTGCATGGTGAGCATTTGCTGTTAGCCAAATAAGCATTTGGGGAACTTGGTGATAAGAATAAAATCTTGATCCGAGTGAGAGGACACTATCAGAGCCCAGTTAAAGTGTCTGTCTGCTGAAGAGCCAGATAATGGTTCCACTGGGCAACTGGGAATTAGACCTCAGAGCAAAATGAGGGGGTGAAAGACACCCTCTGTCTCAGTGACAGCGAGAGGCGAAGGGTGCAACTGAATGAGTGGCCGCAGGTGGTTGATGAATGACCGCGAGGGCGTGAAAAGAACTGAATGGATTCCGAGACACTCCCAGGTGTAGACCTCCATCCACACGTGACCATGGGGTCACAGTCTTTCTGCTTACTTAAGTCCTCACTTGGTGGCCGCCACTCTTTCATGCATTTCACCAGGATCAGGCAGTGACCTAGAAATGCTAGAGGCACCCGGAAGTTTTTAGGACAGGGAAAAGAGTTTCACAAGTACAGAGAGTCAGTATCACGAAGCGATCTTTCCCAAAATTAAGAGTGCCCTTGTGGTGATGAGCCCCGAGTGACGTATAGAACTGGTGAGTCGCTATATTGGTGCTATACCCGAAACTGATAGAACACGCGTACGTGTACGTTGATTATCCTGGAATGTTTTCTTTTTTTTTTTTTTTAATTTTTTTTTTTTAATTTTTTTTTTTTCAACGTTTTTTATTTTTATTTTTGGGACAGAGAGAGACAGAGCATGAACGGGGGAGGGGCAGAGAGAGAGGGAGACACAGAACCGGAAGCAGGCTCCAGGCTCTGAGCCGTCAGCCCAGAGCCTGACGCGGGGCTCGAACTCACGGACCGCGAGATCGTGACCTGAGCTGAAGTCGGACCCTTAACCGACTGAGCCACCCAGGCGCCCCTCCTGGAATGTTTTCAATAAATAAATAAATAAAAAGAGCAAAAAAAAAAAAGGAACTAAACCAAAATAGAAAAAAGATGAATCCTGGAAGAAGGTCTTTCTACTCCACCAGACTTTCTGGATTCACGTGTCTGTGATGGAAGATACTTCTTACAACGAAGGACTCGACCAAAAAAGCAAGTGAGCAATGAATGATGGGGCCCACATTGGGTGCTGAGGACTCCTAGTGGGTCCGGATGTCTGTCACCAGTGCCTCCTCGTAGGACCTGTTCGGCCTAGCTTGACTCTTACATTCTGGAACCTGCTCACTTCTTCTCTGCCCTGGACTCGCATGCGTGCTGCCCCTCTACTTGGGATGATTTTCCCCAAGTCATGGGCCTCTTCCTTCTCATCCCTCAGGTCACGGCAGCAAGCTGTCCTGAGTACTCAACCCGGACAGTTCACCACTCATAATGATATACTTGTTTGTCTGTTTACTTATTGGTTCCTTTTCCCCCTCAATGGTGACTGGCTTCATTTCCTGGGGCTGCCATAACCAAGTACCACAGGCTGGATGACATAAGCAAAGAAAGTTCATTGTCTCATGCTTCTGGAGGCCAGAAGTCTGAACTCAAGGTGTTGTTGGTGTTGGTGCCTTCTGGGGGCCGTGAGGGAGAATGTGTTCCAGGCCTGTCTCCTTGCCCTTGTAAGATGACCTTCTTCTCCATGTGTCTTCACGTTGTCTTCCCTCTATGGGTGTCTGTGTCCAAAGGTCCCGTTTTCATGTGGACACCAGTCCTACTGGGTCAGGGCTGACACCAATGACTCCGTTTTTGTTTTTTTAATGTTTATTTTTGAGAAAGAGAGAGAGAGAGAGAATGAGCGGAGAAGGGGCAGAGAAAGAGGGAGACACAGAATCCGAAGCAGACTCCGGGCTCTGAGCTGTCAGCACAGAGCCCGATGCAGGGTTCGAACCCATGAACTGAGATCATGACCTGAGCCAAAGTCAGATGCTCAACCAACAGAGCCACCCAGGCGCCCCACTAGTGACTCCATTTTAACTTGATGATCTCTGTGAAGACCCTATCTCCAAATATAGTCACATTCTGAGGAGCTGGGGGTTTGGACTCCAACACGTGAACGGGGAAGGGGCACAATTCAGCCCAGAACAACAGGAATTATGCAGTTTTCTCATTATTCGCTGTACGGCTGCTCAGCACCTAGAACAGGATCTGGCACATCATAGCCCCTCAACTAATGTTAGTTGAGTGAATGAATGACCTATTCTCAGCTGTTTAAGAAATGAGTTCTTTTGTGGGGCTGGTACCGACTCCCCTCTGCTGTGCTTTATGATTCTGCATGCTGGGAAATTCTTGTATTACCTCACAGCCCTTAGCGGGTGTACTTACAACTTTATACCAATTCTGTGTCTTTCCTGGAAAGACTTAAGCTAACTTACTGGAATACACAAAATACAAGATGACAAGGTTCTTAAGCGGAACAATTACATGTCACATAGATTCATACTCTTGTTTACAGAGGTGAACATAGGTTGTCTCCCAGCTTTCTGGTTTACATGGTTCATAGGGTCCATCAGATAAAAACAGGTCAACTGCTTGGGACAAGAGCAACTGTCATTGGTTGTTCTTATCAAGAATGGATAAGAATCTCTCCAGGGTGTTCCCCTGAAGGAGGCACTGCCTGTCATGACAAACACATACTGACAACAGATTTTTCCATCAGACACACCAAGAGGTCCACGAGACTGCTTGTTTCTCTTTTTTGACTTCTTAAAAGTATTTTTGACTTCATTTTAATGTATTGACAATTTCTGATTATAGAAGAGTGCGTGCTCGCTGAAGAAAATGTGAAACCGACAGGTAAGCCAAAAAAAAAGATGGTATAAATCATCTGAAATCCCAGCATCTAGGAAAAAAGCATTGTTAACATTCCGGTATGTGCTTTTCCTGTCTTATATTATGCATGAATGTAATTTTTAACAAAAAGTTCAAACTGCATGTTATTTTTCAATCTGTTTTTAATTAAACTATATACCATGCACATTTTCCCATGTCATTAAATATTCTTTAAAAAATACATTTAATGGCTTCTAGGTATTTCATTAGATAAAGGCATTTATTTATTGAGCCAATCCTTTATTAGAGAATAGTGAGTTGGTTTCCAAGATTGGCCATTATAAGAAATGAGGCTGTGGATGTACTTACAGATAAATCATTGGAGAAATGTATAATTATTTCCTTAAGGACAAATTCCCAGAAGCCCAATGGTCCATATATATACACGTATATATATATATATATATATATGTGTGTGTGTGTGTGTGTGTGTGTATATACGTGTATATGTACGTGTACATATATATACGTGTATATATACGTCTATATATGTATATATATATGTGTGTGTGTGTATATACATATATATGTATATATGTATATACACACACACACATATATACATATATATACATATATGTATATGTATATCTGACCACTTTTCTACACAGAATGTTATAAAATTTACACTCTTGCCAGCTGTATTTGGGAGTACCAGTGGTGGCACACTTCACCAAACTTAGTGTGTTGTAATTTTATTTCAGCCTTGTCAGTTGACTACACAAAAGGTGATGTATACCTTGTGGTTATTTTGATTTGCACTCTGTTGTTAAAGAAGCTACACTTTTGCTAAAAATAAAGCGACTGGCTCTGCAATTTGGTGAATTACATTTTCCTGGCCTTTGCCAATTCCAACATTACTTTTTTCTCTGACTTGTGAAAGCTCTTTATGGTGTCTCTTTTTATTTTTCTGCTTCATATGTAGTCATGATGTTTTCTCAATTTTGTTTGTGCTCTTCCACCAGAGGGGTACATTAGGCTTGAATTTATAATATGTATTGTTGTTGCTTTTATGTATTAATATTTTTATAGAGTGAAAGATACCAGTGTTTTCTTCTTGTGATGTTGCTTTCAGTGTTATGATTTGAAAAGCCTACTGCACTCCAGAATTACATAAATGTGTATCTATATTCTCTTCTGGAATAGTTCGTGCTTTTTTTCCCCCTAAAAATTTACATTTTTTTTTAGCCCAGCTGAAATCTATTCTGGAATGTAATGAAGTTAAATGAATTTTTCCACAAATATTTAGTCAAGTTCTATAAAAATATGGTTTTTAAATGAGACAGCTATCATATGCTAAATTCTTAAACATTCCCGTGTCTGTTCTGGACTTTCTATTTTTGTTACCTTGAATTGTTTGGCTAGTCCTGCATCCACACCACATTGTTCAAATTATTGCGGCTTTATAATATATTTCAACATTTGGCTTCAAGTCCCTTCTCATTTTTCTTTAAAAAATTTTCTTGGTTATTCTTGCCTGTTTATCCTTCTGGATAAACTTGAAAAGCCTTTGGTCAAGTTGCAAGAATGTGAAGTTGGTGTTGGATTAGATTAGAAATGTATCACATTTGTAAAGCAAACTGGGAAGAATTAACACTTTAGTAATAATGGGTTTTCCTATCCAGAAATACAGGGTGCTTCTGCATTGTATTCTAAACTCTTCTTTTAAGTCCATTTTTGTTTTCTTTTCTTTTTTATTTTACGAAAGTTTATTTTATTTATTTTTGAGAGAGGGAGAGCATGAGCAGGGGAGGGACAGAGAGAGAGGGAGAGAGAGAATCCCAAGCAGACTCCAAGCTCTGAGCTGTCCGCACAGAGCCTGACGCGGGGCTCAAACTCACAGACTGAGATCATGACCTGAGCCGAAGTCGGACGCTTAACCGACTGAGCCACCCAGGCGCCCCTGTTTTCTTTACACAGTGTTGCACATTTCTTGTTAAGATCATTTGTAAATAGGTTATATTTTTTGTTCATTTTGTGAATGAAATAATATATATTTTTTAATATGTGAAAGTTATCGATACTTGTAAATTTGTGTTGGTGCCCATCACTTCCTAGTAGTGACAACCTTTTCGTGGATGATTTTCTTGAAGTTTCAAGAAAAAAATTCAAAATGGCATTACTTCTATTCTCTCTCCAGTGTTTATGCCTCCTATTTCTTTTCTTGTTTCCTTATGTGGTTTGGGACTTACAACAAATGAAAAAGAATAGTGATGATGTGAAGCATCCTTATATTATTCCTCTCTTCAATTGAAAAGCCTGTCAGAATGACGTAAATCGTTGGTTTGCAAAATATGCTATTTATCATGTTGGCAAAATTTTCTTCTAGTCCCAGTTTACTACACATATTTGTAATGCATGGTATTTAATTTTATCACTGATTAATTAATTTGGGATGTCTGTTGAATTTTTTTCTCTTCTCCCTTGATGTGATAAATTATGTGAATCGATTTTTAAATATTAAATAACCCTTGCATTCCTAGTATAAATTTGTTTCTATTGTGGTTTACTATTCTTTTCTTTTCACGTTGGATTCGGTTAATGAATGCAATGTTTAGGATTTTTGTTTGTACATATTTGCTGGACTATTTAATAAGCTTTGTCTCTGAGTGTTTAATCTTTATCAGGTTTTAACATCGTGGTTTTGCTAGCTTCGTAAAATGAGTTGGAAACTTTCCATTGCTTTCTCTACTTTGGAATTATTTAAATAGCATTGGAATATTATAAAAATGAAAATAACTCAATAATTCATTTTTGACAAGGTTTGTGATTTCTTCCACGGTCTATTTCTGGTCTACTCCAGTCTATTTCATTTCTATTTCTGGTCTATTCCAGTGTCTTACTTCTTCTTGAACCAGTTCATAAAACACTTTCTCAGAAAAGTGTTTCTGGAACATTAATGTACACACAGATCTCCTAGGGATCTCCTTGGTGTCTAGATTCTGATCCGTTAGAACTAAACCATAAGAGACTCTTAAATGCGGAGAACAAACTGAGAGTTGCTGGTGAGGTGCTGGGTGAGGGGATGGGCTAAATGTGTGATGGGCATTAAGGAGGGCACTTGTTGGGATGAGCAGTGGGTGTTATATGTGATGAACCACTAAATTCTACTCCTAAAACCAATACCACACTACATGTTAACTAACTTGAATTTAAATGAAAGAAAAAACCAAAAAGAACTACACCATGTATCCTACTCTCTAGTGAGTCACCCTAATTCACAGAAAGCTAGTAGAATGTCGTAGACTCTGGGTCTGGAGTTCTCTCTTGTCCAGCAAGAGAGCAGACGCGGGATTAAAATGCAAGAGAGGCTGATGTCCAGGAGGAGACAAGAGCCCCAGGTAAGGGT
>NC_064817.1:36712661-36769857 GCF_023721935.1 Panthera uncia | reverse complement strand
CTATGCCTTTGCCCTGTTTACCTAATCTTGTTTACCTAATCTTGGATGCGTTCATCCTGTGACTTTCTATGTCTTTATGCCTTGTTAACCCATCGGTGCAAGCTCAGGGAATTCCTAAACGTATTCCCCACAGTAGAATATCTAAGGAAATGGAGAGCACTAATGTCTTGTTCTCCAGAAGCAGACCCTCCCTAATGTGAGGGCTCAAATTTGTGCCCTCAAAATTTTATTTCTTTAAAACGTGTTCCCAGGAGAAACTGGCAAGGGCGTCGGGGCAGACAAGAGGGAAGAAGGGGAAGAAGCTGAGGAAGGGTGTGAGGTCGAGTGATGTCCCAACCTGAACCTGGTCCTACAGGGGGCTCTGGAGGAGAAATTACAACTCAGAGTCTGTCCTGACCCGGGGCAAAGGAACTGTCCTACACCCACCAGTCATTGGCCAAAGTGGGGTGTAGGGGTCTGGGTGCGGGTGATGTAAACTCCCTGGTACTTCCTGCTCTAATGTCTTCCCAAAAAGTGTTGCAGAAGTTGGGAGAGGGGGCACACACTGTTATAAGGGATCCCGGGGATCTGAGCAGAGTAATGAACGGGGGGATTCTGTATGATTCTATATGAACAGGGGGAATTCTATATCCCTCAAGTAATCTTCCCCAGACATTTTCTTTTTATTTCAGACAAACATTAAATGAAAAATAGAGCAACAGAGGGTTTGAGATTGCGCTCTGATAAGTTCTGACAGTCAGCCTTTGTATGTTGGAATACTTTTGCAGACGGTCGATCACCCGGGAGTAGGGTTGACATCCATTTGCAAAAAGCTGGGAATCACTTAATAAGGGTATATGACTGAATAGGGAGCCATATTACCTCTGCTTTAAGGTGAGACAGGGGCACACCATGGGCCAGGCCAAGATCCTCCTAGAAAATTGTTTTTCATTTACTACAGTACGTAGACACATATGAAATAGAAACCCAAACTCTATTTCATATGCAGCAGCAAAAATATCTTTGGTCTGGAATTTTTCAAGGCTCTGAACATTAAAGATATCTCAGTAAATGACCCCAATTATTTCCAAACGTACAAGATAACTACATAAAATAACGCATATGGACATTTAACCTATATACTAGTTTGTAATTCGAGGAAGGTCTACCAAAACATCTTTAATTTTAGAAAAGCTTATCGGCTGCCTCTCTTCCTTCATGTAATTATTAGCTAGAGTTTCAGTAATCTGTCCAAACCAATATCTGTGTGTAAGAAAATGTCTGTTATTCTCATCTCCATAGTAGGAGGGCAAAAATCAGCTTGTCCCAAAGTAGTATTGGTTCCTTAACAAACACATTACTCATTTTCACTGTGACAGATTGTATTTTTCAGAGATGGTAAGTCCATGTATATATATATTTTTTTCCCATCCTTCATGCCCTTCTTATAATACGACGTGGACACTTCTCCACTGAAAGGCGGTGTCTGTATTCTCTCCCTTAAACCTGGGTGAACCACTGTAACTGCCTCAATCAGTAGGATGTGGCAAAAGTGATGCTGTGTGACTGTGAAGGCTCAGGTCGCCATAGGGAGCACAGCCCTTTTTTTTTTTTTTGCTTACATTCACCCTTAAAACCCAGCCACCATGTTGTGAGGCTGTCCAGGCCATGCAGAGAGGCCACACGTGGGTGTTCCAGCTGCCGGTCCCAACTAAGCCTCAAGCCAACAGCCAGCATCAGCCTCAGACACATGAGTGAATGAACCCTCAGGAAAATCTGGCCCTCAGCCTCTGAGCTGCCTCAGCTGAGGCTCTAAACACTGTGCAGGGTGTGGAGATGAGCTATCGCCATGCCATTCTGTCAGAATTCCTGACCCACTGAATCTGTGGGAGACAATAAATGCTTACTGTTGTTTTGGAACACTAAGTTTGGGGTTCATTTAACTTAGACATGCACCAGTAATCCGTATTTCCTCACTGATTTAAGACCTCATTGCCATATACTAAACTTGTAAGTAGACACGGGTCTATTTATGAACCCTTTGATATTTCATTGATCCGTTTGGGAGTGTCTCTTGAGGAAAGTTTCCTTTTGTATCACTATATACATATACGCTATGGGAAAACCCAAACCCCCAAATCTCTGTAGCTGAATACAACAAAGACTTACTTCACATTTACATGAATTCCACCTTGGGTTGGGCAACGCTCCAGACCAGTTGTCTTTCATGGAGAGATTCCGTGATACAGGCCGCTTCCACGGGCAATGTTGCAATCTTAGCACATGGCCTTCGGGTCACCAAAGTATGGGAAGAAAGAAGTGAAGAGTTGGTGCCTGAGGTCCTAAATGGCGTGACCCAGGGGTGACACCTTTTCTGCCTGTTGGCCAGAACCAGTCACATCATCCCATCAACAACGAGGAGGCTGACAAATGTAAGAGTACATGAATATTGGGTGAGCAGTAGGTGTTTTGGCCACACCCTTCATTAGTTATTGTTTATTTTCCCAGAAATGTCTCGGCAATGCTCACACATATATTGTACCTGACACATTTTATTTATTTATTTATTTATTTATTTATTTATTTATATATTTTTTAATGTTTATTTATTTTTGAGACAGAGAGAGACAGAGCATGAACAGGGGAGGGGCAGAGAGAGAGGGAGACACAGAATCCGAAACAGGCTCCAGGCTCCGAGCTGTCAGCACAAGAGCCCAACGCAGGGCTCGAACTCACGGACCGCGAGATCATGACCTGAGCCGAAGTCGGACGCTTAACCGACCAAGCCACCCAGGCGCCCCTACCTGACACATTTTAGAATCCGATCCATTACATTTTCGTGATCTTTTTGTTTTAGAGGGGAAGAAATAAACTAACACAAAGAGGGACCAGACTAGTTCCCTAATTTTTACTTGTTGCTCCATTCCTACCAACCAAGACTCTTTCGGTTCCTGATTAAATATTACTAACCATGATTTAATGTCTACTTCATTTAGCTTAGGCCACAACCAATTCCTGGCTGTAGATTCGAAAGTGGAGGGAAGGCCGATGGCATTTTCAAATTTCCTTGATGATTTCTCCCTAGAGTATTAGAGAATATAAGCCTGATCTGCGGTAGAATAACCATATAGGAAACATCGTTGCTCTGTAACTCAGGCCAAAGAACATTGGCCTGAAAGGCCTCCTCTTGAAGCAGAAAGCAGACATATCCCACGAAGGGAATGTCTACTAATTTAATAGTTCTGTAGTTTTATGGGAGGACAGAGTAAAATATAGCCCAATTAAAAATAGGATAAGATGTTGCGTTCGAAAGAGAAACAAATCTTCTCCAAAAAAACTTTGAGATAATTATATCATTTTAATTGAAATCTCTGCAAGAGACGAATTTTGCCAATTTTCTGTTCAGCTGATAGGTAATTCTCCTTGGAGGAGTGAAGAGAAAGCTGTGGTTTAATATGTGTATGTTCGTCATGTTTTGTATCTGTGTTTGCAAAAATACTCCCCCATGGCCTTGGAACGGGACGCTTCCGGTCTGTCTCAGGCCTGCCTTATGCGGTAAATCACAGGCATTATGTTGAGATTATATTGTGCTTGAATCTTCCTTCTTTTGTTGGTGTAGGCAACCGAGAGTCTAGTGGGCATTAGGAGAAGTGGGTATTAGGCCTTCTCCAGATTTCTAAATATTGCTTATAACTCAGGCTGAGTTCAATTTGTGGCCCTTTTCTCTTTTATATTTGCTCCTGAGAGGATCCAGTCCCCTGGCTCTATTGTTTTTTTAATTAAAAAAAAATATTTATTAATTTTTGAGAGAGAGAGAGAGCAGGGGAGGGGCAGAGAATCCCAAGCAGGTTTCACACTGTCAGCGCAGAGCTCGATGTGGGGCTCAAGCTCACGAACTGTGAGATCGCGACCTGAGCCGAAATCAAGAGGCAGATGCTGAACTGACTGAGCCAGCCAGGCGCCCCTAGTCCCATGGTTTTAAAAGGCGCCTATGTGCCGATGACCCCAAAACTTGTATCAGCTACACAGATCTCTCCCCTAAACTCCAGGTGCTGGCCGCCTCTCTACTTGGGTGTCTATCAACCATGTGCAGATCAGAACCTCCTTGATCTCACCTCCGCCTCACTACGCACTTCTTTAACCTTCCTTATTTCAGTGAGTGACAACAAGATGAAATCAGCTGTTCGGGACAAAAAGACTCTACGTGCTTCTCGAGACCTCTTTTCCCCCTCAACTCACGAGATCAATCCATTAGCAAGAGGTTTTTTTTTGTTTGTTTGTTTGGTTGGTTGGTTGGTTGTTGTGTTTTTGTTTTAGAAAATCTACATTCAGACTGTTTGCAGAATCCAAGCACATTTCACCCCTCTACCAACTTAGTCCAAGTTTTTTTTTTACTACGAGGTAAGTATTAATTTGTCTGTGATTTATCCCCTGTAGAGAGGAAGTTGGCCTCTTGCAAATCTCCGTAGAAGCTGGCCAAGGCTTAGTACTTAAGGACATCAATCCTGGTCGACCATGAGACTTGGACCTCAGCCCTCCAAACATGCCCAAATTGAAGCTGGTGCTCCTTTAATCGTGAGCACTAGTGTGACAAATCCTGCTGCTAGGCTGTCTTTGTCCCTACAGCTGCGGCACAAGGTCTGGACCCTTCACTCACTCCCCTAACACGGGAAGAGGAGCTGGCAGGATAGGAATGGGGCACAGCTCGACTCTTTCATACTGCTTTTACGTCCTGGCCCCTCATCATGTCAGAGAAGAACCTGGCTCTTCCCTACCCATTCAGCTTAAAAGCCCCACATCCCAAAAGTCATGCCCCTCTCCGACATCTGGCATCAGACGCGAAGGTACCCCAGAGTGGGAGGGGCCGTGTGGAACTCATGTATCTGCCCCAATCCTGTTCCCCATGAGTTTTCTTCCAATGAGTGATGTTCTTACAGGTCTGGTCTGTGTGGTAGCCATTTTTCCTTGTTGCACAATAGGTGTTCTATTACACCCAAATCCCAATTCTTGGTTCTGCCTCCCTCATCCGCGGTTTCAGTGCAATGAGAACGCCAACCGATCACCCATTGTGTTCCTACCAAAAACCTAAGTGTGTCATTGCCTATTCCTCTTCTTCACCTAAACCATACATTCGGTCCTTCAGCCAGTTCTGCAAGAGCTCTACTTTCAAAATACAGTCAGAGTTTAACCATGTTTCATTGCATTCACCTCCTAACCAGACTATTTCCGCAAAAGACCCCGAGGTCATCCTTTTTATTTTTTTAATTTTTTTTTAAGGTTTATTTATTATTGAGAGACAGAGAAACTGAACATGAGCATGGGAGGGGCAGAGAGAGGGAGAGACACAGAATCCGAAGCAGGCTCCAGGCTCTGAGCTGTCAGCACAGAGCCTGACGCGGGGCTCGAACTCACAAACTGCGAGATCGTGACCTGAACTGAAGTCGGACGCTTAACCGACTGAGCCACCCAGGCGCCCCCCAGGGTCATCCTTTATAAACCTGAATCAGGTCATGTCACCTTCTAGTTTGAAACTCCCAGATGACTTCTCATCACATTTAGAATACTCTCAAAATCCTCATCATGGCTACAAGGCTTTACGTGATTTGGCCCTTGCCTCATTTTCTTCTACTCTTGCTCTGTTTCCTCTGCCTGGAATGATCCTCTCCCAACATGACTCTCTCTTACCTTCACCCACATCTCTGTTCAAATATCACTTCCTCCTGAGTGCGTTTCCTGGTTGCCCACTCCAAAATAATAGTCCCCTTCACTCTGGATCTCCTTATTATTACTATTTTTTTTTAACGTTTATTTATTTTTGAGAGAGAGACAGACACAGAGACAGAGCACCAACAGGGGAGGGGTAGAGAGAGAGGGAGACACAGAATCCGAAGCAGGCTCCAGGCTCTGAGCTGTCAGCACAGAGCCCGACGCGGGGCTCGAACCCACAAACTGTGAGATCATGACCTGAGCCGAAGTCAGACGCCTAACGGACTGAGCCACCCAGACGCCCCTATTACTATTTTTTAAGAGAGCATGTGTGTGTGCACACCAGTGGGGGAGGGACAGAAAGAGGGGGAGAGAGAGACTCTCAAGCAGGCCCCATGCCCAGCACAGAGCCCAATGCAGGGCTTGATCCCACAAGCCTGAATTATGACCTGAGCCGAAATCAAGAGTCTGACACTCAACCGACAGAGCCACCCAGGAGCCCCATCTTTACTATTGTTTTTTGTTTGATTGTCACCATGGCGCTTACTAATTCCTGAAAGTATATTGTCTGTTTATGAGCCTGTTGTCAGCCTCCCTAATGGAATTTCTGCTTCACGAGAGCTTGGACCTTGTTCGTGTCCTTTGCTGTTCTGTCTCCAAGGCCTAACACAGGGCGTGGCTCTGCTCAAAAATTATCTGTTGAATAAATGAATGAGTGGGACTGAAAAAAGAGATCTGAAAATAATTCCTCAGAGATCTGGGAAAATCTGAAGACATTTCTAAAAGCATAATTATCCATCAGCCCCATTAGGAAAGACGGAGCCTTCTGCACTTAATAGGTGTTTGATAAATACAGATCGAATAAGTAAATGGATAAAATCAAGCTGCCTTTATTCATCACACGGAACAGCTATAGCATGCCTCTATGCCCGTTATTTTTTTCTTGACTCAAACCACCACATGTGATTTTTAAAATGAAGTTTTGATTGAAAAAGTCACAAATTTGGGGAAATGGTTCAATATGTGAAAACAATTCTTTGGGGAAAAATAAAGAAGTGGGAAGTATGATGAGTGGTATCTTTTTGCGTGGCAGGGGGGAAGATCAAGAACTATAACCTTTCTCTGAACATCAAGTGAATGATTATTCATCCTTTGAAAAGTATACGTGAATTAGAAGCTGTCAGTACAAACTCTTAGAGTAATTCTTTCTGCGTGAAACTGACCTTAAGTAAGATGAAAACTGGCCTACCATGAATTTGGTGAGCTACTAGTGAACGTAGTTTGTCCTTGATCACGGAGACATGCAAAGTTAATTAAGAATGTTATTTCCAAACGAATGTCGCCTTTGGTACTAAAGGAAGTGACTATTTCTTAATACTGGGAAATTTAAGAATCTCTTTGATTCTTGAAGAAGAATCAAGAGTTGACAGCAGAGTCTATTATCTTACAGGAAGAACCAAAGAAGTTGAAGTTCAAATATGACTGAAGCAGTTCGGTTTCATTCTGTAGAGAAAGTCATTACTTCCTAGCCTGCCAGTAGTTTTATAGGCATCTTAACATGGGAGTCGAAGACCTTGGGCCTGTTTGTAGCTGGGGCTGAGTTCACCATTTCCGTTGGCGTTCTCCAGCAGGGTAACAACACACAGCGATAATCTTTGAAATCATGTCAGCTCAATGCCTCAAATAACCTTCATGCCGAGCCTCGTAAATTGGTTTTCTTTACCCATAAAACAGATGAAGTAACTGAGGTTGTAAGGAGTTTAACGACTCTGCCCAAATTGCTGAGCTAATGAGATTTGCCAGGCTGGGGCATCCGTGGTGCAATTGAGTTAAAGGTGCAGATAATGGTGGAGACTTAGAGGATAATCAGTTGCACTTGGTATCCCGGTGAGAGGTGCCCATGGGAGATTTAAATGGAGTTTTCTCAGGAATAAGTGGCAATTCCTGTTCTGAAGTTTGGAAACCAGGCTGAGAACAGAGATCGACGTGGAGGTGATGTAGGAACCATGAACTAGATAAATCATTCAGGTGGGTGTTAGTGAAGAGCATTGAGGCCATGAAAGAAAAGGATGCCAGGGAAGAAAAATTTGAAGGAAGAGTGGCTCGTTTGTGTCCGATATTATTGAGGGCTCCTGTGGAGTGAGGACTAAGACCTTTGAAATAAAATGGATATCGGGGTCCTTACCGCTAGTATGAAGCACCCCATGCCCAGTAGTGTGGCATAGTACTAACTGATGATTTGAGTTCTATTTCTCCCCTAAATAAGGAAGAGCTTATTAGCAAGCTGACACATTTTGTTAGAGGATTTGTTTCCCCCCTAAATATGTCCCTTTTTTTTTTTTTTCTTTCTCAAATGTTCTTCGGACTGCTTTGAATCTTTGCATTTCTAATTGTGTGTATAAAATGATTGTTCACTATCTTTTTGGAGTAACTCGCGGATAGAAGAATGTATTTAAAAAGAAAAGGGCTAGATAAAAATCTTAGTTTTCTTATTGCACTAACAATGTGGCTCTTAAATCACTTTTTATAAAGTTCAAAAGGTGCTTGAATTTAGGGCTGAGAGTCTTTTTTCTTTCGTCATCTTTTTATAAACTGAAGATTGCCCTGATTTATGCTTTGATGAGATGTACAGTATGCTGTATGAAAAAGATATCCTCTCAATGCTTTGAAGATTCTCATAAAATGGTGAAAACCGTGCCAAAAGAGATTATTCATTAAAATTAGTACATATGCAGTGGTTCATTAGCTTGAATTTACATTGTGAAATTGCTCATTGAATTGACTGGGTATTTTTATAATGGTTAAAGACTGGTTCTTAATTCTGATTGTGCTTTAGAATTGCCTGGGGAGTTTCCCCCTGCCCCTCGAGGCTGTCTGCTTAATTGGGTAACATTTCATGCGGTGGGTGGGGGGAGAAAGAGGGTGTGCTATGTTGTTGGTTTTTTTTACATAGACTTTATTTTTCAGAGTAGACTTAAGTCCACAAAAAAAATTGAGCGGAAAGTACAGAGAGTTCCCGTGTTTCCCCTGTCTCCCCTCCCCATGCACACACACCCTCTCCCAATATCAACATTTCACACCAGACTGGTACATTTGTCACAACTGATGAACCTACATTGACATCATTATCACCCAAAGTCCATATAGCTTACATTAAGGCTCACTCTTGGTGCTGGACATTCTATGGGTTTAGACAAACGTATTATGACATCTATCCATCATTACGATATCTTGCAGACTATTTTCACCGTACTAAAAATTCTCCATGTTTGGCCTATTCATTCCTTACCCATACCAACCCCTGGTCAACACTGATCACTTTACCGTCTCCATAGTTTTGCGTTTTCAAGAATGCCATATCGTTGGAATCATATGGTAGGTAGCCTCTCGGATTGGCTTCTTTCACGTAGGAATGTGCATTTTCCACGAATGTAGGCTTTATTGAGGTATTATTGACATATACAATTGGAGAGTAATATGCATTCAGGATTCTTTTCTGTCTTGTCATGGCTGGATAGCTTATTCCCTTTTAGCACTGAATAGTATTCCACTGTCTGGATGTACAGGAGTTTATTGATCTGTTCACCTACCGAAAACAGCTTGGTTGTTTCCAAGTTGGGGCACTTATGAATAAAGCTGCTATGAATATCCACGTGCAGGTTTTTGTATGGTATAGTTTTCAACCCTTTTGGGTAAATACTAAGGAGCACAACTGCTGGATCATATGGTTAGAGTATGTTTACTTTTGCAAGAAACTGCCAAATTGTCTTCCAAAGTGGCTGTACTGTTTTGCATTTCCACCCACAATGAATGAGAGTTCCTGTTGCTCCACATCCTCGCCTGTGTTTGGTGTTGTCGTTGTTCTGGATTTTGGCCATTCTAATAGACATGTGGTTAGTAGCTCACCGTCGTTTTTGTTTTTGTTTTTGTTTTTTGTTTGTTCATTTTTGAGACAGAGACCGAGCATGAGCAAGGGAGGGGCAGAGAGAGAGGGAGACACAGAATCCGAAACAGCCTCCAGGCTCCGAGCTGTCAGCGCAGGGCACGACGCGAGGCTCGAACTCACGGACCGTGAGATCATGACCTGAGCTGAAGTCGGCCGCTCAACCGACTGAGCCCCCCAGGCGCCCCTCACTGTCGTTTTAATTTGCATTTCCCTAATGACATATGATGTGAAGCATCTTTTCATTTGCTTTTCTGCCTTCTTCTATGGTGAGGTGTCTGTTCAGGTATTTTGCCCATTTTTTCATCAGTTTGTTCATTTTCTTATTTTGAGTTTCAGCATTCTTCACAGATCTGATGTCTTTCGCAAATGTTTTCTCCAAGTCTGTGGCTTTTCTCTTCATCCTCTTAACATGGTCTTTCACAGAGCAGTCTTTGTTTTAATGAAGTCCAGCTTATCAGTTGATTATTTGATGGACTGTGCTTTTGATGCTCTAAGGGAACCTTTATTTTAATTAATGTATTTTTTATTCCTTGTCTTCTTATTCTTTTTTTTCACACCTCCAGTTTTGGTAACCACCTCCACTTTCTGTTTCTAAGGGTTCTGCTTTTTTAGATTCTACATGTAAGGGAGATCATACGGTATTTGTCTTTCTCTGTGTGATTTATTTCACTTAGCATAATACCCTCATGGTCCATCCAAGTTGTTGCAAATGGTAGGATTTCCTTATTTTTTGTGGCCAAATAATATTCCTGTGTGTGTGTGTGTGTGTGTGTGTGTGTGTGTGTCTCACATCTTCTTTATCCATTCATCTGTTGGCGGACACAGGTTGTTTCCATATCTTGGCTATTGTGAATAATGCTACGTTGAACACAGGGGTACATATACCTCTTCAATATCCTGCATTTTCATTTCCTGTGGATATATACCCAGGAGTGGATCATATGGCAGTTCTATTTGTAATTTCTTGAGAAACCAAAGAGAGCTTTTTAAAATACCAGATGCCCTGTCTCCACCTTTAAAAGACCTGTGTTTTTTTAATGTTTATTTATTGGGGAGCCTGGGTGGTTCAGTGGGTTGAGTGTCCGACTCTTGATTTCAGCTCAGGTCATGATGCCAGGGTCGTGGGATCAAGCCCTGCATTGGGCTCCTCACTGAGCATGGAGCCTGTTTAAGATTCTCTCCCTCTCTCTCTCTCTCTCTCCCTCTCCCTCTCTCCCTCTGCCTCTCCCTCTCTCTCCCTCTGCCCCATTCTCTGCTCATGTGCACACATGCTCTTGCTCTCTCGCTCTCTCTCTCTCTCTCTCTAAAATAAAAAGAGAATGTTTATTTATATATTTTGAGAGAGAGAGAGAGAGCGAGAGAGCAGGGGAAGGACAGAGAGAGAGGGAGAAACAATCCCAAGCAGCTCTGTGCCATCAGCGCAGAACCCAATGCAGGGCTCAAATTCATGAACCGTGAGATCGTGACCTGAGCTGAAATCATGAGTCGGGCACTCAACCCACTGAGCCACCCGGGTGCCCCAAGAGCCTGTTTTAATTAGCCTGAGTGAGGCCCGGGCATTAGCATTTTTAAAGCTCTTGTCTATTCTGAAGTTGAGAAGCACAGTGCCATCATTTCCTTTCTCCAGTCTTAGGCAACAGCTTTCAGTGTTTAAAAAACAAAAACAAAACTATCATTTTTTTTTTTTAACGTTTATTTATTTTTGAGACAGAGAGAGACAGAGCATGAACAGGGAAGGGGCAGAGAGAGAGAGAGAGAGACACAGAATCTGAAGCAGGCTCCAGGCTCTGAGCTCTCAGCACAGAGCCCGATGCGGGGCTCATAACCCACAGACCGTGAGATCATGACCCGAGCCGAAGTCAGATGCTTAACCGACTGAGCCACCCAGGCGCCCCGTATCATTTGTTTTCTGATGACAACCCACTCTCCTGGTTTTCCTCCTACATCTCTGGCTCTTCTTTTCGATCTCCGTCACTGGAGGGGAGCTCAGGGCTGCATCCTAGTTCCTAGCCTTTAGCTGGATTATCTCCCTCGGTGATCTCAATCAGCCATATAGCTTTAAAAATACCTTGCATAGGTTGATATCCTTGAAATATACATAGTGCTAGCTCTGAAATTGTCCCTGAAATTCAGGCTTGTGTATCGCACCGTCTTCTCTACCTTTCCAACGTGGATATCTTCCGAGAATGTCCAACTGAACCTGTTCCAGACTGAATGTAATGATTCCAAACCCTGCCCCTCACCAAACCTGTGCTTCCCTCCGTCCGCCCTGGGAAAGGAATCGCTCTGGGTTCTTCTCTTTTTGGCACCTTCCACATTTCATTCAGAGGCAAGTCTTGTATCATTCACCCCCCAAAATACCTCCCAAATCTGTCCGCTTCACTTCACCTGCTCTGCTTCGACCTTAGTACCAGCAACTGCCTTCTCTTGCCTGGGAGAGTTCAGTGACCTCTCTTGTTGCCCTCTGCCCTTCCCCCCTCATCTGCCCATGACCCACCTACATATGAGGCAGAGTGAGCTTCCAAAAATGTGAATGATTGCTTTACACTCATCAGTGCGTTCCTATCCGATGGCAAACAAAATTGTGTTAATTTCCTCTATCAGTGTATCAAAAACTGTGCGGTGTTAGACAACAGAACGGTATTGCATCACAGCTCTTGAGGCCAGAAACCAAGATGGCAACAGGGCTGTGTTTTCTCTGATGGCCTTAGGGAAGAAGCCTTCCTTGTGTCTTCTATCTCCTATCGTTCGTCAGCAACCTTCGGCCTTCCTTGGCTTGTGAATCCATCACTCTAGTCACACGACCATCTTCTCCCTGTGTGTCTTCACCTCATCTTCCCTCTGTCCGTGTCCGTCTCTATGTCTAAGATTCCCCTTCTCATAAGGACATCAGCCATATCAGGTTAGGGCCCACCCTCGGGACCTCATGGTAATTTGGTCATCCCTGTAAAGATCCTATTTCTTTTTTTCAAGCCTATTTATTTATTTTGAGAGAGACAGAGAGAGTGAGCAGGGGAGGGGCAGAGAGAGTGGGGACAGAGGATCTGAAGAAGGCTCTGCACTGACAGCAGAGAGCCCGATGTGGGGCTCGAACTCACAAACTGTGAGATCATGACCCGAGCCGAGGTCAGACGCTCAACTGACTGAGCCACCCCCATGCCCCTAAAGACCCCATTTCTAAATAAGGTCATGTTCCGAGGTACTGGAGGTTAGGCCTGCAACGGATGGTTTTCGGAGGGGACACAATTCGACCGATAGGAAGACCCAAACTCTCTCCACTGGCCAATAAAACTTTATTTTATTTTATTTTATTTTATTTTATTTTTATTTATTTATTTTTTTTAACGTTTATTTATTTTTGAGACAGAGAGAGACAGAGCATGAACAGGGGAGGGGTAGAGAGAGAGGGAGACACAGAATCTGAAGCAGGCTCCAGGCTCTGAGCGGTCAGCACAGAGCCCGATGCGGGGCTCGAACTCACGGACCGTGAGATCATGACCTGAGCCGAAGTTGGACGCTTAACCGACCGAGCCACCCAGGCGCCCCTAAAACTTTATGTGACGTATAAGACTGCTGTTTTCATGTCTGGCCCAGCTCCTATCACTTGTCCCTCTCCCTCTTTCCAGCCACCTTGGCATTTCTGCTTCCCAAGTTTGCTCTTAGCATTTACATTCAAATGCCACCTCCACGGGGTGCCCAACTCTGCTCACCCCATTAATTCAGCCCTCTTCCTGGGCTACTTCACTTACTCTTTATTTTATTACTGTTTTGTTTGCCTCATAGCACACGTCACACTCCGAGGTATATAGGGTGGCTCTCCCTGTGGCAGAGGCTACCGGCGATCTACCCACCTACTGGTCAACCTCTTTGATCACTAAGAAGCAGGCATAGAGCAAGCTCTTTCCTCCTTCCCTCTTGATCCCTGAATCGAGAGGCGATTTCTAGAGTCCCCACTGGTTATCTTGGGTTCACGAATTAACCTGCCAGGGAACAGAAGCCAAGAACAGTGAGCACGACAGAAGTGGAAAGAGTTTGAGGTTTTTGGTGACACCAGGTCCTGGTCTCACGGTTCGTGGGTTCGAGCCCCACCCGTCAGGCTCCGTGCTGGCACCGCGTGAGCCTGCTTGGGACTCTCTCTCTCCCTCTTTCTCTGCCCCTCCCCGACTCATGCACACTCTCTTTCTCACTCTCTCAAAAATAAATAAGCTTGAGAAAAAGCCTTAGTATAAAAGAGAATAAGAGTATTCACCTTACAGGACTGTTGTGTATCTCTCTGAAAGAGACCATACGTATAGAATATTTCGCTCAGAGCTCAGCAGACAGTAAAAAAGCATTAAATAGTTGTTGTTATTATTGTGGATAGGTATTTTTGAATGAATACTATCCTATTCATGAGGATGGTAAAGATTAGTATTCTCATAGAGAATTAAAAACTGTGACTAGCAGATTATGCTGGTATGTCTGGATTTTACATACACACACACACACACACACACACACTCGCACACTCCTATCTTTATCCATGTAGATATGATATGAAATGTTATTGGCTCTCGGTGGGTACCTCGATAAGTATTCATATATAAGAACTACGGGTCTTGCTGGGAATTTTCTACATTTGAAATTTTATAACAGAGACTATAGTAGACGGTCAGTGAATCGGAAACCATTTTTTTATTTGGGGAAGTGGCTAAGAAGAAGTACAGGCTACATTTCCATCTGTATGCTAATGGTGTTGGTTTGCCTAAATTTGGAAAATTGAATGCTCAGGTCAGGACACCAGGTCGCCCATCTCAAAAACTGTTTCTTGCTAATTAAAGCAGAAAGGAATTTATTGGCAGGATCTTGGTGGGTATGGTGATGGGGGGTACCGTTCACAGAATCACGTGGAAAGCTGGAGATCCAGGCTCATAAAATTGTGAATACCAATGTAGCCAAAAAGAGCAAATTGCTAAGGATGCCTTCTTGGACCCTGTGTGCCCAGGAGAGCCACCTCACGTGGCTGGGCTCTGTTGCCCCCTACATTGGCTGTTGTATCCTCCGGGCTCTCCATTCCAGAACAACCATGGAGAATAACCTTTGAATGTCTGCATGTGTTGGCCACTCCTCCTGGATGGCGCATCCACCTGGCTCTCCAGCTGCCCAAAGAGGGGAGAGGAAATACCTCCTCCCTTCAGATTCTGCAGGGAGGAGGCAGGACCTGTCTTGGGATTACCCATCCCTTTCCAGGTGTTTGGATGCTCGGCGGCTCCAGTAAATACCCACGAGAGCTCCCAAGAAAGAGAGAGAGAGAGAGAGAACCTGAAAGCAGCACCAGAAAACAAAGGCTCAGAAACGAGCCCTTAAAAGATTTCCCATCCAGCTGATAGACACCTCCTTCTCAGAACCCCGAGTGCATGTGAAATCGCAGCAGGAGTATTTTCATCCCTTTTGGCATGGGTGGAAATTTAAAGGGAACCCTTCTTCCTCAGCAATGTTTACAACAAGCCAGTAAAGTAACCATACGTGGCACAGCGACCTTTCTGAAAAGCACGATGTGAGAAAAAAAGAGTTCCTGTCGCCAGATGCCTATTGATAGGCTCGGAAACGGGTCTTCTGGAGCCCAATGGGCGGAGGCGAAGCCTTTCTCTTGAGAAGGGAGCAGATGGTATTCTTCGCCACCCCTGACAGAATAAACGGCTGGAGGAAGCAGTGGGGCTCCATCTGGGAGAGAGCCGGTCTTCTGTGGCCAAGCAGTCAATGTGTTTGCGATCTTTACACTTCTCTGTGGTGCTCTTGCAGAAGGGCAGGTTGTACAAGGCTGGAAAATTCCAACCGGGAAGGACCATACACCTCTTCACGTCCCTTCAGAGCAGATAAACTCTGAGAAACCCAGAGGAAACAGATAGTAGGGCGGAGTGGTGACCACGCGTTGGGAAAGCCACAAGGTATTTATTTAAGAGAAATGAACAAAGGTGGATGGGCGTCAAGCTGTGATATTTGAACGTGTTGGTGGCCAAAGAGTTCATCCTCCCTCCCGATCTGACCCAGAGAACTGAGCCAGAAAATGTGTTCATGACTATTTCCATGGCTCTTACTCAGCTACAAGTCATTTTCCCTTTCAGATTGTTTCCATTTTTAAGGCCCAATTTCCATTTGCTTTTTTGATCTTCTGCTTTTAAGACATTTGGCCAGTATCATCATCGGCCCTAGTGCCCGGTTTTCTTGCAAGGCTTTGAACTTGTCATTTCTCCTTCGGCCTTGTAGGTGGATTCTGTTTGTAACTGGCAGGTCCCAGGTAGACAGAGTTTTGCTGATGGGGCAAAAGGAAAGGCTTCTTCTCAAAAAGGTAGAGGTATAACTGAACATTTGAAGACACCTCTTGTAAACATCAATGACTGTTTAGAGCAAAAGTTCTGTGGAAAAGTAATGACGTGATCATCAATTTATTAATGAACAAATGAACATGACAGTTTCGGCATCAACAACCCTATGGACCTCCCAAGAGAAATTTCTTCTTCAGTTTTATGATACATTTACTCTTCCGTGAAATGCCATTTTAAAAATATTCTCAGTTTAATTCTTCATCAGGGTTATTTAAAAAAAAATCATTCTGGGGCTGTGTCCGTGTGACATAAAATAAGGCATAAATGGTTCAATGGTTCTTTGTGTTCTCCACAAAAATTGCTTCATGGTTTTCTGTCTTAATTTTAAGCTTTTGAAGGAAATATTCCCCTTTGTCTTTTCACAGCTCCTAAACAGCGTTATCCAGCTAGCAAGCACTTAGCGCCCACACATAGTGACCTTTGCCACTTTTGTTACAAAACTAGCTGTTTCGCTGGTGAGTCGGCCTTACCTATTAGTTTCACACTCCTCTATTCCAAGGAGCCAGGGACTGCACTTCCTCATGGTTTCAAAATCGTATGGAGAGTTACCTGTTAGTTTCACACTCCTATATTCCCAGGAGCCAAGGGCTGCACTTTCTCATTGTTTCAAAACCATATGGAGAGTTTTATTCTAAGTGATGCAGATGAAGGCACTTATTAACGTGCCCTTGTGGATTTCATCATGTACACGCTGCTAGAAATCATGTAATGGATGAACAACTCAGAAAAGAGCTCTCGCCACCCACACACATCATGATGAAACGGGGCAGCGTTTTGCACTTGCTTCTACAGCATCGCCTGAGAAGTCGTTCTGATTCCCGTCCTCCTCCTCCCTTATACTTAGAATCTCAACTTCATCTCGGGCAGCTGCTGAATCGTTAAACAGAATGCCACCGTCCCTGTATTTCCAAAACTACGACTCTTCCCTGCGGACTGCCCATCTCCAGGGCATGCTTGCCAAAGAATTAAACCCAGAATATTCATTCAGCCTCTTGTTATTCCAAAAGGCGGGTGGGGGTGGGGGGAGGAAACTTCCTCGCCCTTGCCCTTGTTCTTCTGTGTCGTTCCCATCCCATCGTAAGATGCTCCGTGGAAGGGAGCCGAGCGGTGGGCAGTGGCCGAGTCCCCGATAAGGAGCGCCTCACATTTCCGTGGCATTCTCATTTGCTAGTGCGCTGCTGCGGCCGCACGCCTGATTGATATATGACTGCAATGGCACTTTTCCATTTGACATTCTCTCTCTCTCTCCCTCTCCCTCTCCCTCTCTCTCTCCCTGTGTCGCTTAAACAACAGTCCTAACTTTTGTGTGTTGCAAATATAAAAGGCAAGCCATGTGACAGAGGGACAGAAGAACAAAAGCATTTGGAAGTAACAGGACCTCTTTCTAGCTCTCAGAAAAGTCTGAGAAGAAAGGAGCCCTACGTTTCCCCCAAGGTAAGCAGGAAAAACAAACGCTGACGGCTTGCCTAGGAAATTGCTTCTTTCCAAACAGACCATTTCATCCTCCTCTCAGACAAAGAGACAACCTTTAAATACCACTTAAATTTGCATTACTTGAATTTGCATTAATCGGTAGCATGCTAGCATTGTGAGTTTGTTTTTTTTTTTTTTTTTTTTTTAAATGAACGGGTCTTTGAAGTCTGTGACAGAGCCGGGGAGCCTCTCGGAGAGGCTGCTGGAAAATCCCTTTGGGTTTGACCGAAAGAGATTTTATTTTCGAACTCTCTGCGTAGTTCGATGGAACTTTGTAATGGTTCTTATATCTGACCCGGTGAAAGGAGGCTGGGAAGGAGCATTGGGCGACATGGATTCCTGGAGCCCCAGTATCTTCCCCACCGCCCTCATCCCTGTTACAATGGGGGCACTATGAAGGCGGGCAACCCTCCGAGTTTAAAAGCGCACTGTTTACTTTTATTACTACTTCTGTATGCTGCTGATCTCCTGCCAGGGCTCCGCCGGAGTGCTTAGAATGACTTCAAACAATAGGCAACATTTATTTCTAGCTTTCTCTGTCACGCTTTGCAGGAATCCTGTTCCTTTGCACTCTCCTCCCAATGTGCAAGGACTTCGCTTTCCGTAGACGCAGTCAGTAGCGCCGGGGAGAGAGAAGGACGGGTTTACTATAGGATTTTGATTGGGCAAAAAGTCCAAGGAAATGCATGCTGTTTGCCTTGGCCTTATCGCAAAGGGTTATTTTTAGTAGTCAGCTTGTCCCTGCGGCTCGACCGATGCTACACTGTCCGAGCGGTGACCGAGGAAGGATGCTCCCACCAGCGCAGGGACCGGGACCTGTAGGAATGACTCCTACAGACACCTGAGGAATATTCGGAGGGTTCTTTCGAGCTCCTGAATACAAGTTCTCTCTTTAAATGAACAATTGGGCTGTAGGAGGCCTGGGCATAACTCTTTCTTGAGGGACGGGAAGTTTGTGTACAGAATGTTAATGACTCAGAACGCGTTGTAACTGAGGCTCATTGTAATTCACGAGCCCAGATAAACCTGCAAGAAGAGTAGACTCCCTTCTCCAGTGAGATTCAGGTGCAGCAAAGGAAGCTCTCTGGCGAGATGGGAGTCCCACTCCCTTGCCCTTTGTAACTGTCAGTAATAACAGATATGGATGCTGTGAAACCGTCTCTTCGTTTCTAATATTCGTGTATTTTAATTTACAAGGAGCTGGCTACGGCAAACTGCTCCGACATGTAACGTTAAGTACCTGGTATATTTGAAAATGTGGAGACGCCTGCAATACAGTGTCGGCTGTGGGTGTCAGCCACATACAGCGGGGACTGCAGAATGCTTCTCGAGTGTGTCCTTAGACCAAATGCAAATATCTGCCCATTTCCTTCTCGCCAGTCTGGCTTCTGAAAGTGAACTTTAGGGTCCTATTCAGTTTATGGGGAACTTGCCTGATCTTCTCTAATAACTAGCCTCCCGGGCATTGCTGAGTGGAAATGCAGCTTCTGAATGAGTTCATTTACAACTTTGGGCTATTCGCCGTTTGAGAAAGCCTGAAACGATACTATGGGTTCTATTGCTATGCAATTTTATGGTGATTTTTTTAAACTACTGCGGTTAACAGAGCCATCAGCTGAGTCGAAACAATAGTCTTCTACTGTTATTCAGACCATTGTATGAGAATGTCTGAACACAAAATGCAAAGTTTTGCATCATTTACTTTAAAGTACGTTTGGTTCAGGTAAAGGGACAACTGACCGAGGCCTTCTTGAGCGGCTCTGTAACCAAGCAGCTGACACCCACAGATGGAAACATGCCTGTGGAGTTTTCAATCTTAATCCGGGTTCCAGTGACACTGTCAAGGGGAAAATAAATCATTTTTCAATACATTTAACAATTTCCAACTCATTCGTTTTTCCTGGGCCCTTGAAAAATGTGAGTTTCTCGGAATCATAGCCACCAATGGTGGCTGGCAATTTCTACCAGACCTTAAGGACTCAGGATTCAAGTGCTATTATTCTTACTGGTGAATTATTCATTCCATCATTCCTTTAAGAAATTCCGCTAGTCCTGATGGATGCAAAGGTGAATGAGGCATTGTCCCATGCCTTCATTCTCAGCCTGTATGCCCTCTGCAGTTAGATTTGGGGACTGCGATGGACTTTGCCAACGGGGAAACGGGTCAATGACTTTCTTGTAACAAAGAGCTATTTCAAATATCTGCTGATACCCAGGCTTACGTGAAATGATTGTCGCTTATCAATGGGTTTTCTTTCCATTTGTGACGAAGGGGTTCCCCTGAGGCCTCTATCACCGGATCTCGGGTACACATCACTCAAAGCTGACAAGGCCCGGACCTTTCCCGCCTGGGTAGAGGAAGCCTGGAAAAAGGGCAGTTAATCCTTTCTCCGCTCCCTTGAGCACACTTTGGAGAGGATCACGTGTTGTCTCTATCAGGGATGGCTGTGAGTCACCTACTCAGCAGCTGACATCAGGGCCACTGGATGAATCACTGAATTAAAAACATGCCCGGAGGAAGATGCTATCACTGTCTCCCACCGCTCACTAGTCCCGCCCCCAGGATCCGAACCAGTGACCTCTGGGGTCTGGCCTAAATTCAAGGGGGCCCCTGGGAAGAAGTTGCCGGAAGTCATTCCCCAAGCCTAGGTCCCAGGCAGAGCCACACGCAGTGTTCCTTTGAAATAAGGCAGTCTTGTGTTTTCTGGCTTCGGTAGGTTACTTGGGGGAGGAAAAAAAAAAAAAACACCCTGAAGACAGCATCACCAGAGTCCTTGATTTCTCGGTCCTTATCAGCAGATAAGCCCCCGTGGTTGGATTAAAATGCCTCTGACTCCCTGGGGTGCCTGACTCACCCTAGCCAGCCTCAGCTTCTTGGCCAGCGGCCTCTAAGGCCAGGCTCACCTCTTCCCATGACACTCCGCTCCTGCTACTTTGTCCAGGCCACCTCTCCCCGTCCCCCCAGCCCCCACCCCCCCCACCCCCGGGCTGGGCCAAGCAGGGGCAGAAGGGATGGGGAGGCAGGTGGAATGACCGAAGTGCTAAAGCAATGGAAGAGAGCTGGGCCATGTGAGGGTGGGTAAGCTCCAGGGCCCAGATCGCTGTGGCCTGCCCTGGGCTGTGATCAGCTGTCATTTCCTCTTTGTGTATGACACTGTGGAACATATTAAAATTTCTCGGGGCTGGTATGTGTGGAATTCCTCTGATGCCCCACCTCACCAACTTACCCGGACAATAAAAGCAAGGTTGTAAGCCTTTGAACAGCTGGCGGGCTATATATTTCCCCGCTTTCTTTCGCATAATCTAATTCAGAAAAGAATCCAGCTAGACTGGCAGTGCCACGTCTGGGCACTTGTTGCCTGCAAGTCCTTCCTCCGCCACCTCCTTCCCGCCCGCCCTGGAATCTTCCTGGGTGGCATGTGGCTTTTATTTTCTTTTGCTCTCCACCACTCGCACCCCGCCCCCTTTTCCCTGCGCCGGAGCTTCTGCCATTGTGAGCTTTGCTCTTTTGCCCTGCCTGAGTTTCCAGACAGCCTGGGTCCGGCTCCATCGGGGGTGGGGGGGAGGGATGGGGGGGAGAGGATCTGCTAGGATCGGGGGGGCTTCTGGAGCCCTTGAGCCTGAACCCACTCGCAGAGAGGAGCAGGGCTCGGCCTGCCCCTCAGGCGGTTGAGAGCGGGGCTGGAGTGACCCCGGGCTGGCGGGGACAGGCATACCATCACAGTGACCCGGCACATCTCCTCCGGCGCAGGGCTGGGGGGTGGACAGCTATGGGAACGCCTGGATGCACTTCGGCCTACATTAAGAGAAATGTGATTATTGTCTGTTCCTGGGACAAGTGGCTTAAAACAAAGCTCCCTGGATCCTCAGGCCCCACTCCGCCCCCTTTCTCCGTCCTTCCCACAGCCGTCCCTTCCCAAGGAAAAAGAAGGACAGACAGGGTTTTTCATTTGGCTAGCACGAGCTTGACTGTCTTTTGGAAACCCAATTGGGCGAAAGGGAGAGGGAAAAAATGGATCCTAGCCGGAGCTGAACTAAAAATGCATGGGGCCGAGGAGATGGGGAGGACTTTTTCTCCCTCCCTCCCTTCCTTCCTTCCTTCCTTCTTTCCTTCCTTCCTTTTTTTTTCTCTCTCTCTCCTACCAGCAGAACAACCGTTTGGTTTATGAGTTGCCAATGGAAGGCACTGGGCTTCTCAATTAGGCATCCCCATTTAAGAGCCTCATGCAAACCCTTCAAAGATGGGTTTAAAAGCATCCTTGAAAGATGCTGCTAATGTCTTTGGGACCAAAAGGTATCCAAGAGCAATCGACGATGCAGCTTCCTATTCCTTTTCTTTTCCTGGGGGTTTTCGTAGTCTTTTCTGAATTAGCTCAAGTTCATTAAAAGACCCAAAAGGAGAAATTTAACACAGCTGAATGAAAATGAGTCTTTTCCTGTTCGCTTGACAAGGGGTGGGGGGTGGGGGGGGGAGGAAAGAAAGAGAAGAAAGAACCCTCCTCTGCCACTTCTTGGGTTTTAATATGAATTATTCCATACAAGTCCCTAGGCTAGAGGATCTATTTAAAGACGCCTGGCAGCATGAAGGGAGAGGGTAAAAATACAACCGCTCTTTTGTCCATCAAAGGTTTTCTTTGGGAGGACATTAAGAGCATTTCTATTTTCCTGTCTGCCCCTGCCAGTGGCAACGTTCCAGCTGGTAGTACCCACTCCTCACCAGTCAGATCAGCAACCATGAACTTCTGTGTTTGATTCGGGCAGAAGACAAAGGGTGGGGAATCCTTCCGAAACCCCCAAGCGTGTGCAGCGCGGCGGGAGAGGCTGGTATAGAAATGAGTGCTGGCTCGGCTGTTCAGGTTGCATGCTGCAAATTCACACACACACACACACACACACAAACACCCCACGTTTGAGTTTCTGAGGACGATTGTGCCGATGGCTGAGAGTTACACCCCCTAGACCCATTTTCAGTCGTCAGAATGTAACACCCTGGATGGGGTTCACAGTCTGGAACAACTGCTTTCTTGTTAGAAAGAGTGCTGACTCAGAAAATTCAAAGAATGGGTAACTTCAGTCGACAATATATCCCCAGTGCTTAGAATCAGGAATTCATCCAATTGGGGTCCGTTTCGCCCTCATGTCAAAATCTGCACATGAACGCTGACTGGTAGCTTTAAACTGGTTTCTAGAAGGTTTGCAGTGGATGTGTTTCTCTTTTTGTTTTTCTGCAAAAGCTAAGAATTTTTCAGACAATTTTCTCTCTTCCAAGGCCTGGCTCAAGCCCAGTTTTTCCTTTCAAACTGTGATCCAACCAATTGCAGTATCCTTTAAAAATGAAAGGGCAACAGGTTAATACATTCACAAAAGTTGATGAACTGTCAGAATGTCACAATAGCCCTAAACAGGGCGTCCCCTTCCGTCCTGCCATCAATAGGGAATAAAAGCAGGGAGGGAGCCGGTCACGGGAGAAGCAACAAAAGAGAAGGAGGAAGGATTATTTTTGATGTTCAAAATCTGCCACCCCACATTTTCAAATGGCACCATTTCAGAAAAGGAAGCTTCCTTCAGTTTCACCTACTCCCCCCTCCCCCCCCCCCCCCCAGGAAGAGGGGTTTGAACTCTGAGGTTGCCTTCTTTACTTGGCATTAGAAAAGGAGGTCAACTCTTCGAGTGAAAAAATATCCCCATCCTCAGCTCTCAGTGAAATGTAGGCACATATGTGCCTAAAATGGACGTGAAAAATCAAAGTCCGATTTTTTAAAGCACAAGGCAATATTTTAGGACTTGATACATTTCTGTGATTTTTTTTTCTTTCCTTCAAACTATGGGAAATTACTCCTTTTCGGAATTTAGATTTTTCTTTTGAGGTTGGAAATCCAAAGGCAGCAGAACGGAATTGTTCAAGGCGGACTGACAATCAAATGCCATGGCTAGCCGTAAGTGTGCAGAGTTTACGCAAAGCAAAAATACAAAGGGAAAACCCACAGCCCAATGAGTTCAGAATTCTTAGCAATATGGGAGGAAAATGTACCCCGGCGTGTTTGTATTTTCACCTTGCCCCTTTGACGGAAGTCTGCATGGATTACAAGAGGATTGAATTCGGTATTCAAATCCCACCGTTGGGCAGAAAAGGCCATTTGAATGGAGACTGGGAAGAGAGAGTTTGTCCCATTGTTTATGCCCCATTTCTAACTAAGGGCTCTACAGCTGTTAGGTGAGATCACTACCCATCATTCCAAATCGTTGTTGCGGGTGAGGAGATTCAAACGCAGCTTTGGAAACACTTTGCTGGATACTTTGAAGAAAAGCCAACATACTCATTTGGCTCCAGGGCAAAAGGAAGCCTGTACCCTGAGCTAACATTGGTCACCTCTCTTCTCCTAAGGCCACACCAAAGCCAGCAGTCCAGCGGCCGAGCAAGTATCGAATTGCACCGGCACTAGGGTCCCCAGAACACCTGGTCACCTTTTCTTTCCCGTAGGGAGAGCAGACCTTCATGCTCTGGCAGGACTGAGTCCCCTGGGTTGGGTATCTCAAAACTCTCACCCCTCATGGGAAACCCCCTTCAGGGGAAGAAAGAGTGGGTAAAATGTAGGGAATCTTCCCTCTCTGAAATTGGGCTATTTGCAATCGTTGAAAGAGCAGTGGCAGATTTTGAACATAAAAAAAAAAAAGAAAAGAAAATCCTTCTTCTTTCTCTTCTGTTGCTTCTCTTATGGCTTCCGCTCTGCTCTCCCTGTTTTCACGCCCTGTTGATGGAAGGATGGAAAGGGGCTCCATGTTTAGGGCGGTCGTTGATTCGTGGCACCGTGGAAAGGCCACCCCTAAGCATTTTCTGACAGCTCGTCACCGTATCAGCCACAGCTTTCAGTGGAGTGGTAGATTTACAGAAATAATCCAAACCCCCCGAGGAAAAGACTTCAACCAGATCGTGCTTTTTGACACACACGGGTAATCAGACGTCATCACTTCCAATTTATGCAAGGTTTTGTACTCTAAAAGTCGGTTAGTTATATCAACCATTAAGAACTCAGAATGGGTCTTTTCATAGAAACTATAGAAGCCCACAGAAGCCCAGCACTGGATCCAAGAGCCATCACCAACAGGCAACTCTTTTAGATCCGAGTCCCCACCCGGGGCTTCAGGAATGTACCTCCACTAGCATAAAGGTTCTATGGATGCTTTACCAAGCAGAGTGCCTTGCTCTTGACCGCTAGGACCTTATTAATTTGCATCCACCAAGAAGACGACCCTTCTAACTAATCTTCCTCTTCTATCCCGAACCAGAGTATCTCAGATGGCCCCACCAGGGGATGCCGATCTGGGGCTCAACCTCGGTTTAGGAATAAGGTCATTCGTAGGAAAAGTGCAGGAGGGTTGAACTCAGTTTATATCACCATCATCAAAAGAAAGAAATCCACCATTTCTTCCATGATTGGCTGCCATCAGTGTTTCTCCTCTCCCCATTTGGTGGAGACTGGAAAGAAACACTGCAAATTTTAAGACAAGTCTAAGAGACATGGGGACTGGTTACATATCCTCGCCAACCACTTCTTACTATGAACAGCATATCACTAATTTATAACTATAGTTGGTACATTCAGGGACTGAGTCAATTGGTTATTTAGGGCTATTTTTATTTCAGGCCACCAATATGGTCTCATCAAAAGGGCAAATTCTTATGGCTTGACCTTTGGTTTTGCTTCAGGCCCCACGTTACAACTTGTTTGGACTTTTCTGCAATCATTAACTTCTGGAGTAAGAAAGGAACCCTTTCTTACTGTAGTATTGCTTCGGGGAAAATGAAGCCCCGAAGCACTTGCTGTACTCTGAGAAGGTAGGATAGAGTTGGAGGATGTTGGAAATGGATAAAACCCCACCAACATCTAGAGCAGTCCGTTCATTTAGTACATGAGAAAACTGTGTCCCAGAGAAGGCAAGGGACTTGCTCGGGATCACACAGCCAGTGAGGGGAAGGGTTTCTGGTTTCAGGGGCGCCTGGGTGGCCCAGTCAGTTGAGCGTCTGACTTTGGCTCAGGTCATGATCTTGCAGTTCGCGAGTTCGAGCCCTATGTCGGGCACGCTTCTGTCAGCACAGAGCCTGCTTGGGATCCTCTGTCCCCTTCTCTCTCTGCCCCTCCCCCACTCATGCTGTTTCTCTCTCTCTCTCTCTCTCTCTCTTTCACACACAAAAATGATCTTTTAAAAAAAATTCTAAAAATGCTCTTCTGGTTTCAGAATGCAGTGGAATAATTATCTAATATTTCTAACAAATGAGTGCAGAACACTGGGGCATGGGACACTGAACCCAGGCTGGCAGTGGGTTTGGGGAAGAAGAATTGAAAGCTGTAGGTAAGCGGGAGGTTGACTAACGAGAGGCTCCTCTGGAGGTCCCGAAAATCAGGATTTTTAAGTTTCAGTCAAGTCTCAAGGTCAAGTCCTCCCACACCAGTCCCTCCCCAGACAGTAAAACTATTTAATCCAAGGACACACACACACACTTGACACTTGACTCATCCTCAGAAATCACTTCTATTCCCAGTCCTTCTTTTTTGCACCCTTCGTTCCTCCGGGATCGTGATTTACTGCCTTTTTCCCAGGCTGTGGTCCTCCCCCCGCGCCTTGCTTGTCCCACCACTCCTCTCTCCATCACTGCCACTGCTGCCTTTGGCCATGCGTGGCTAGGAATGCAGGTTGTGAGAACACAGAGTCCCATCCCAGACCGGAAGACTCAGGTCGACTTGCAAAGAAGTTGCCGTCTCTCTCCCAAGGTGCACCGTGGAGGCAGGCGTGGCCTCACACCCCACGCGCCCCCCCCCCCCCCCCCCATCGGAGAATAGACACGGGGAGATGACAAGGGCGCGAGCCACACCCTCCCCAGTGACCTTGTGGTTGCCCAGCCTCAGTACCGCTGCCCCCGGGTCAGCCCGGGCTTGACTGCTTGGCTGCTTACTGATGTGCCGCCAGATGGGAATAATATCAAAAACCATTCGTTGAGCGCATGGCATGCTTTATAAAATCCAACATGCTGTTTACAGTTTATAAATTAAGTGCCTTGGGAAGAGGCATCTGACTTATTCTCCAAGGCATCTAGTTGACTAGATCCAATTGGAATTCTTGGAGTTCCTGAAAAGGAGTTACTTAGCACTTCACACTCTCTGATTAGACCTAGAATTCTTTCTCTTTCGAAAAGCCTAGGTGTGATGCGTTCTCTCAAGGCAAGCTTTCTTCCACACTTCAGTCTTCTCTTTTTCTTTCTGGCCGTTCCTTTGAGAGAGGCTGTGTGTTCTGCCATGTTTACCCTTACTCGTGCCTGAGAGGTTTGTTTAAATTTTTTTAAATGTTTTTATTTAGTTTTGAGAGACAGGGAGAGAACATGAGTGGGGGGTGGGGGGGGGTGGGCAGAGAGAGAGGGAGACACAGAACCCGAAGCAGGTTCTGGGCTCTGAGCTGTCAGCACAGAGCCCTAAATGGGGCTCGAACTCACGAACCGCGAGATCATGACCGGAGCCAAAGTCGGATGCTCCACCGACTGAGCCACCCTGGCGCCAGGGTTGTTTTAAATGATAGGAAATATCAAATCATTCTGTCTGTTACACTGACGCCATTCCGAAGTCATGATGTTCTATCTGTTTAACTTAATCTTCTTAGAAATGATGCAATGCGTGTTAGATATGAATTAGATGTTAAGAGAGTTGATCCTTGTGTCCAAAAAATTACCCAGGAAACAACAGGCCAAGCCTCTTTGCTCGTAGATGCAGTGAGCTGGAAGAAGGCACCAGAATAGGCCCTATTTTTCCGCCCCCCCCCCCCGACCCTTAACTGTTATCTGCTAGAGCAAAAGGAGACACATCGTAGGTGCTTAACGAATGTGTGTTAAATACATATTTGTACAAAGAAGCCACAGGAGGGGCGCCTGGATGGCTCAGCCGGTTAAGCATCCGACTTTGGCTCAGGTCACGGTCTCACGGTTCATGGGTTTGAGCCCTGCGTGGGGCTCTGTGCTGACAGCTCAGAGCCTGGAACCTGCTGCGGATTCTGTGTCTCCCTCTCTGCCTGCCCCTCTCCCACTCGTGCTCTGTCTCTTTCTCTCTCTCAAAAATAAGTAAAAAATATTTTAAAAAATTAAAAAAAAGAAAAGAAAAGAAAGGAGCCACAGGAGGCATTACTTGCATCTATTAATACTGAAAACAGCCTCCGGGTGGGAATATGGATACCCAAGCACTGCCCTCTCTCGCCTGGCAAGCAGGGCAAGAATAAGGCCATTCTTGGCACAGGCCGCTCGTCTTAGCCTGTTGCCGGAATAACTTGTGTGAAACCAGCAGTCCGGCCTCTGCCAGGCAGAAGGTCAGCCCAAGAGTGAGCTGATCTGTGGACACAACACCATCTCTCACCCAGGAGGCTGGGCCCGCTGTAAGCTCTGCTATATTATTTCCCCGAGGATGACAGGTGGGGAAATCTGGGCACCAGTTGTTCTTTTCCACTGGTATCGTTTGGAGGGTAGCTCCAAAGTCGGGCACGCGGGCCTACGTGCCTCTCCTGCCGGCAGAGGCTCTACATCGGAGGGATGAGAATGTGGGCTCTGTACGTCGGCCAAGTCCGTGTCTCAGAGACCGTACCCAGCGCACGGGGTGGCCCTGGAGCTCCTGAGTTCAGCAAGAGAGTCGCTTTCTCATTCAATCCATCGCTGGCCAGGCCGAGGTTCTCAGTCTCGATGGGCAGCATTTGATTTTTGATGCTATGTGGCTTAAAAAAAGAAAGAAAGAAAGAAAGGAAGGAAGGAAGAAAGAAAGAAAGAAAGAAAAGAAAGAAAGAAAGCAAATTGGAATTAATTTAACTTTGGGAAAAGTGACAGGAGCTCCTTCAAGACAGACATCAATTGCCGCTAAGCCGCCGTAAATCAGGGCTCTCGAGTGATGTGAATTTCCCTCATTTTCGTGTTCCTCTTCGTGAATGCTTCCCCTGACCCTGTGTGCTTCTCCCCTATGCACCCGCCACTAACACGGCGTTCGGACAACTTGATTTAACATCGCTCTTTGTTTGAGCCTCGTGAGGTTTACTTCTTCCACACGATGGTGGCGGTTCATTCGATTTGAGCACTTCAGGCAAAAATTCCAATGTTAAGTTGCAAGAATCTGACCTTTATATTTTGAGAGCTCTGTGAGTTCTGTGGCATATGTACATCGCTGCTTGGATTCTTGTTTCGGAGTTTAACATGAAAACTGAACAAAAAGTACCATGCTTTGTGAGTGTGTGGAAATGAAAAATGTATTTCTTATCAGCAGTAAAGTAACATTTTCCCTGTCATGCTTTTATACTTTATCTTTATTACCACTTCTGGGTTCAGCTTATCTTCAACGAGAAAATCAGATAATAAAGTTACATTTTGTGTGACATTAACTATCTCTTTGCCGTTATATGCTTCCCAGCATTCGTTGGCAAAATACTTTTGCAAAAAGTATCTTTACCTTTTAGGAAAAAAAAAAAAAAATTCAACTGTGCTTGCAATTCAGGATGTTGCTAGTAGGTGGCAGTAGTGCTTAAGAACCAAATGATCCACCAGAAACAATGTTTGACTAAGAAACAAGACTAGCCCCTACGCGGCTCAGTCGGTTGAGCAGCTGAGCGTCCCACTCTTGATTTCGGCTCAGGTCGTGATCCCGGGGTCCTGGGATCGAGCCCTGTATCAGGTTCCATGCTGAGCCTGCTTGAGATTCTCTCTCTCTCTCTCTCTCTCTCTCTCTCTCCTTCTGCCCCCTCCCCCACTGGTGGTCTCTCTCTCTCTCTCTCTCTCTCTCAAATTAAAAAAAAAAAAATTAAAAAAGAGACTAACACGTCTTCCAATATTTATAAGAGATAAAAATATGATACTACGAAAATACTCAAACTGGCACAAATCGTAAGCATCCATTAACTTAATTGCTATTTTTAAGCCAAGTTTTGAAAAGACAAAGTGTAATTTTTTTGAATGAAATTTTGGATGGGCAATACATTTACAAGTTTGGAAATGCACAAAGAAAATAGATGTCTGTATACAGTGAAAAGTCTTCCTCCCATGCCTATCCTCCCGCTGTCGCAAATAGCTCATCGTAGAACTTCTTGACTACCCTGCCAGAGCGACTCTGTGCCAATATAAATGAACACAAATATATGTTCTTATCACACACAAATTAGTAGAGTCACTGCATCCTTCTTTATACAGTTGCATAGTATTCCATTGTGTGAATGCTGTATAATATATTTAGCCAGTCCCTTGGTGATGGGTATTTTGTGCAGTGTCCAACTTTATGCCATGACAACCAATGTTGGAGTGAATAGCCATATGCTTGTGTGATCTCACACGGAGGGTAATTCTCAGAAATGGACTAGCTGGGTCTCAACATTCACATATATAGGGTCTTGTTATTGGATGTTGTTTGCTTGTTTTTTTTTTTTTTTTTGTTTGTTTGTTTCTTTGTTTTGTTTGCCATCAAGCTATGGGTTTTTCTTTCATTTTGCTTTGTTCATTTAACCATCCCTGCCGGCCATCGGCTCTGAAGAGAAGTGACTGGAAATGGGGAGGGAGGGCCAGGACCGGAATGTCTGCCTTTCCCTTCACCCCTTCACCGCCGATTCCTGGGGGGAAATACCTGTAGGGCTGGAGCGGTAAAAGGAGAAATCCATAAATTCCTTTTCTGAGACTAATTAAGGCTTCAAAGAGACAGATAACCACTTGGGATAACATAGTCATACTGAAACTCAGGAAATGGTCAGTAATGCTGCAGCTTCTGAACGTTGAACCCTAGAAAGCTCTGGCTCTTTGAGGTGAAATCTTGGTGAGTTTCAGTGTGATGTGCGGCCGAAAAGAAAACAAAACAAAAAAAAATGCTCTTTGTCATTCTTTGCCAGTTTGGAGCTTTAGGGTCAGGTTTGACCAATTTTTTAAAAATAAAAAAATTGTGGGGGGGGGGCGCCTGGGTGGCTCAGTTGGTTGAGCGACCGACTTTAGATCAGGTCATGATCTCACGCTTCATGAGTTCGAGCCCTGCGTCGGGCTCTGTGCTGATGGCTCGGAGCCTGGAGCCTGCTTCAGATTCTGTGCCTCCCTCTTTCTCTGCCCCTCCCTCACTTGCACTCTGTTTCTCTCTGTCTCTCAAAAATAAATAAACCTTAAAAAAATTTTTTTAAATAAATAAATAAATAAAAATAAATTTTTTAAAGCTTATTTATTTATTTTGAGAGAGGCAGAGACAGCGCTAGTGGGGAGGGGCAGAGAGAGAGGGAGACAGAGAATCCTGAGGAAGCTCTGTGCTGCCAGCGCAGGGCTTGAACTCACGAAACCGCCAGATCATGACCTGAGCCAAAACCAAGAGTGGGACGCTTAACCGACTGAGTCACCCAGGCACCCCAGGTTGATCAGTTTTCATGAGATGTTGCCATTAGCAAGCTCATAAAAGAAAGTGGTGCAAAGTCGTGTGAAGATATGGTCTTACCTTTAGGACTGTCTTCTACATTTGGAGATGGTGGTGACTGAATCCGTGCGTAACAGGCGGGGCCGTTTTAGAACAAGAGGGGACGGTAGGCGCCATCTTTTCCAACTCTCCTACTCTACAGATGGGGAAACTGAGGCCAGACCAGTTGAAATGCCCTGTGCAAGGTCTCCCAGCTAATCAATGGCAGTGCTCCAGCCCAGGCGGGTCTCCTCATTACTGGTCCCTGCCCGTCCTGCCATTTATAGGATTTCCCAGAAACACTCGCGATGAGATTATGCCATCACCAGGGATGCTGTTCTCTGAAACGGCCCTTTGTCACATACACTTTTCAGCCTGGGATCCCCCACCCCCCCACTCACAAGAGAGCTAACTGAGGCTAAGTGGGTCTGGGACCATTCTATTGGAGCAAAACGAATTGACTTACAGGGACTTGAAGTTCTTATCTGGATCTTATCATTACTTTGCCCTGTTTATTTGGACTGGCCATAAGTAGGAAGTTAAAAAAAATGTTGTACCATGAACAAAATAATCAAACTCTTATCTGAAATACCTTTTGAAAGTTTGTCTGAAGCTTTTATTATCATGTTCCTTTTGTTTGGGATGTAACGACAGGTCCCCCTAGTTTTCCTAAAAGTTTGCAAATATTTTTGATGCTCTGTCATCTGGTGGGATAAAAAGCACCCATGTTGGCCATGTGGAGGGGGGCTAGTGAGGTGAAATGGGGAGATCTCAGGACCTCAGTCCCTTGCCCAAGAAGTACATAGTTAAAAGAACAAAGCAAGTTTTGGGGCGCCTGGGTGGCTCAGTCGATTAAGCCTCCGGCTCGGGCTCAGGTCATGATCTTGCGGTTTGTGAGCTCGAGCCCCACGTCAGACTCTGTGCTGACAGCTCGGAGCCTGGAGCCTGCTTCACATTCTGTGTCTCCCTCTCTCTCTGCCCCTCCCCTGCTCGTGCTCTGTCTCTCTCTGTTTCTCAATAATAAATAAACCTTAAAGAAATATATATATTAAAAAAAAAAAAGCACAAAGCAAATTCCAGGACAACTGGTATACCCTGATCCCATCGTAATGGTAAGTGTTTGCTCTGATGACCACTTACTTTGTCACATTATACCAGGTGCTCAGGCTACAGAGGCTCTGTGGAAACGTGTGACTCTTTGGCAAATAACGCGGGTGTCGCTTTAACCACACTGGGGGCCGGCGCGCATAATGTGTATTTCAGATGCGTATTTCAGATGCACTTTGTCATTGATGCTGGGTGGCACGGGGCTTCAAACGAAAACAGGATGGGCCCAGAGCACAGAAGGGGAAAACTAGGTGGGTGGACTAGGAAATGAAAACTGAGCTGCTTTCCCCTGGGACGCCGCCTGTGTTCATTCGGGCTGGCCTGCCTCCTTTCTAGTCCTGTGCGCTTGACGTGGCCACCAGAGCTCACTGAGAAGCTGGATAGACCCTCCCGCCCCCACCAGCCAGGGATGGGGATGGGACCACCCGTATTCAGTTACGCTGGGGCCAGAACCACATGTTTCATCTTGACCGTGAGTTCAAACTATCCTTGCTCCTTAGAAACGTGGGGCTCCGGCAACTGAAATCAACATGTGCTTTCCTGAAACCATTGCGTCCACCTCCCAATGGCTATAAATACGTTGCACAAGCTATGGGGCGGGAGCTGGTAGGATGAAGGGCAGCCCGTGCTAATGGCACTCTGGAAACCGATACTCTTTCCTCAAAATGACATGGAAAAATTCTACTCAATACCTCCTGGGCTCCATTCGTTTTTCTGGGTAAATGTTTCTGGGGAAAACCATTTCTGTTTTCATTCCAGCTGTGCGGCAGATATCGTGAGGGTGGATTGCAAGTGGAAACAGTGAGACCCGACTCCGACACACAAAGGACAATGACAACCAGAAAGCTCCGGCCAGATCGTGCCCTTTGCTGGGAAGGAACTGGATCTTAGGGGGCGAAGGCATTGCCAATCTTTAGTCCTCTGCCTCCCTCTGCTGTTCCTTCTGAGAAGTTTTCCTTACAACAATGAGAAATCATGCACTCGCTGCATCTTTTTCTATGCTCTCCCTGCTGGCGCTGATGGGAGATACAGACAGCAAAACGGACAGCTCGTTCATGATCGACTCGGACCCTCTGCGCTGCATGAGGCACCACTATGTTGATTCTATCAGTCACCCGTTGTACAAGTGTAGCTCAAAGGTAAGACGAAGGGCTCGGTGAAGGTGGTGCGACTTCCCAGAGTCGGGAGAGGAGCCGTGTTCCTTTGTCAGGGGCTGCAGAACCATGATCGTAGTCCAAACCTGAGCTAGATGGCTGACCCACGGGGCTTGCGGGAGAATCGTGCTTTTCCTGCTTTTCGGGTTTCCCAGCATGCTTTGGACCTTTGTCAGTAAAGCCGCCTAATTGACCATGTGCACACCCAGGCAGCTTCTCTCCTTTCAGGCTGCTCAAAGTTCGTAGGAAAGGCCCGAAGGTTCTCCCAAGGAAATTGTTGCTAAGCACGGGGGAGAGAGGTGTGTTTCGTCCCTGGCTGTGAAATTCACGAGCAGTAATGTTCTTTATCGACAAAGAAAAGTAGAGTAGAGGCGCCTGGGTGGCTCAGTCGGTTAAGCATCTGACTCTTGATCTCGGCTCAGGTCATGTTCTCACAGTTCGTGGGTTCGAGCCCCACATCGGGCTCTGCGCTGACAGCGCGGAGCCTGCTTGGGATGCTCCCTCTCACTCTCTTTCTGCCCCTCTCCCGTTCTCTCTCTCTCTCTCTCTCAAAATAAATAAACTTAAAAAAAGTGGAATCTACAGGTTATCAAAACTCCTTCTACTTTCACTGGCAATAAAGAGGAAACAGAGGCAAGAAATGTGGTTGAGCAGCAAATCGTACTTCTCAGGGGGACTCTTCAAAGCCATGCCTGATGACATAGCTGCTCACCGGCCTCGTGGCCCAAACCTTTCTCCACCTGCCACGTTTACGTTAAGATGATTTCAAAAGATAAGTGGCAATTTGATCATTTATCATTCTTACGTGGATTATCCAAATCATTCTTGTCTGGAGTAGGTTGTATGCTCATTTGTGGAGGCAACCTGTGCGGGTAATGTCTCAGTGTTGGGACGAGGCGTGAGAAGGAGTACCATGCTTCAAAGGCCACCGACAGTGGCCGGCCACCTGGACCACCCAGAAGGGAGGCACATAGTAGCGAAGAACAGACTCAGACTGAAAAATGTCACGACCGTCACTGCCCCCAGTCACATGAATGAAATGTGCCCACATTTGGTAAATAGGAATCCTTTTAGCCCAACCTCAGAGATTTTCACTGCAGTCCTGAGACCAAAACCGCTTAAGCATTCTCATATGGCAAGTATTTTTTAAATTACCAGTATAATTAAGAAATTTGGGTAATATCAACCACGAGAATTAAGACCATATAAGTTAATGTCCCTACCCTCCATTTAAGAACATTATGACTTCTGTCTGCCTTTAAAATTTCCATCACTTCTCTGATTTCACCTCGATGATAATGGCTTGTTTTAGTTTGGGGGAATCAGAATTTGAGTTAAATCATTTTACCCATTATATTAATAAGATCTAGGACTGTGGGAAAATAGAGAGACTTTCCACTTAAAAACTTTCTGGCTCTCATTTGTAGTTATAGAACTAAAAAAAAAAAAAGGAGTAAACAGATAAACTTACATTTTTGCAAGATTGCAATCCCTTCTTAGGGGGAAAAAAAACTAAAGCAAATTGAGGGAAAGAAGTCGGGACATGTTTTTACAACTGTGATTGCTCAAAGATTGTGGGCCTCAGCAATTATTAGCTTCTCCTTCACTAGTATTTGAAAGAAGAGATGCCGTGAACTTGAGCCCCACACACTCACGGTGCTGCAGCATGATTCCCAGACACAAACTTTGGCCCACCTTTGTTCACGTCTGTTTCTTCCAGAATGCCACGATAAATAGCACAAACTTGTGATAGTAGCAGAAATGTTTGTAGTTCTGTGGGAACTATCTGTTTCCAAACATCCCAAACTATGTCAGATATAACAATAGTTTTATGTAAATGGTGCTCGTAATTATAAACCTTTCTTTCTCGGCCTTAAAATATGCCCGGCAGAATCTGAACCACCCAGACCTTTTCTGGATTAGATTTGCTCTATGTGTCCAGGAACAAAAACTGGTTTTCATTTTTATTTTATTTTATTTTATTTTATTTTATTTTATTTTTTTGGTTTTCACTTTTAAATATTCTATAATTCTTGACTCTCACAGACTCAGGCTGGTCTTCTTTCTAATGGGTCTCGTTAACGAAACTGTTCGTCTTGACAGACTCGGGATAAAACCTTTAGCCTGTGTCTAGAAAACAGGCACCAAGGGTTTTTACAGTGGAGGAGACCAGGCTAGATCTTTCCTGTCTGTGAAAAGCATCCCTCCACATGCTGTTCAAAGACTGTTATTTACTAGACACATGTCTACTGTTGGCCTGTTGCTTGTTAATACTTCCTGACTTACATTTATCCCACTGTCTGGCCTTGGGAAGACAGGTGAACGGGAGAGTGCGAGCCAGGCTTAGGGGAGGGAGAGCATCTCATAATATATGATCTAATCATTGCCAGCAAACCCATGTTCGAAGGCATTACCGATCCCATTTTACCGGTAGGGAAAACTGAAAACCTAAAAAAGTACTCAGGGGCACCTGGGTGGCTCAGTTGGTTACGCGTCCGGCTTCGACTCAGGTCATGATCTCACGGTCTCGGAGCCTGGAGCCTGCTTCCGATTCTGTGTCTCCCTCACTCTCTGCCCCTCCCCTGCTCTCTCTCCTTCTCTCAAAAATCAAATTTAAAAAAAAATTAAAAAGCGTGAAAACGTATTCAGCATAGATTCCTCATTTAGTCCAAGAGTGAGAGTGTCCGTTTCAGATCATTTCTTTCGACCGCTGGGATCTTCATGTTGGAAAATTGCAAGTAGAATGGAGAAGCCACTTTTTTTTTTTAATTTTTTTAACGCTTATTTATTTTTGAGACAGAGAGAGACGGAGCATGAACAGGGGAGGGTCCGAGAGAGAGGGAGACACAGAATCTGAAACAGGCTCCAGGCTCTGGGCTGTCAGCACAGAGCCCGACGCGGGGCTCGAACTCACGGACCGCGAGATCATGACCTGAGCTGAAGTCGGATGCTTAATCGACTGAGCCACCCAGGCGCCCCTGGAGAAGCCACTATTTCGAAGTCCAGGCTCAGCTTCGGATCCACGGGAGATAGTGATTTCTACTCAGCAATGTTTCTAGAAAATAGGAAGAATAGTGGGAGTCTTCCATGAGCCTATCTGATCCCCCTTGCCCTGAGTTCCAGAGGCCTGGAGCCCATCGCCTAGCAGTTCAGGAAAGGGCCGTGATGGAGTCCAGCAGAGAAGACTGGCCACCGTGGTCCACCAGGGAGGTCAGTGTGGCCACAGATTAAGATGTGCCTGCTAGCTTTTGGGGGTGACACTTCCTAGGACTGGGTACAAAGGATCCTGGGAGTGGCAGGTTCACTGACAGTCTTCCCTGAAATTCTGAGTGCGTAAAGGCTCTAGAGCTAACAGGCAGAAGGTCAGTGGTTAGTGGAATCTTGAAGGGAGCTGAGGCATCTCAGATTTTGAAGTGAGAGGGAGCCGGTTTCCTATTCCAGCTCCACAGTGCGCCCAATGGGTGACTTTGGGAGAAGTGAAGTAATTCTTGGGTGCCTCGACTTGTTCCCACGTAAACTGGAGCCAATGCCGCCTATCTGAAGGTGGGGTATGGATGGGCATGGGTGATGATGTTTGCCAAGCACGCGGCACGGAGTCGGGCATATCATAGACGTTAAGAAACGATGTTATGATCTTGATGATGAAGTTATGAACTGGACAGGTGTTCAGACTCACTTTTCTACTTCAGTCACTACTAAGACCTCCATAACGGTTGGGATCTCGGATAGCCTTAAAGGATTAGGAAAACGAACCTCACTGGGGTTCTGGTTTAGCACGGAAACCTGGCGGGGGTGGGGGGAGCGTGCCGAAAAGCAACGTAAGCGAAAGCCATCACGCTGGCTGCTAAGAGTGGGGATAAAAGCAGAAGAGAGGCAGATCCCGCTGTCTGACCTCCCTTCCCAGGTGAGTGGAGGAGGGCGGGGCCGGTTCTGGATGCGAGCCAGGGAGGGGTTTTCAGGAACCGAGGCTGGAAGGCAAGCTGGTAGGGGAGGCCTGTGAAGTCAGAGCTGGGAGATGGTGGCCCCGCAGGGACCTGGGACCAGGGCAGATGGCTGTCTGAACTCAAGGGCCACAGGCCCAGCAGCCGAGGAGAAGGACAGTTCAGGGGATAAAGCCTGGGAAAATTCCCAGAGGTAAAGGGGCCTGGCAGGCCAAGGGTTACGCCTTGGGATTTGGAGGGAGCTGTTACGATCCCTCTCCCAGTGCCGCCCAGGAAGCTCATACCGTGGTAGAAGACATAGGGAGAGTCCGGAATATTGAACTTATAACAAAATCACAGAATCAACTCTTGGAGAGATAGGACTTCTTTTTTTTTCTTATTTTGTATTTTTAATGTCTATTATTATTTGTGTGTGTGTGTGTGTGTGTGTGTGTGAGAGAGAGAGAGAGAGAGAGAGAGAGAGAGAATGAGCGGGGGAGGGGCAGAGAGAGAGGGAGACACAGAATCTGAAGCGGGTTCCAGGATCCGAGCTGTCAGAACAGAGCCCGTCGCAGGGCTCGAACTCACAGACGGTGAGATCATGACCTGAGCCGAAGTCGGACACTTAACCGACTGAGCCACCCAGATGCCCCAGGACTTGTTTTGGGTTTTTTTTTTTTTTTTTTTTTTTTTAAGGAATGATTTTATCCTGAATGCCCACTATGTACAGGCACCGTGGCCGGTACTGGAGGCATAAAAATCAGGGGGAAAAGAAGACAGCATTTTTTACTGTCGTAATGCTTTTAAGTAAATGGCATATAGAGGGAAGGGCAATGCTCTGTGTGCAAAGGTTTCGCAACTGTTTCAGCTGTGACCAGAGTGAAGGGGACCAGATCCCATCATTCCTCTGGTTGCAATTTTGCTGACACCTTCAGCCGGGCACGGACCCTTTGGGGGTTGACCTGGGTGCCTGGAGATGAGCTGAATAGTCATTTATTGAGGGTGCCGGGGAGGGCAGAAATGGGTCTCCAGGAGGTGCCAGGGAATAAGGGGTATGTCGTGTTCACTGCTGAGAAAAAAGGCAAAAAAAGAAAAAGAAAAAAGAAAAAAAAATAGTTTCTCACTTAACTGAGGCAAAATAGCCAAAATCCGGTTTTAGCATTAGGATGTTTTGTGTGCAAAGTCTTTTTTTTTTTTTAAAGTTTATTTAGTTATTGAGAGAGAGAGCAGGATAGGGGCAGAGAGAGAGGAGAGAGAGAATCCCAAGCAGGAGCTGCACTGTCGGTACAAAACCCGATGCAGGGCTCGAACTCACGAAGTGTGAGACCTGATCAGGACCTGAGCCAAGATCGAGAGTCGGACGCTTAACCGAGTGAGCCACCCAGGCGCCCCATCTGTGGGCAAAGTATTTATTCTGCGTCTTTATTCTGAAACTGATGAAGACACCTCGTCAGTCATGGCCTGAGCCAGGAATTCACAGGGGTTCCACATGACAGACGAGGAAAGTGGCTTTGGCAACGGTGAGAATCTTTCAACAAGGAGCGAGGAAAACCATCTGTGGGGCAATCCTTGGTCGCAAGTCTCTGGGTGCAATCCTTGGTCGTGACCCAGGAATCACAACAGGCTGTAACCCTCACGATGTAGCCTGAACTTGCCCATGACCACCTGGAGCAACTCGCTGAGGGTGACAGGGGCTTGACAGGCTGACTGTCATGGTTAGGACGGAGGGCTCAGCAATGAAGCTGTCTCTGTTCAGCATTCTGACCCTCCGTTATACAGCTATGTGATTTCAGGCCAGTGACTTATCCTCTGCCTTTTCAGTGCTTCATTTGTAAAATGGGGAAGGCTTAGCTTTTGAGATGGCTGTTAAGAATGAGATTGCACATAACGGGCTTGGCACAGAGCCTGGAGCCTGCTAAATGTTCAATACGTGTTATATATCGTCATTATTACTGTTCTGTTATTATTACCCGAGGGCCTTGCATTCCCCTTAGCCCCAGCCCACGGAAATCAGATGACAACAGGAAGGAGCCCACAGCTCTGTTGGTATTAGAAGGAGCTGGCCACATCCAGCGGGAGCCAAGTGACTGTAAGGTTGGGGGGCTCCCAAGGGACCGCTGGAGAAGTCGCCTAGCTTCCCAGAATCAGGCCACTTGTCTGGGGAACATAAGACAGCAAACATTAAACTGGACCCAAAGCAGATAATGTGTGTCTGTCACCCTCCTGAGCTGTGAGACGTCAACAGAAGGTCAATGAGCACCAACCAACTGTTGAAGCTTCTCCTTTAATGGTGGAGCCCCGTGCAGGCTCGCTGGCAAAACGAGGTCGTTTCCTGATTTCGCAAAGGAGTCGTGTGGATGCCCTTTGTTAGGAGCAGTTAAGTGCACAGTGAAGAGTCTTCCCGTGTTAGTAAGACACGGCCAAGTCCCCCAGGCATGAGGGGGGTGCGTCTGACCCGCAAACTGGATTTTGGCGGGTGAACTGATGTTTGAAGGTGGTGAAGGTTTGTTGAACCGAAGGGTGAGTGGGTTAAGGAGTTAGACACCGTGTGGTGTGGTACCATCCGAGGAATTTCTGGGAGTCCCCGGAAGTCCCCCAATCGCTGGACGATGGAACCGGGGGAGGGTCTCGGTAGCGGAGGAGATATTATTTAGGAGGGCACTTTCACCATTCAGCTCTGCGTAAGCTCGGAGGTGGTGATGCTATCTCCCAAGAAGTTCATAAGAAAAAGGGCAGACTCCTATGCTTTTGATCGGGTTAGGGCTCCCAGAATCAGGTCAAAGTAGATGAGAGAAGGGTGGGAGCTGGCTCATGCTTCAGGGAAACATTTTGCTATGATTTAGACCGGGGGGGTTGGTTTTGGACAGACCCGGGTTTGATTCCAGCTCTGCCTTTCACCAGATATATGAGTTTGGGCAAGTTACTTAAACTCTCTAAAGCCTCGGTTTCCTCATCTATAATAATACTACAGATAATAATAGTACCCCAGCAGGGGAATGTTATGAGGAGTAAATGAGATTGTAAGTGTTGTAAGCACTCAGTAAATGTTAGCTGCCATTATTATTATTGGCTAAATGACTGCTATCTAGTGGCCCATCTAGTGTGGAACCTGTCAGACTCTCCCACTTTGCTACTCAAAGCGTGGACGTTCAGCAGTACCGACATCAGCCAGAATCCGGCGAGAAATGCAGGCTCTCCGGCCTCGGCCGGAACTACTCAGTCACAATCTGCGTTTTAGCAAGATCCCCAGCTGATTGACATGCCCATTATAGTTTGAGAAGCTCTGGCCTGGAAGAGGTGAGAAGATCCTCGTGAGAGCCATAAAACAGGCGAGGCACGGCCGAGAGCAAGCCTGGAAAAGCAGACATTTATCCCTTCCATCCCGTAACGACACTCGTTTCTCGATCTTCCCTTCCAAGCTCCCGGCTGTACCCCTCCAACGCACATTCACAAAACAAAGCTAGCCTTTTATAGCATTTCCAGCGTTGTGATGGGATCTATATACTGGAAATCTCCCAGAGGGGAGATTTGCACGTGTGTGTCGAGACCATCCAGGGCCCCGATAACTCTTTCATAGTGTCTTCTTCGAGGAGAGGGCATCTGAACGTGGCAATGGAGGATAGTCGGGATTTCATTAAGCAGAGCTAGGAGGAAAGGGCATTCCTGAGAGACGAAAGACACAAGCGAAGGCAAGAGGCAGGGAAATTCAGGGTGGTTCCCTGAACTCCTAACTGATTAGGCTTGATCAGAACAGGGAGTGGGTGATGACAATGAGAACAGTTTTAAGTAAGACTGGAAAGATGTGACATCAGGGTCACAGAGGATCTTAATACCCTTTCAGGATCTGGGGTTTTATTCTGAAGGCTGGAGGCAGCCACCGAATGCGTTTATGGCACATGTCTGTGCGTTCTCCTTGCGCAAAAATCCAGCTGCGGAGAGAGGGGGATCCATTGGAGGTGGTCTTGGGGTCTTTTCAGCGCTGGAGTTCTTGTCCTTCCGAAAGAGCCGAAGGTGGAGCTTGAGACCCTTGAACACGTTTAGTGAAATCACGGTCAGGTTAGTGCTTCTACCAATGGCCCAACGTTGCTGACCTGGTCGTTTTATGGACCGTGTTAATTGCATGGTCATCCAAGGTCTACATTCAGTTCACCTGCATTTGCATCATTCGGGTATGATGCACCGCCATGTCCGTGCCCCTTTGAATTAAATCTGTGGACACGGATTCACTACATTCATCTGGACTGAAATTGGACCTCTGAAGACTTCTGTCTGGGGAGGTGATCTCTGAATATTGCTCAATCTGCCTAGGAGATGACCCGCATTAGAGATGAGCACATTTAGAAGACCTTGGAATCCCTCTCATTAGAGGGATGGGGTGGGCACCAGAGACTGGCCCGTGTGCTGCTGATTTACGGCATAATCTCTCAAAACCTATTTCAGGTCCTGTTTTGCCTATCAACGGGCAGGCAGGATGTCACCAACGCTTTCATAAAACCGAGACGGTTTATAGCTGCCATTTCCTCTCTGCCCCTGCGATCTTTCAGAGAAAATAAATCAATAGGTCCTACCCCCCCCACTTCACCAAGCCCAGCTGGTCGCTTCCTAGCAACTCGTATCCTCTTGCAGGATTCATCCGAGCATCTTCTTCGATAATGGGGCTGATCGTGTATAGTTACCAGAAGTCATCTTGGATTCCTTTGAGAAAGATGAGCAGGCCCTGTCTTTCTTTTAATTCTTTTCTCTTTAATGCTTATTTATTTTTGAGAGAGAAAGAGCGAGCGTGCATGAGTGTGGGAGGGGCAGAGAGAGAGGGACAGAGACAATCCTAAGCAGGCTCCCCACTGTCAGCTCAGAGCCCGATGTGGGGTTCGAACTCACAAACCATGAGCTCGTGACCTGGGCCAAGATCAAGAGTCAGATGCTTAACAGACTGACGCCCCCCCCGGTGCCCCTTCTTTTTTAATTCTTAGTGAATCAAGCTCCCCACCCTACCCTACCCATGTCTGCCACTGCCAGGATCCCGGGATTTATGTACGGGAGACATAAATGAGCTCACTCCATCCCCGTGAGCTGGATGCTTGTGTCCATCGTTCTGAGCATAACCTTGGTAGTTTGCATCGGACTCTTAAAGGAGACTCTTTACTAAAGCCAGGTTAAGAGCCACTAGAGAGAACACACAGCCTCTGTTACTTCAGCCCAACCTTTATTGTCACCCTAACCTACCTTCGGAAATGGAAATGGTCAGAATGGTAATTTGCCATAAATGACTCTAAGATTGGGTTGTGCAACTCTCAGGCTCCTTCGGCGTATATAAGCCCAGAAATGTGATTCCGGGGCCCCAAACGTACACTGTTTCTGTTTCATTCTCTTGTTTCAAAACATATTTTTTTAAATGTTTACTTATTTTTGAGAGAGAGAGAGAGACAGAGTGTGAGTGGGGGAGGAACAGAGAGAGAGAGGGAGACCCAGAATCTGAATCTGAAACAGGCTTCAGGCTCTGAGCTGTCAACGCAGAGCCCTATGCAAGGCTCAAACCCATCGACTGTGAGATCGTGACCTGAACCAAAGTTGGACGCTTAACCGACTGAGCAACCCAGGCGCCCCACGTTTTTATTTGCCCGTCATGGGCCTCATGCAGTGGTTCCAAACCCTCCGTACACTTGGGAATCACCGGAGGAGCTTTGAAAACCATGACAGCTTGGGCTCTGTCCCCAAGGATTTTAATTTAATTGGTTCGAGATGGGACCTGGGTGCTGACATTTTAAAAACAAGTTTGCCAGGTGGTTCTTTGTTTCTCTCTAATTTTTTTTTTTATTTGAAAGAGAGAAAGAGAGCGCAAACAGAGGAGCGGGGACAGAGGGGGAAGAGAGGATCTGAAGCGGGCTGTGTGCTGACCGAAGAGAGCCCGACGCGGGGCTCGAACTCACGAACCGTGAGATCATGACCCGAGCCGGAGTCGGACGCTCAACCGACTGAGCCACGAAGGCGCCCCTCGCCCAGTGATTCTAATGTGCAAGCGGGGCTGGGAGCCGCTGGTGTCATCCAGCGGGAATTGGCCAAGGGTGTTAGGATGCTGCGGGACCCGGCTGAGGTTTTGGCACCCCCCACAGGGTAACCATTTTCCTTCTCTCCCCAGATGGTGCTTCTGGCCAGGTGCGAGGGGCACTGCAGCCAGGCGTCACGCTCGGAGCCCCTGGTGTCCTTCAGCACTGTCCTCAAGCAGCCCTTCCGCTCCTCCTGTCACTGCTGCCGGCCCCAGACCTCCAAGCTAAAAGCACTGCGGCTGCGCTGCTCTGGGGGCATGAGGCTCACAGCCACCTACCGGTACATCCTCTCCTGTCACTGCGAGGAGTGTGGCTCCTGAGACCGGCCGCTCAGCGGCTTCTGGACGGGACATCCTCCTCCCTCGCCGAGGCAGATCATCCAGCCAGGGAGAAGGACTGGCAAGAAAAGAGTTAAGGAGGAAAAAAACCCCAAAAGATGCAGCAATTCCCACGGGATTCTGCATATTCTAGTAATAAAGACTCTTCATGCTTGTTGACAGAGAGACAGAGAGAGAGAGAGAGAGAGAGAGGAGAGAGAGAGAGAGAGAGAGATGCTCTGGGAACTTGGTTTCCATCCCCATCTCCTTTCCCTGGTACAATTTCTTTCGGTTCCTTTTCAGATTCAGGCATCCCTCCCCCCCCCCCCCCCCCGCCTTGGTACTGAATGCCGTTTGGGTCTCCAACAATTCAGCGGCAGTCGGGAACGTGGGCCCCCGTGCAAGCGTGGGTCAGGCCTCACTGTTGGGTGCGCGTTGGGGGAGCATTCGCCTCAGAAAGCAGGAAAGCGCAACCCTTTCCGCGATCCCGCCTGGCTCTCTTTTGCTCCGGTCTTTATTTTGCCATTTGGTCTCAGGTCGCCACCCCTGCTCAAGGTTACCCATTTCAAATTGCAGGCACCGAGCATGTGGATGTGCGTAGCCAGGCGCACTCGCAGCCGGCTAACCAACATTAAAATAGCTAAGAAACGGATGCTGGAGCTCCCGAGAGCGGTAATTATTGTTCCGAAATGACTCCTGGGAAGTAAAGGTGGCATAAGGAATTCGTCACCCGAAGGCTCTTGCAGATAAATTACGGTAGCATTTTGAAAGGGAGCAGACTCTTACAGACCTGCACAAATACGGATCCTGCACTGACTTTGAAAAAGGCATACACGTACTAGTGGCATGGAGAACATACTATACTCATGCATGCAAATTAGACAACTCAAGTATGAATCTATTTGTGGGTGTGCTATAGTTTTAGCCATGTTGCGGACATCATTCTCAACCATCCACTTGTCCATGTGAAGCTTGCTGCCCCGAAGGCAGCCTGACTCATCCTCGGAACATTTGGCTCAAATATATTTTGGTCCTTGAGACTCAAAATTTGAGTTATTCCCATGTTGTGAAATAAAAAGACAGTATCTTCAAGATTTTGACCGTGTTAGTGTTTTTTTCCTACTAAATATCCTACTGTAATGAATGCCCGATGGTGTGTGTGTGTGTGTGTGTGTGTGTGGAAGGAGGTCCAGAAAAAGAGAAAGATAGGGTTCTAGAATGCATGGTGAGGACATTTTTTGAAATTTCGTCGTACAAAAGAATTAAATTTAATACCTAAAGTTACAATGGTTATAATCCTTAACTGATTATCCTTAACTATACTCGGGTGATGGAGGCTTAGGGAACTTGGCTTTTAGTTTCAGAAATTAACTTATTGAATCAACATAAAATCTGATGCATTCCGGCTTCTTTGGGCACTATGGAATGAAATAGAGGTCATTTTCTTTAAGTTTATATAGTTATTTTGAGAGAGACAGAGACAGCACCAGCGGAGGAGGGGCAGAGAGAAAGGGAGAGAGAGAGAATCCCAAGCAGGCTCTGCACCATCAGCGTGGAGCCCGACGCAGGACTCGAACTCACCAACTTTGAGATCATGACCTGAGCCAAAATCGAGTCGCTTAACGGACTGAGCCACCCAGGTGCCCCAAAGCCATCTCTTTTTTAATGTCTTCAATTTACTCGGAAAAGAGTAAGTATCCATAAATGAAGTCTGAAGAGCCAGGACGACAAATAATTCACCCACCATGGTTTCTGTGCCCTTGACTGTCCGGGGCCCTAGGTCCGATTATACTCCTGAGCATTATGAGAATTATCGCGGCGCTTTAGGTGCCACAACACTACCCCAGACCGGCGACTCAGTTTCCAGGGCAACCTTGACACTGAGCTGTCTTGGTTCACCAGGGATAACAGTGCACCCCACTGTTCGTGCAGCCATCTTGTGAATTGCTTTTCCTTTGTACACTCTCTGGGCATAGCTTTCGCACCGTTTTTAGAAAGCCAGCAGGGTTGAATTTGTATTTGTGACCTTGGAACAGAATCAAACGAATGCTATTAAACCTTGACCTTGATCTCAACCTTCGTGGTGACAGAGCCAGGCAGTTGACTAATTAGAGGTCTCCTCATTTTGAAGGCAAATGTGAACTGGTAATTTAGACCATTACGTAAAGAGAAATTTTGTCATAAAAAAAGAATTAAATTTGATACCTAAAGTTACATGGTTATAATCCTTAACTGACAATGAAAAAGATCTTAAAAGATCTCTTCCCGGCTGTGAAAATTCAATTTGCTTTGAGCGTCATATGCCCCCAACTCCAATTTTTGTTTCCTTACTACCAATTTGGGACTAGAGGGGGCAGTTATGTGACTCGTGTTTTCCAAATTCCCCAGAAGCCATTGAAAATATTCCCTTCAAATCCCATTACATAGCCTATTGTCAAAGCTTCCCCCATGGAAATGAGCAGACTATGCTCGAAACACTAGAGAAGCAAAGAACAGTGGCATTGAGAGAGCCATGAAAGACCACCCATCCTCTTCTCTCCCTAAACACGAGCAAATGGAGATCCGCAGAAAGCCAGGAACTCGCCCAGTTGCCCAAAGAGTGAGAGACACAGAGTGAAGTTTAATGGGGCATATCAAGGCTGAGAAAGAGGAAAAAGAATGATATTTTCCCTAAAGACCTCAAAATAGCCCTGGGAACGGAGAGAAGTTGGACATTATTGGATATTGAGTTATTATGGAATTTGTATTATGTCTTTAAAAAATCAAACATATTTAGCCTTGTTTTAATGTCTACCCCTAAGGATTGAGAGAAAACCAAATGAAAACATTGATCAGTTAAAAACATTACCCCTGGAATGCCTGAGAAATGTTCAGCCACCTTCCCCATTTGCTATGCATGAATAAAGGGAAATCAAAGTATGTTATGATCTTAGTAGCTTACATCTTCAGAATCTGCATGAGAATCCATGACGGTGGAGGGCAAGACTCTGGTAAACCGATTTTACCCTCACCATTTATAAGCATTTATTAATGGTGAGTTAACATCGCCCTGGAAGATAGAGGGGATTATGGACCGAATTGATTTTCTTGAGTTTCCCAGACCAATCTCTTGAGCCTTATTCATGTAAGCTTCTGAACTTTCCCCAGAAGCTTAGAATGAAGGACAAATGAGCCCTTCTTGGCCCTAAGGAAATAATGGTTGATTTTTTTTTTTTTCTTTCTAAATTCAAGTGCTTGTTAATCCAGCCAACACAGTATTTTGTATTAGGCAGGGCAGGCGGCATCCACATTATGACTGGGTAACTGAGTACGTTCATTTCTTCCTTGGGACGTTGGAGGAATTAAGGTCCAGACATGCTTTAGGCCACTTCTTCAGGCCCTGCTGAAACAGACACGCTTGAGCAAGAGGGCTGACCAATATGGAGCACCAAATGCACGGGGGTCAGGTGGTTGGGAAGGCTTATATCCGAAAGGCAAGCTATATCCTGCTGATGCTGTCCTCCTCAGGACCCCAGGGCACAGTCACATCGTGGTGGATAGACATGGCCATTCCCTCCAGGAACTGGAACAGTGGAGACGCTCAGATCTGGGAAGAGAGGTCCTGCCCGTAGCTGTATCATTACACGTTGGGAACAGCGTTTTGCTTACTAATGCCTGTGTCAATGCACAAACGGGTACCCAGCAACTACTTGCCGAAGGATGGTGTTTCATGGGACAATGATAATCACATGCCAACAAATCAATACCTTTCTTTTAAGTCTTCACTACATTAATGAAATGTTTTGGTACGTTCTACCCTAAATCTGTAAGGGCATAGGCCTTTTCTGTAATTCAATTAGGAATGTATAATTCCAGGGGTGCCTGGGTGGCTCTGTCAGTTAAGCATCCGACTCTTGATTTCAGCTCAGGTCAGGATCTCACAGTTCGTGAGTTCGAGCCCTGCATCGAGCTCAGTGCTGGCATCGTAGAGCCTGCTTCGGATCCTCTCTCTCTCAAAAGTAAATAAGTAAACATTTTTTTAAAAACAGGAATGTTGGGGCGCCTGGGTGGCTCAGTCGGTTAAGAGTCCAACTTCAGCTCAGGTCACGATCTCGCCGTCCGTGAGTTCGAGCCCCGCGTCTGGCTCTGGGCTGACGGCTCAGAGCCTGGAGCCTGTTTCCGATTCTGTGTCTCCCTCTCTCTCTGCCCCTCCCCCATTCATGCTCTGTCTCCCTCTGTCTCAAAAATAAATAAACGTTAAAAAAATTTTTTTTTTCAAAAAGGAATGTAATTCCAAATTTCTCATTCATTGAAGTCATTCTGTGCCCTCAAATATTAACACCATCTTCTCGCGGGGTAGACAGAATCTTTTAAATCTGGTGACTATGGTGAACATGGACAAACACCAAAGAAGGATTTGTGGCTTCGACTGTCAATCCCTTCAGGAACTGCCTTAGCTACGGAGTCACCTTGCCCAAGGGCACGTTCTTCCAGGGGTGGCTCATACCCGGTGACTGATGGGGGTGGGGGTGTAAGAGCCTGGCTATCCTGGCCTGATGAAAGACAGCTCGAGCAGGCGGTCCCGGCTCCAGGGCTGGCCGCGGGGTTGATGGACGCATGCCAGCTCCATCCGTCTTTGTGTCCAAGCTTGCTTCCCCCGCTTGCTTCCAAGCTTGATCAGGCACCCATCCCTAATCAATACTTGTACCACAAGCACCACCTCAGCTCAGGAACCAAGCCCACAGCAGTAATTTTTACATATTTCATTGGCCTATGAAAGGAGACAAGTGTCTTTAAGCCATCGAGTCTCATTACACACGTGGCCCATAACATGTGGGGTTCAAACCAATGTCCGTGCTCCCTCTGAATGCGTACGTCCAACATATTATGCCAGCGCCTACTACGCGTCCGCTAGAGTGCTAAATGCTGGAGAGATTTGAGGTGAAAAACTCATAGCCTTGCTTTTAATATGTGCCCAAGCTAGAGGGGCCGAGAGGTAACTGTAATAAGTGATAATCCACCAAGTGATGACCTTATGTGCTTGGCTTTAAAGCAACCATTTCAGGGGCGCCTGGGTGGCTCAGTCGGTTAAGCTTCCAACTTCGGCTCAGGTCATGATCTCACGGTTCATGGGTTCGAGCCCCTCATTGGGTTCACTGCTGTCAGCACAGAGCCTGCTTCAGATCCTTTGTCCCCCTCTCTCTACCCCTCCCCCCCTTTCTCAAAAATAAACATTAAAAAGAAGTAAAAGAGCCATTTTAAAAGTAAGGAGAAACGTGACTTTAGGTAATAACACTAACATTTGTATAGCATTTGCACGTCTGGTTTTCAGAATATCCTTACGGAGTGAGTTAATTATTACAAAAATCTTGCAGATAAGAAACCGGAAGTTGACGTTTGAACTTAAAGTCTATGCCTTTTTTGCCATTTCCAAACACGCTCTCTTTTTCCTGAAGCATGTGGACAGAACGAAAAGGAACTCCAAATCCCTTTGTGTCGGAATATACCAGTCCTCGTTAGTGAACGATAACACAACATACACAGAGCACGCAGGACCTTGACCCAATAGAACATCAGAGAATATACTGTCCTTCTATAAGCATCTGGAGAAAATAAATACATTCCAAATTATATATGAGGCCAAAACTGTGCTTATGATTTTAAAATCCTATCACACTCGGCTGTAATCGTTTTAATAGCTTCAGCGTCCTAGCGCTAGACGAGCATGTTAACTGGAATGTTCTATTTTCAAATTGTTGAGAGTGGGACAGGGCTCCCTAGGACCATCATCATCGTCGTCATCAACCTCGAATCACAGCATATAACGAAGCAGACATTGTGATGAGCACTTTCTCTGCTTTATCTCATTTAATCCTTCCAGACGACCTTGAGGTTAACATCACCCTTGCTTTACAGAGAGGAGGAATAAGCGCTTTGGTTTTTAATCACTCAGACTTTTCTTTTCGGCATCGCAGAGTTCTTCATTATCTTCAAAATGATCACCAGAACTTGTATTGCCATCATCACTGCAAAGCATATGTGAAGTATTTGTGCGTGCATATGTGCTATGGAAATAAATTTAAAGAGGTAAGTTCTCTCCTTGCCAGAGCTGACATTCTAAACCCTGCTTACGGTTTTAAATAACTGAATTCTTCACAACGCATTCTCTTCTATTTTGGTCTACACCAGCAGTGTGTTTTTCCATAATCTTAGCATCCAATTATGCCCTTTTTTCGCACTGGGACAATCTCGTTCCCTTTCCCTTATTTGATTCCACGGCACCATTTGCGATTCACGACTTTTTGGGTACCTGCTGTTGGAAGAGGCCATAAGAAACCATGGTACTAACATCAACACTGAAGAGGCACATGGAAGGCATGTGGTTCACCTCTCTCATTTTATAGAGGTTTTTGATTCTGTGTCTTCTGACTGCTCCACCAGTACTCACGCTGTTGGCCAATGCGATGTTCCCAATTCTTCTTGCCTGACGGCCCCTCACGCACAATACACAAGCATTCTTTGCTATTGTCCTTGAAACTGACATCCTAAGATTTTGTTTTGACTGTTTGCCCCCTTTCACTGACTAATTCGTAGTGCTCAGCACACATACTGTTGCATGTTAAGAGCATTGGGCACCTGGGTGGCTCAGTCGGTTGAGCGTCCAACTTCAGCTCAGGTCATGATCTCGCAGTTTGTGAGTTCAAGCCCCGCACTGGGGTCTGTGCTGGTAGCTCAGAGCCTGGAGCCTGCTTCGCCAGACTGCCTAAGTTCACATCTCTGCTCTGCTGTTTCGGAGTCATTTGACTTTCAGGCAAGTTATTTGGCCTTTTTGTGCCTTGGATTCTGCCTCTGTAAGTATGTATAAACTTCATGGTACTGTTATGAGGATTAAAGCGAGTGAATGGGTGATGTGTAGAAATCTAGAACCTTACCTGACGCCAGAAAGCAGTCAGAAGTATCAGCTACCATTTACACTACCCATTCATAGTTCAAGCAAGCTGTAACTTCTCAAATATAGCTTCGCTGAGGCTGAACATTCTGCTTACCCATATTTTTTCCCAGCAAAAAATATGCATTCTTAGGATTTCTTGTTATATGACTCTGCAATAAAAAGTTTTAGGTTTTTTTTTTTTTTTAAGGTTATAGTACTACATTGATAGAAATAAATCAGAGCAGGCTGCTATTTTATAGCTCAATTTTTAGCCTGGGTATTCTGCCTGAAAATTACATTCACGCTGCCGGCCGAAGATACCTATTAGATCATTTTATTTGCCCTCCTATGTGCCTGAATCAGGCTTCTGTGGAAACAACCAAGGCAATGAAACGTACAAGTTTCCCAGTACCTTTTCTGGGAAATTAATTTACTCCGAAATAAATGTATAGCCTTCTTATCCTCCAATTATCCGATTACTCTCAGAAACACTGTTCTCTCTCCCTTTCTCCCTTTGTGTCCCCCACCTTTCCCCACCCTTTAACAATTCCTCTTACAGGTTTGACCTAACAAGCCTAGTCTGAAGTATGGCCTGAGTACTGGCCTGCTGAAAGAACCCCATGAAGGTACATGTTTCATGTACGTGTTCCACCCCAAGGAAGGGAGGATTATAGTAAACAGTACAAGTCCAGACATCGAAATCATTTATTTCTTAAGCTTAACACAGCTTAGTACACCTGAGTCATTTCTCTCTTACATTAATCCTATTTATCCAAAACTGCAATCTTTTATCCAGAGCCTAAATCCATGCCACCTGATAGAAATGTAATGTGAGCCACATAAATCATTTAAAATTTTGTAGTAGCCACATTAAAAACAATAACTATAGGGGCGCCTGGGTGGCTCAGTCGGTTAAGCGTCCGACTTCGGCTCAGGTCATGATCACGCGGTCCGTGGGTTCGAGCCCCGCGTCGGGCTCTGTGCTGACAGCCCGGAGCCTGGAGCCTGTTTCGGATTCTGTGTCTCCCTTTCTCTCTGACCCTCCCCCATTCATGCTCTGTCTCTCTCTGTCTCAAAAATAAATAAACGTTAAAAAAAATTAAAAAAAAAATTGAAGCATAGTTAACACAATGTTGCATTAGTTCAAAGTGTACAACGTAGTGATTTGACAAATCTAGATGTGATGCCATGCTCACCATCGGTCTAAAGGAGCTTTTAAAAGAGAAGAGGGGTGGGGACACCTGGGTGGCTCGGTTGGTTAAGCATCTGACTCTTGGTCTCGGCTCAGGTCAACATCTCTCTGTTCGTGAGTTCAAACCCCGCATTGGGCTCCGCACTGGCAGTGCAGAGCCCGCTTGGGATTCTCTCTCTGTCTCCCTCTCTCTCTCCCTCTCTCTCTGTCCCTCCCTTGCTTGTGTTCTCTCTCTCTCTCTCTCTCTCTCTCTCTCTCAAAATAAATAAAATAAACTTGAAAAAATAAAAGAAGAATAAAAAAGAGAAGAGAGGGAAACAAACCACAAGAGACTCTTAACAATAGAGAACAGACTGGGGGTTGACAGAGGGAGGTGGGTGGGGGGTGGGCTGGATGGGCGATGGGTACTCAGGAGGGCACTCTTGTGATGAACACTGGGTGTTGTATGTAAGTGATGAATCACTCAATCCTCCTGAAAGCAATATTACACTGTATGTGAACTAACTAGACTTTAAATTCACAAAAAAGGTAAAAGAAATAAAGAAAACCAAAAAAGGAGCTTTTAAAACATCTGTTGTGTTTTTCACCACTAAAAAACCTTATATTTTTGCCTATCAAGTTTCTCCGTTTTGCCTTTTCTTCGTTTCAAGAGTTGTGCATGGTGATGTTTTATATAAGGGATTAAAACAACGGGAGTGAGCTCATTAAAATCCTGCTTTGACTGATCTCGGAACATGGTGAGTTGCTGATAATGCCTCGTTCATTTTGAGAATTAAAAGAATTTTTAAATACGGTATATTTCATGCAAAATGGATTAAATGTTTCCTTTTCTTTACCCTGCCCCCCAGCTCACTTTTCCTCCTTTCCATTCTAACAAAGGCAGTGAGCCGCAGGTTGCTGGGGAGAGATCGGAGGTCATTCAGTAGGTGGGTGGATGGGTCAGCCATCCTTCTGCTTTCGTGCATTGAGGCCCTGGATAGATGCCAAGGGTATTTGAGGAAACAAGAGAGCAATACAGGCCTTCAGGCAGAGCGCTCATTCATAATTAAGTTGCTTAGTTGCAGGGCCATCAAAGGAAACTTCAAATACCCTGACAGCAAAGCCACCTGGGCTAAAAGCAGAAGCAGGATCATGCCCAAAAAAGGCAGGGCCAATAGCAGATACTCAGGAAGCACCAAGCAGAGAGGACATTTTGAAATATAAAACCAAGAGCCTTGGGGGCGCCTGGGTGGCTCAGTCAGTTGAGCATCCGACTTCAGCCCAGGTCGTGATCTCGCGGTCCGTGGGTTCGAGCCCCGCGTCGGGATCTGTGCTGACAGCTCCGAGCCTGGTGCCTGCTTCGGATTCTGTGTCTCCCTCTCTCTGTCCCTTCCCCGTCGTGCTCTGTCTCTCTGTCTCTCAAAAATAAACATTAAAAAAAAAAACCAGGAGAGTGATTTCAAAATAATAAGCCGATGACGTCACTCGTGGAATATTGACTGTGCATTGAGTATTGTGCCACACACGACGAGCACAATATCTAATTTCTTCCTCTCGACAACTTTGTTGTTAGCTGCGTTTCACAGAGAGAGAAATCAAAGCCCAGAGAGGCCGAATGATTTGTCCTGAGTCTCAGAATCGGCACGGGGCCGAGGCAAACTGACCACAGATGTCTCTGCTCTGCTTAGTAGCTGGAGATTCTTTTTCTCTTTGCTCCATCCACCCTGTGTCCCCACACCCACCTAGGTTTGACCCTTGAACCGACACATTCCCACTAGATGATAACTCATCAAAGGGTGAGGATCAAAGGTCAATCTATTCTAAAAAACAAAACAAAACAAAACAAAAAAAAACCAACAAAAAACCTCCTACCACTCAAGTCTTTAAAAGACTAGCCCCTCTTCCTAAAAGGTCCCCGGGAGCTTCTAGGAAATCTAGGGACTCCAGCTAACCACTGGGGCCTCGTAAACTTGCCAAGGAAACTTTCGGTCAGTATTTCCTTGGCCTTGAATCCAAAGGGTTTGGGTGAAACTAAGCTGGGCTTAAGAACACCATAAACAGAAGCCTGCCTAGATCGTTTTATTTCACTCACTACAATGATAATGATAGAAGGAGAGGTAGGGGACCATGTCATTTTACATGGGCTTCCCAGAACCCAGGGTCACACTGATGGTAGAACAGGAGAGATCCCTAGAGAAAATCTAGTTGAAGGGCCTTGTTTTATGCATGACAGGCTCAGAGACATTTAGGTCACAAACCTAGCAAACAGCATCATGGGACTGGAGCCCCCATATCTCCCACGAAGGCAAACGGCTACTGGATGGCTACTCCAATCTCCTCCCCCTAACCTGATCCACCCCCCCACACCGCCCCTCCGGCCCCAATGCTCCCGTTCAACTCCAAGTTCAGACTAGGCCCAGCGGCGGGGTGAATTTCCTGAGCTCAAGAATGATGGATACCTACGTAAGCAAGCAAGCAAACACAACTTCTGATAAATGTGACCTACTCTTTCTAACAGGCATTCCTCTCTAGGAATGTCACGGTCACAGCCACGTAGCACACAGTAGGGGCCCCCTGCTTCCTTCTGTGGCGCTCATAGCAAACAGCGTTTTGAGAAACATTCACATTGCCAAGACATTTGGTACATAGCCTTTAGATGGTGCTAATGTTCTATTATAACACAGAACCTGCAAGAAGTCTATGCTCAGACCTCCTGAGGCAGACTATGGAAACACACCCACAGGCACTTTTTGGAGGTGTCTCGATAAAAGTACCTTTCCGGGGCTTTCACTCCCACAGCAGGGGTTTGGTAATGCTAAACGTAGGAGACTAGCCTAAACAGGTCTCACGCGATCCGCGCCCTCAGTCCGTGTTTAAATGTGAACACACGCTCTCAGAACTCAGATTCATCTTGCGTCTTTGTGCGTGGACTAGAGTTTGTGGCAATCTTGCTTCAAAATGTCCAACTGGGTCGCTGGATTGTGTGGTGGAGCCGTTCATTTTGTGAGGCTGTTTTCTTCGGGAAACCCTCTTTCATTCACTTAAGAAAGAGCTGGTGAAATCCAGCATCATTCTTCAACCCCCTCCCACCCCCCCCCCGCCCCCGGCTCTGAAAAGAGGGGTGGGAAAAAACACATCACGCCATAGCAACCTTTCTTTCATTTCTTCTCCCTTCCACACATTGTGAGGTCCTAAGGCTCTATTTGCCTCATAGTTCTGCCAAAAGACACGATTCTTCGCTATCCAGTTTTTCTTTGCCAATGCAGTGGGTGACAGGCTGTGTCACAGTTGCATTGAGAAGCCCTGGACGTTGTTGAGGTTTTCTATGCAGGGGAGAAAATAACTCCTTGCCCATTCACACGGATGGCTCTGCGCATGTGGGAGCTGACAGAGATTTCCAAAGTGGGACATTATAGTCAGTATATGGGTACGTGTGTGTGTGTGTGTGTGTGCCCACCTTGAGTAGAGGAGGCCTAGGGATCGGGCAGCCGTGAAAGTCAGGAGGGAGGTAAAGTTCCCATCTGGATCATCTGGTGATAACAAGTCTGGGAGAATCATGATACCGTTATTCTCATGTCTGAAATTCTAGTACAATGGGGAAAAATCAATTTATTCAGAAAGATCATATAAGGAGCAGAATTAGAACCGAAGGAATAGAGGGGGGCCAGAGTGGCTCAGTCAGTTAAGCGTCCCACTCTTGATTTCGGCTCAAGTCATGATCTCACTGTTCATGAGTTTGAGCCCCTCGTTGGGCTCCACACTGACAGTGTGGGATTCTCTCTAAATCTCTCTCTGCCCCTCCCCTGCTTATTCTTTCTCTCTCTCTTTCTCTCAAAACAAATAAACTTAAAAAAAAAAAAAGAAGAACAGGGGCTCCTGAGTGGCTCAGTCACTTAAGCATCCACTTTGGCTCACGTCACGATCTCGTGTTTTGTGGGTTTGAGCCCCGCATCGGGCTCTGTGCTGACAGCTCGGAACCTGGTGCCTGCTTTGGATTCTGTGTCTCCCTCTCTCTCTCTGTCCCTCCCCTGCTCATGCTCTGTCTCTCTCTCTCAAAAATAAATAACAAAAAAAAAAAAAAAAAGAAAGAAAGAAAGAAAAGGAAAAGAAAAAGAACCAAAGGAATTGGAATTTTTAAAGAATAGATTGCAATTCAATTTCAGAAAGAACTTTTTAGTTTTTAAAATTAAAAAAATATTCTAACTTACAGAATCATTGCAAAAAAAGTACAAAGAATGCCCATATGCTGCTAATCTAGATTCCTCAATTGTTAATATTTTTGCCACATGTGACTTCTATCTCTTTCACTCATTTGTGTATTGGTATTTTCTTGAACTTCTTGAGAGTAAATGGCATTATAAATTCCCTATATTCCTAAATATCTCATCATGGAGTTCCTAAGAACACCGTCTTGCATAACCAGACTAAAATTATATACCCCATATTCAAATTTTAGCAAATTGTCCCAATCATGTTCTTTTTTCAGTATTTTTTCCCCTGACCCAGGATCCATTAAGATATATTACTGGTGATGTTTAATAAGTATAAACTTTTTAAGCTTTAGGGTTTTCAAAGAAAAGCAAAGCTGGAGGCATCACAATTACAGACTTCAAGTTATACTATAAAGCTGTAGTAATGAAAACAGTGTGGTACTGGCATAAAAATAGACACATAGATCAATGGAACAGAATAGAAAACCCAGGAATGAACCCACAACTATATGATCAACGAATCTCCGACAAAGCTGGAAAGAATATCCAATGGGAAAAAAAAACTGTCTCTTCAACAAACGGTATTGGGAGAACTGGACAGCGACATGCAAAAGAATGAAACAGAGCCACTTTCTTATGCCATACACAAAAACAAATTCAAAATGGATGAACGACCTAAATGTGAGACCTAAAACCATAAAATCCTAGCAGTAGCGACTTCTTTATAGATGTGTCTCCTGAAGCAAGGGAAACAAAGGCAAAAAATATGTATCTGTATTGGGACTCCATCAAAATAGAAAGCTTCTGCACAGCAAAGGAAACGATCAACAAAACTGAAAGGCAGCCTGCAGAATGGGAGAAGATATTTGCAAATGACATATCTAATAAAGAGTTACTATCCAAAACATATAAAGAACTTATCAAGCTCGACACCCAAAAAATGAATAGTCCAATTAAAAAACGGGCAGAAGACATGAACAGACATCTCTCCAAAGAAGGCATCCAGATGGCCAACAGACACGTGAAAAGATGCTCACTATCACTCCTCGTCAGGGAAATACAGACCTTTGAAACTACAGTGAGAGATCACTTCACACCTGTCAGAATGGCTAAAATCAACAACACAAGAAGCAACAGGTGTCAGTGGGGATGTGGAGAAAGGCGAACCCTCTCGCACTGTTGGTAGGAATGCAAACTGGTGCAGCCACTCTGGAAAACGGTATGGAGGTTCCTCAAGTAGTTAAAAATAGACCTACCCTGCAATCCAGCAATTGCATTACTAGGTATTTACCCAAAGAATATAAAAATCCTAACTCAAAAGGTTACATGTACCCCGCTGGTTATTGCATATATATATGTATATATATATATATATATATGTGTATATATGTGTATATATATATGTATATATATACATATACATATATATATGTATATACATGTATATACATGTATATACATAT
>NC_064817.1:36454577-36712561 GCF_023721935.1 Panthera uncia | reverse complement strand
TGTATATACATATGTATATACATGTATATACATATACATATATATACATATACATATATATGTATATATATATGTGTATATATATATAATATTCCATCGGATATATACATATATATATATATATATACGATGGAATATTATTCAGCCATGAAAAAGAATGAACTCTTACCATTCACAATGACATGGATGGATCCAAAGAGTATGATGCTAAGCAAAAAAGTCAGTCGGGAAAAGACAAATACCATACGATTTCACTCATATGTGGAATTTAAGAAACAAAACAAATGAGCAAAGGGGAAAGAGAGAGAGAGACAAGCAAACCAAGGAGTGGACTCTTAACTATAGAGAACAAACTGACAGCTACCAGAATGAAGTGGGGTGGGGGGCGGCCATAGGTGGTGCGGATGAAGGAGGGCACTTGTTGTGATGAGCGCTGGGTGATGTATGGAGGTGCTAAATCACCATATTATACACCTGAAACTGATATTATGCTGTATGTTAACTAACTGGAATTTAAATAAAACCTTAAAAATTATTTAGGATTTTCAGAAATGAAAGGGGCTGTATCAAATTTTAAACATCAGCTTGGCAAGTATATCATGTAGTTTACCAACTCAACGCGTGGTGGCAGAATAAACAATGTATGTAAATAAATAACCGAAAACACCAAAAACAGTGAAGGCTTTCTGTGTCACGTGCGAAATTTGCCTGCCCCGAAGTCATGGAAATCCCCTCTAAGTCTTCTGGAAGCTTTATAGTCCCAAGTTTTACATTTAGGTTTATGATAACACCCCAAATAAATTTTTTGGTGAATGGAGTGAAGTAGGGGGTCGGGGTTCTTTACAAAAATTTTCTTTTTCTATACTACTGTTCCAGTTCCTTTTTTTTTTTTTTTTTTTTTAAATTTTAGAACATCAGGCCTCTCTCTGCTAATCACCAGGCGTGTTTCATAGACAAAGAGATTTGGCCAAAGACTTGCATCCAGATGTAGAGCTGAGCAGAGAGGGCATGGCATTGGAAGGATGCGGTCATAGGAGGGGCATTGCTTTGCATTGAACCTCAGTGTTGGGGGTTAGTCCCGGAGCTCTGAGGTGTCACTTGAGGTCTTTGTGCTGAATTTCCGAAGACAGCGAAGGACTTGCCTGCTGCCGAAAAAAACCACAAAAAAACAAAAAACAAAAAAACCATCTATCAGTGGACTGGCCAAATAAGCTATCACTCAGGTGAAGGTATGGCTGCCCAAGGGTCCAGCAGTGCCCAAATCACCAAAACTCGGGAATTCCAACATGGATTTAACGTGAAAAGGACGAAAACCATGCAGAGTCGTTTCAGAGCATGGGCTAACTTAGAAGAGACACTGAGGCTGAGGCTGAAGGATGGGCAGGAGAAAGCAGGTGGAGAGGAGGCTCAAGATGGCACCAGCATGCACCGGCAGCCATGGATGTGGGGTGTGGGAAGAGTGAGGCAGAGGGTGAAGGAGCACGGAAACAGCATGGGCAGGCAGGCGGGAACTGACCTGCCTCTGCAGGGACTTCTGTCATGCTAGGAATCTTAGACTGGATTTTAGGGACATTACGAAGTCTCTGAACATTTTTTTTTTAAGTTTATTTATTTATTTTGAGAGAGAGAGAGACAGTGAGTGGAGGAAGGGCAGAGAGAGGGAGAGACAGAATCCCAAGCAGGCTCGGTGCCGTCAGTGTAGAGCCGGATGGGGGCTCGAACCCACAAACCGTGAGATCATGACCTGAGCTGAGATCAACAGTCGGACGTTTAACCCACTGAGCCACCCAGGCGCCCCACCTCTGAACATTTTTAAATGTTGGTGACTTTTCTGTCCAGAGAGCTTTCGTGCACAAAAACATTCTTACAATTACTTCCGCCTTACTATTTAACGTTTCCGTGTAAGAGAAATAAAAACCTACATGTTTTAAGATTTGAAGCTTACCTTGTATTTATACTCTGGGTGATTTTTTTTTGTAAGAAAAAGAACAATCAACTTAACTGGTTATTTGATTCGTGTACACTCATTTCATAAATGTGACAGATCAGATTCAAAATGGATGAAAAACCTAAATGTGAGACAAGAAACCATCAAAATCCTAGAGGAGAGCACAGGCAGCCACCTCTTTGACCTCGGCCACAGCAACTTCTTACTAGACACGTCACCGGAGGCAAGGGGAAACAAAAGCAAAAATGAACTAGTGGGACTTCGTCAAGATAAAAATCTTCTGTATATGGGAATGCAAGCTGGTGCAGCCACTCTGGAAAACAGTATGGAGGTTCCTCAAAAAATTAAAAATAGAACGACCCTACCACCCAGCAATTGTACTACTAGGTATTTCTCCAAGGGATACAGGGGTGCTGTTTCGAAGGGGCACGTGCACCCCCATGTTTATAGCAGCACTATCGACAATAGCCAACGTATGGAAAGAGCCCCAATGCCCATCGACGGATAAGTGGACAAAGAAGATGTGGTATATAAATACAATGGAGTATTACTCGGCAATCAAAAAGAATGAAATCTTGCCATTTGCAACTACGTGGATGGAACTGGAGGGTATTATGCTGAGTGAAATTAATCAGTCAGAGAAAGACAAAAATCATATGACTTCGCTCATATGAGGACTTTAAGAGACAAAACAGATGAACATAAGGGAAGGGACACAAAAATAATGTAAAAACAGGGAGGGGGACAAAACAGAAGAGACTCATAAATATGGAGAACAAACTGAGGGTTGCTGGAGGGGGGATGGGAGGGGGAATGGGCTGAATGGGTAAGGGGCATAAGGAATCTACTCCTGAAATCATTGTTGCACTATATGCTAACTAATTTGGATGTAAATTTAAAATAATAAAATTTAATTTAAAAAAAGTGAAATAAGCTAATAATGTCTCATTTTCTTAGTTTTATGTAACTTTATACTTTCTGAAAATCAAAACCCCCTTAATATATGTGTACTCGAAAAAAAAATCTTCTCCATAGTGAAAGGAACAACCAACAGAACTAAAAGGCAGCCTACGGAATGGGAAAATATATTTGTAAATGACATATCTGATAAGGGTTAATATCTAAAATATATAAAGAACCTCTCAGGGTGCCTGGGTAGTTCAGTCAGACGAGCGTCCAACTTCAGCTCAGGTCATAATCTCACAATTCGTGGATTCGAGCCCCGCATACGGCATTGTACTGACAGCTCAGAGCCTGGAGCCTGCTTCGGATTCTGCGTCTCCCTCTCTCTCCCTCTCCCCTACTTGTGCTCTGTCTCTCTCTCTCAAAAATAAATAAACACTAAAAAAATTTTAAAAAAATGAACTTCTCAAACTCAACACTCAAAAAACAAATAATCCAGTTAAGAAACGGGCAGAAGACACAAATAGACTTTTTTCCAAAGAAGACATCCAGATGGCCAATAGACACATGAAAAGACGCTCATCACCACTCATCATCAGGGAAATACAAATCAAAACCACATTGAGATTCCACCTCACATCCGTCAGAACGGCTAAAATTAACAACACAGGAAACAACAGATGTTGGCAAGGATACAGAGAAAGAGGAACCCTCTTACACTGTTGGTGGGAATGCAAACTGATGCAGCCACTCTGGAAAACAGTATAGAGGTCCTTCAAAAAGTTAAAAATAGAACTACCTTACGACCCAGCAATTGCACTACTAGGTATTTACCCAAAGGACACAAAAATACAGGTTCGAAGGGGTACGTGCACCCTGATGTCTATAGCAGCATTATCTACAATAGCCAAACTGTGGAAAGAGCCCAAGTGTCCATCAATGGATGAAAGGATAAAGAAGATGTGGCATATACATATACATGATGGAATATTATTCAATAGTCAAAAAGAATTGAAATCTTGCCATTTGCAATGAAATGAATGGAGCTAGAGGGTATTACGCTACGTGGAATAAGTCAGTAGGAGAAAGGCAAATACCATATGATTGCACTCATATGGAATTTAGAAAATAAAACAAATGAACATATGGGAAGGGGGAAAAACGAGAGAGAGAGGGAAGCAAACCATAAGAGACTTTTAGTGACAGAGAACAAGCTGAGTGTTGATGGAGGGGAGGGATGGGCTAAATGGGTGACGGGCATTAAGGAGGGCACTTGTTATGATGGGCACTGGGTGTTCTATGTAAGTGATGAATCACTGGGTTCTACTCCTGAAGCCACAGCATTCTTTGGCTCACGGACCCCTTCCTGCATTTTTAAAGCCAGCAAAGGTGAGTAGGTTCTAACAAAAACATAAGACTTCCTAAGTTTCAAAATATATCCTCCCCCCCCAAAAGAAGGTGCAAATGAAATATAAGATTGAAGAGGAAATTGTGGCTCAGAGGTAAATGAGCTAGTAATCTATAGACCCAGGGTTCAAACCTAGAATGTTTGATTCCCAATCTCTTGCTTTTTATTGCTTTACGTGATAAAGTTCAAAGACACATCTCTTAAGAAGTGGAATAATGGGGGCGCCTGGCTGGCTCAGTAGGTACAGTGTGCAACTCTTGATCTCAGGGTCGTGAGTTCAAGCCCCATGTTGGGTGTGAAGTCTACTTAAAAAAAAAATGCCTTCGTGGGGCGCCTGGGTGGCTCAGTCGGTTAAGCGTCCAACTTTAGCTCAGGTCATAATCTCACGGTTTGTGAGTTCGAGCCCCGCGTCGGGCTCTGGGCTGACAGCTCAGAGCCTGGAACCTGCCTCAGATTCTGTGTCTCCCTCTCTCTCTGCCCCTCCCCTGCTCATGCTCTGTCTCTCTCTGTCTCTCAATCATAAATAAAAACATTAAAAAAATTAATTAAAAAAAAAGAGGAGCCAAAGGGATAATTACTATCTTGAAATATATAATAGGATTTTCATGGAGATGAAGTGGGTCATTTTTCTTTATTTTCTTAGAAGACAGAAGTACAGTAATAGATTTAAGTTAAAATTGCAGGAAGTGAGATCTTCATCAGAAAGAAAAGTCTTTTAAGAGCAAACACTGGAAGAGGCCTCCAGTGGAAAAGATAAGGGCTCTCTACATAGGGAACCTTGAGAAAGGAACAGAATAACAACTCGGGAGAGGTGGAGGCAATTCCCCAGTGAAGGTCAAGCAAGACCGATGATTTCTGGGGACGTCTCTTCATTCTAGTAAGAGATAACAAGATTCTGAGCGTAGAGAGTGTCATGGCCCAAACTCAAACTGTTGTTGTGCCTGACAGTCACTGGGTCACCGGGAAAACTCATCAGGCCAAAGCACAAAGGAAAGTTTGGGTATCAAGCATTTGGAAAGTAAATGCTTCTTGTTTTGAAGGGATGAGAGGACAACAATGGGAGAAATACCTACATTACTTTTCCAGTCTTGAAGGAAGCAGTGGGACCATGTTTTGGGTTTCTATTCTGATTCTGTCATTTACTAGCTGCGTGATTAGGCAATTGACTGAACTTCTCTGAGCCTCAGGTTTCTGGCCTGTCAAATGGGCATTATAATATATCTACCAAAGAGATTTTAGGAAGACTAAATGAGGGAAAGGAAGGTGGGCCTACACATGACAGACACTCAGCTAACGGTATTCCCTTTCCTCCAAGCAAACCATGAAACAGGCTGCATTTGATTTGAGATGTTTTCGTGCTGCCATGAACTGGCCTGAGTGACACCTCCCTGAGAATGTGCCCTCCATGCCTACGTTTGCTCCCTCCCCTGCCACCGTATTCATATCCCCACCCCAAATTTACATTTGAGTGATCCTTCAACAGATGTTGGGTGAATAAGACATGCTCCTACTCTCAATGACAAGAAGAAAACAGACACAAAGAGACCATTATAAGCATGTATTTGTTTGTTTGTTTATTTTGAGAGAGAGAGAGAGAGAGAGAGCGAGCGGGAGAGGGGCAGAGAGAGAAGGAGATTGAGAATTCCAAGCAGGCTCTGCTATCAGCATGAAGCCCGATGCAGGGCTCCAACTCATGAACCGGGAGATCATGACCTGAGCCGAAACCAAGAATCGGACGCTTAACTGACTGAGCCATGCAGCCCCCCCCCCGCCCCAGAAACCATTATAAAACAACACGAAAGCCCCATGAGACGTGTTGAGAGCGGCCAGCAGACCTTATGGTCATGACATGCTTGGCAAGGTGGCAGGTGGTAAATCTGAGCTATAAGTTGTGCTTTCTGCTGGCCTGGCTGCACTTTGATTGGGTAGGTGCTCCTGGGGACAGGTGCCTCCGTATTGTTAACTCCAAAGACGTGGCTCTAATGGTGGAAGATACGCTGTTGGTAGTGACTGATGCTTTTGGACCAATTGGGTCCTTTCTCCTTCTCAGATTACCCTACTTGGTCCCTTATAAGATGCATATGGTGGCGATCTCTCCAGGGCCATCTAACCTCATCCTAGAAAGAAACTTTCATCCTTAGTATATATCGTGGAAGATCATTCAGATAAATGAATTACGGTTGGCTGTGAGCTACAGGATCACAAATTCTTCCCCTCCCACCAACAGGTGTAGTCTATTTTTGCACCCTTTGAATTTGGGTTGGCCTTGTGATTTGCTTTGGCTAATAGGAAGTTAGCAAACAGGATGCTTGAAAAGCAGTTGCTATTTCAGCTAACCCCATTCTAGACCAGCCAGCCCACAGCCAACAGGCATCCGACCCTAGACCAGGGGTTGGCAACTATTGTTTACCAGACAGCTGCCTGTTTTTATAAATAAAGTTTTATTGGAAAGCAGCCATGCTCATTCATTCACTACCTATGGCTTCTTCAGTACCATACTTGCAGGGTTGAAGAGTTGTGACAGAGGCTGTATGGCCTACAAAACCTAAAATATCTACTATTTGGCCCTTTTCAGAAAAAGTTTGCTGACCTTTGCCCTGGACACATAAGAAAGCCCAGCCAAGGGCAGCAGAAGAACCCCCCTAGCCTGTCCCAGCCCAAGATGCCAATCCATAGAATTATAAGCTCAACAGTGATTGGGGCGCCCGATTGGCTCAGTCGGTTAAGCATCCGACTTCGGCTCAAGTCATGACCTCACAGCTCGTGAGTTCGAGCCCCACGTCGGGCTCTGTGCTGACAGCTCAGAGCCTGGAGCCTGCTTCGGATTCTGTCTCCATCTCTCTCTGCCCCATGCCTGCTTGCACTCTGGATCTCTCTCTCTCTCTCAAATATAAATAAGCGTTAAAAAAATTAGTATATAGGCTAAACAATGATTGCTTTAAGCAGCTTAATTTTGGAGTAGTTACTTGTGGAGCCAAAACTAACTGGTACAGTCACATGAGGATTTCTTAGAGAAGTTTGAGAACGACATGTTCCTTCAGAAGTCAAAGGAAGCCAGTGCAATATTTTCGCCTTTAGCCTTTGACAGTGTTTTGGAAGAGGAAATTGATTTATTTTCATAATATCTCCGCACACATATATGAATTGAAAACAGAGCAATTTGTTACCGGAGTTATACATACGGTCCCACACCTGTTAATCTATGAACACCTATAGACAGATTACATACTTGGGGGGCACAGCCATCAGAGACAGAGAATTTGCAAATCAAGACCCTCGGATATTACATTTTGACAAAACTTTTGTTAAAACCGGTGAGACTCGGCTTTTCATGATAACTATGAATACTGAGACGTGGTCATTAGCATACACTTAACCCAAAACTTAAAAAAAGGCTGTTTGGTGGTTTTTTAGTGTCTCAAGGAAAGATCGTCTGTGTGGTAAGAAAAATGAAGATCTTCTGTTTAACTCCCCAAAAGCAGATGTATTATTTCTATTTCAGCAAGTAGCACTATACTTCCCCGGTCCCATACTCCGGGCCCCCAACTTCTCACAAGGACAATGCCTTTGGGAGAAAAGATCACTTCATCATGTCTATGCAAATTGCTTCTTCTTCTTTTTTTTTTTTTTTTTGCAAATTGCTTATTCTTAATCATTCTTTGTGTCTGTTTTGCAAAAGTTCAAGTAAACATAGAGACCACGTGTGTGTAGCTAGAACTAAAAGCCTGAAATAACTAAATACTGATTGGTCAGTTGATGGATTTCCTAAACCAACATTTATCCAGGTGTATGTGAGAAAATAAGGAATTGTGACCTTCCATTGTGTAAGGGACTAAAGCCAAAAGTTACATAAAACCATTCAAGGAATTGTCATTAAATCTAAGTTTGGTGCCCACAGTTCTTGGAGCCCATCCCAAAGTTAAAACGTCTACATATGAACTGGTGGGGGGGGAGGTTACATAATTCAGCCCATAAGGCCAGGCTACTGTAAATCCATATCCCTCTGTCACGCTCTAGCTCACTCGTTACACTACTAGATTATGCTTAGAAGTTCCTTCCTGTTGGGGAGCCTGGGTGGCTCAGTTGGTTGAAGGTCTGACTTCAGATCAGATCACGATCTCACAGCTCCTGAGTTCCAGCCCCGTGTGGGGCTCTGTGCTGACAGCTCAGAGCCTGGGGCTTGCTTTGGATTCTGTGTCTCTCTCTCTCTCTCTCTGCCCCTCCCCGCTCACGCTCTGCCTCTGTCTCCTTCAAATATAAAAAGTAAACATTAAAAAAAAAATTTAGGGGCGCCTGGGTGGCTAAGTCAGTTAAGCATCCAACTTCAGCCTAGGTCATGATCTCGCGCCATTCCCGAGTTCGAGCCCCGCGTCGGGCTCTGTGCTGACAGCTCAGAGTCCGGAGCCTGTTTCAGATTCTGTGTCTCCCCCTCGCTCTCTGCCCCTCCCCTGCTCGCACTCTGGCTCCATCTCTCAAAAATAAACATTAAAAAATAATAAATAAATAAATAAAATGTTAAAGAATTTTTTAAAAATTAAAAAGAAAAAAGAAGTTCCTTCTTGTTAAGAGAAGCAAACAAGACACAGAAAGACAAGTCCTGCATGATCTCATTTATATGCAGAATCTAAAATAGTCAAACACGCAAAAGCGGAGAATAGAATGGTGGTTGCCAGGGACTGGGTGGAGGGGGAAATGGGAAGGTCTTGGTCAAAGGGTACAAAATTTCAATAATGCAAAAGAACGAAGTTCCGTAGATCTATTGCACAACCTAGAGCCTACGATTAACAATACTGAGCTGCATCCTTAAAAATTTGCTAAGAAAATAGATCTTATGTGAAGTGCTTTTACCATACAAGGAAGAAGAAAATAACAAAGAGAGTAGGAGGAAACTTCCCGAGGTGATAACCAAGTTGATGGCATTAATAACACATCAAATTGTATACATTAAATATCTACAGCTTTTTGTAAACAGACAAAGACATATTATACAACACTAAAGTGATTTTTGAAACCCTCCTTTGGGTGAAGACCTTGTCCCTTTAAGTATCTTGTTAAAAATATTACTTGTGGGAAGAGCAAGTTATGTAAACAACAATGCACAACCATATATCTCAGGATTTTCTTACTGTTTTGCCAAAGAGTGTAACTGATTGCATAGTTTCAGTGTGAATCCCTTCCATTAGTCAGCAAGAAGTGTCTGTTTAGCCCTTACTCTACAAAATATTACTACTGACAATTGATCATAGCTACGATTTGTTGAATACCTACTAAGTGATTGGTTGTTTGTGTATGCTATTTTAACACTTAGCAATTGTAGGAAGTGAGTTTTATTGTCTCCATTTTGCAGGTGAAAATCCTGAGACAGAAAAGTTTATTAGCAGGGCGTCTGAATGGCTCAGTTGGTTAACGGACCAACTCTTGGTTTCATTTCGGGTCACGATCTCATGATTCGTGAGTTCAAGCCCTGCATCGGGCTCTGTGCTGACAGCACGGGGCCTGCTTGGGATTCTGTCTCCTCTCTCTTTCTGCCTCTCCCCGACTGACACACTCTCCCTGTCTCAAAAATAAATAAATAAACACTTAAAAAAAAAGAAGAAGGGGCGCCTGCCTGGGCGGCTCAGTCGGTTAAGCGTCTGACTTTGGCTCAGGTCATGATCTTGCAGTTCACGACTTTGAGCCCCGCGTCGGGCTCTGTGCTGACAGCTCAGAGCCTGGAGCCTGCTTCCGATTCTGTGTCTCCCTCTCTCTCTCTCTGCCCCTCCCCTGCTCGCTCTCTCTCTCCCTCTCTCTCAAAAGTAAGTAAACATTTAAAAATATTTTTTTTAAAGAAAGAAAAGTTTATTAGCTTGTCCAGATGTACAGCCGGTAAATTTAAATCCTGGTCTACTTGTTAGTACTTCCTTTCCTCTCTATTTCAGAACTGATTCTGACAAAGATTTTACTCTCAGGAACCTGGCATGCTACTAAATGAGCTAAAAAATAGAAATAAAGTAGGAAGAATAGACATGCATGAGGATAGAACTCCTTCCTTAGAAGTAAATTACTGCCCAAACATTTTTTCACTAATGGGGTTTTATCTTCAGCTCCAGGAGGTGATAAAAATGTTAATAATGCTAACAATAATGATAATTCTTAGACCAGGAAATTTGAAGATCTTCATACTTTATCAGTAAAACTACCCAGATGACACCAAGCATGAGATCTAATTTAAAAATTTTTTTTTATTGTTTATTATTTTTGAGCAAGAAAGAGAGAGAGAGAGAGACTGAGAGCAAGCAGGGAAGGGGCAGAGAGAGGGAGACACAGAATCGGAAGCAGGTTCCAGGCTCTGAGCGCTCAGGACAGAGCCGGACGCAGGGCTCAGCCTCAAACTCGCAGATGGAGAGATCATGACCTGAGCTACAGTCGGCCATCCAACCGATTGAGCCACCCAAGCACCCTGAAATCTATTTTATTTAAAAAAAATTTTTTTAATGTTTATTTATTTCTGAGACAGAGAGAGAGACAGAGCATGAGTGGGGGAGGGGCAGAGAGCGAGGGGGACACAGAATCCCAAGCAGGCTCCAGGCTCTGAGCTGTCAGCACAGAGTCCGATGCGGGGCTCGAACTCACAGAGTGTGACATCATGACCTGAGCTACAGTCGGCCACCCAACCGACGGAGCCACCCAGGTGCCCCGAAATCTATTTTAAAGTAGACATTGTAAGAAAGTTTAAGTCCATCTTGAAAATTGGTATTTTTCTCTGTCACATTTTTGCTGATTATCCAAATAATACATGTTCATTGTTAAAACTGGGAATGGGGCACCTAGGTGACTCAGTCAGTTGAGTGTTTGATTCTTGATTTCGGCTCAGGTCATGAGCTCACAGTTGTGGGATCAAGTCCTGTGTCGGGCTCCAAGCTGAGCGTGGAGCCTGCTTGAGATTCTCTCTCTCTCCCTCTGCCCCTCATTTGCATGCTCTCTCTCTCTAAAAATAAAATTAAAAATAATTAAAAGTAAAAATATTTTAAAAACTGGAGAAGCATGAGGAAGAAAATACAAGAGTCTATATTCTTACTTCCAGTGATAATAATCAATGATGTATTTGTAACATCGTACTCATAAGTTCCGTGAAATTTTAACGTGGTTGTATAGCTACTGTACGTTTGATTTTGTTCCAGTTTTTTAACCTTAATCACTACGTTTTGTCCCTAAATTCTTTGTGAACGTTATTCATGATATCACACCATTTTATTATTGAGATATATTATTTATTTAATCAATATTATATTATTTCCAGTTTCTTATAATTTGAACTTTTTCATGTACAAACAGATTTTTGCATTTAGAATTATTTTTGCTTATTGGTAGTTTCCCAGGAAAGGAACTAGGGAATCAGAAGAGAGGAACGCTTCTAAGACTGTTGATAAATATTGCCAAATTGCTTTCACAGGGAGAATTCTTATTTTTATTTCCACTGGCAATACAGACAAGCACTCATATAATTTCCTCCACCTTGCCAACGTTGGATTTCATCTTTTCTTAATCTTCTTTAATTTGATAGGTAAAAATAAATTCTTTTTTTTTTAATATAATTTACCATCAAGTTAGCTAACATACAGTGTATATAGTGTGCTTTTGGCTTCGGGAGTAGATTCCTGTGATTCATTACGTCCATACAACACCCAGTGCTCGTCCCAACAAGCGCCCTCACCCATTTTCCCCTCCCCTTCATCCCCCCCCCCAACTCTCAGTTTGTTCTCTGTATTTAAGAGTCTCTTATGGTTTGCCTCCCTCTCTGTTTGCAAGTATTTTTTTTCCTTTCCCTCCCCCCATGGTCCTCTGTTAAGTTTCTCAATTTCCATGTATGAGAGAAAGCATAGATTCTCATTCTTACTTTTAGTTTGTAGTTATTTGATTACTCCCTTTATCAGTAATTTATCACAAGCTTATTCAGTAATTGAATTCAACATTTTGAAGAATATATACTTGTAACGTGGACTCATTTGCATTTGGGGTCATATTCATTTTTGTGTTAATTTCAATTTCTCTTTAATGTATACAAAGTTATGAACACTTTGTATGTAAATGTTTACTGAAAATAGTTTTCTCATTTGCATTTAATATTTCTTGAAATGTAGTTTTTGTTTTTTTTTTTTACTTTCTATCAATCAGATCTATTATCCTGTGTTTCCTAACACAGTTTTTAACTTAAACTTAGAAACTGTGCATGGAGGAATTAAATACATGTTTGTATTTATTTCTTTTAATTTTTTTCAATGTTTATTTATTTTTGAGAGACAGAGACAGAGTGTGAGTGGGGGAGGGTCAGAGAGAGAAGGAGACGTAGAATCTGAAGCAGGATCCAGGCTCTGAGCTGTCAGTACAGAGCCCGATGTGGGGCTTGAACTCAAGAACCATGAGATCATGACCTGAGCCAAGGTCAGACACTTAACTAACTGAGCCACCCAGGTGCCCCTGTTTGTATCTATTTTTGTATTTTTTTTTCTATTTTTTCCATTTGTTTGTTTTTAATTTACAGTAATTTTTTGTTCTGACATTTACTTCAAGTATTTTGTGTGGTGAGGATGAAAACTGATTTTGTTCCTAAATAGCTGGTAATTTTCTGGCTCATTTTGCTGATTAATTCCTCCTTTTGGTCATTGATCCACACTGCCACCTTTATTACCCATTACATGACTATCTGTCAACAAAATACAGATTTATTGACTGTCAAGGAATTCTTGCATTGGTTAAAGAAAGGTTTAATCATTGCCCCTTCATGGTGCATATTAAAAAATGTTTATTTGGGATTTCTGCTTCCATTCAAAATGAAATAACAAGAACACGTGACTTTTTTTGAAGGGAAAAAAATACATATGAAACAATAGTTTTCAAACATTGGACATTAGTGCAGAATGGTAATCCCTGAGAGATTGTAAACGAGCTGAGTCCCATGACTGCCCCCACTTGCTGCTCAGAGAATTTCCTGGCAACAATGTGGGGAGGGGGAAACTTGATGAAGCCCGGTGATCTCCTTGAGTTGAGTTTGCAGGACAGATTACTGAAGAAGAGAGTCTCCAAAAAGAGTTTTCCAGAAATCTTCAGAGGGCCCCCTTGACTCTTCAACTGAGAGCTGATCCATGCATGTGCAGAAGGGAACTACCAGAGGCTGGGGGGAAGAACAACCCAAGAATAGCAGGAGAAAATCTCCAGAATTCACACAAGGTCACGAATACTTTGTGTTCCCACCAGCCAGAGAGGCATAACTCATAATTCACAGGGCATCAGAGAGTGTAGTTACATGGAATTGACTGACTAACTCATGAGACAAAATGAGACCTATGCTAAAGGTTACCAGGTCTCATCTAACAAGCCTTAAGACAAAGCCTCACAATTATCATCTGTTTCCAAATCACTTAACTACATACGAGAACAAAGCTCACCACGTTTTGGGGGGAACACGAAAGTAAGCAACCACTAATAAGGTAAAATTCACAATGTCTAACAGCCAATCACAAATTATCAGGCATTCAGAGATGCAGGGGACTATGAGCCTAAATGAGGAGAAAAATACACTGATCAAAATGTATCCACAAATGGCAGAGAAAATAGAATGAGTAGACAAGGATGTTAAAACTATTATAGCTATATTCCATGTGTTGTAAGGTAGAAGATGGCCAAGCATATTAAGTACAGGTATGGAAGAAACAGAAAAGGCTCAAATGGAATGTAAGGGATAAAAATGGAATTTTTTTTTAACTTTTTAAAAATTTACATAGAAATTAGTTAGCATATAGTGAAACAATGATTTCAGGAGTAGATTCCTTAATGCCCCTTACCCATTCAGCCCACCCTCCTTCCCACAACCCCTCCAGCAACCCTCAGTTTGTTCTTCATATTTATGAGTCTCTTCTGTTTTGTCCCCCCTCTGTTTTTATATTATTTTTGTTTCCCTTCCCTTATGTTCATCTGTTTTGTCTCTTAAAGTCCTCATATGAGTGAAGTCGTATGATATTTGTCTTTCTCTGACTGACTAATTTCACTCAGCATAATACCCTCCAGTTCCATCCATGTAGTTGCAAATGGCAAGATTTCATTCTTTCTGATTGCCGAGTAATACTCCATTGTATATATATACAACATCTTCTTTATCCATTCATCCATTGTTGGACATTCGGGCTCTTTCCATACTTTGGCTATTGTCGATCGTGCTGCTATAAACATGGGGGTGCATGTGTCCCTTTCAAACAGCACCCCTGTATCCCATGGATAAATGCCTAGTAGTGCAACTGCTGGGTCATAGGGTTGTTCTATTTTTAGTTTTTTGAGGAACCTCCATACTGTTTTCCAGAATGGCTGCACCAGCTGGCATTCCCACCAACAATGCAAAAGAGATCCTCTTTCTCTGCATCCTTGCCAATATCTGTTGTTGCCTGAGTTGTTCATGTTAGCCATTCTGACAGGTGTCAGGTGGTATCTCATTGTGGTTTTGGTTTGTATTTCCCTGATGATGATTGATGTTGAGCCTTTTTTCATGTGTCGGTTGGCCATCTGGATGTCTTCCTTGGAGAAGTGTCTATTCATGTCTTTTGCCCATTTCTTCACTGGATTCTTTGTTTTTTGGGTGTTGAGTTTGATAAGTTCTTTATAGATTTTGGATACTGAACCTTTATCTGATATGTCATTTGCAAATATCTTCTCCCATTCTGTTGGTTGCCTTTTAGTTTTGCTGATTTTTTCCTTTGCTGTGCAGAAGCTTTTTATTTTGATGTCCCAGTAGTTCATTTTTGCTTTTGTTTTCCTTGCCTCCGGAGACGTGTTGAGTAAGAAGTTGCTGCAGGCAAGATCAAAGAGGTTTTTGCCTGCTTTCTCCTCGAGGATTTTGATGGCTTCCTGTCTTACATCGAGGTCTTTCATCCATTTTGAGTTTATTTTTGTGTCTGGTGTAAGAAAGAGGTCCAGATTCATTCTTCTGCATGTCACTGTCCAGTTTTCCCAGCACCACTTGCTGAAGAGACTGTCTTGATTCCATTGGATATTCTTTCCTGCTTTGTCAAAGATTAATTGGCCATACGTTTGTGGGTCCATTTCTGGGCTCTCTATTCTGTTCCACTGATCTGAGTGTCTGTTCTTGTGCCAGTACCATACTGCCTTGATGATTAAAGCTTTGCAATACAACTTGAAGTCTGGGATTGTGATGCCTCCCGCTTTGGTTTTCTTTTTCAAGATTGCTTTGGCTATTCGGGGTATTTTCTGGTTCCATACAAATTTTAGGATTATTTGTTCTAGCTCTGTGAAGAATGCTGGTGTTATTTTGATAGGGATTGCATTGAATATGTAGATTGCTTTGGGTAGTATCGACATTTTAACAATATTTGTTCTTCCTATCCAGGAGCATGGAATCTTTTTCCATTGTTTTGTGTCGTCTTCAATTTCTTTCATAAGCTTTCTATAGTTTTCAGTGTATAGATTTTTCACCTCTTTGGTTAGATTTATTCCTGGGTATTTTATGGTTTTTGGTGCAATTGTAAATGGGATCAATTCCTTGATTTCTCTTTCTGTTGCTTCATTGTTGGTGAATAGGAATGCAACCGATTTCTGTGCATTGATTTTATATCCTGCAACTTTGCTGAATTCATGAATCAGTTCTAGCAGTTTTTTGGTGGAATCTTTTGGGTTTTCCGTATAGACTATCATGTCATCTGTGAAGAGTGAAAGTTTGACCTCTTCCTGGCCAGTTTGGATGCCTTTTATTTCTTTGTGTTGTCTGATTGCAGAGACTGACTTTCAATACTATGTTGAATAACAGTGGCGAGAGTGGACATCCTATCTTGTTCCTCACCTTAGGGGGAAAGCTCTCAGTTTTTCCCCATTGAGGATGATATTAGCGTTGGGTCTTTTGTATATGGCTTTTATGATCTCACGGTGTGAGGTGTGATCCTTCTATCCCTACTTTCTTGAGGGTTTTTATCAAGAAAGGTACCGTATTTTGTCAAATGTTTTCTCTGCATCTATTGAGAGGATCATATGGTTCTTGTTCTTTCTTTTATTGATGTGATGAATCACATTAATTGTTTTGTGGATATTGAATCAGCCCTGCATCCCAGGTACAATCCCACTTGCTCGTGGTGAATAATTTTTTAAATGTATTGTTGGATCCAGTTGGCTAATATTTTGTTGAGGACTTTTGCATCCATGTTCATCAGGGAAATTGGTCTATAGTTCTCCTTTTTAGTGGGGTCTCTGTCTGGTTTTGGAATCAAGGTAATGCTAGCTTCATAGAAAGAGTTTGGAAGTTTTCCTTCCATTTCCATTTTTTGGAACAGTTTCAAGAGAATAGGTGTTAAGTCTTCCTTAAATATTTGGTAGAATTCCCCCGGAAAGCCATCTGGCCCTGGACTCTTGTTTTTTGGCAGATTTTTGATTACTAATTTGATTTCCTTACTGGTTATGGGTCTGTTCAAACTTTCTATTTCTTCCTCTTTCAGTTTTGGTAGTGTATATGTGTCTAGGAATTTTTCCATTTCTTCCAGATTGCCCGTTTTATTGGCATATAATTGCTCATAATATTCTCTTATGATTGTTTTTATTTCTGTTGTGTTGGTTGTGATCTCTCCTCTTTCATACTTGATTTTATTTATTTGGGTCCTTTCCTTTTTCTTTTTGATCAAACTGGCTAGTGGTTTATCAATTTTGTTAATTCTTTCAAAGAAACAGCTTCTGGTTTCATTGATCTGTTCTACTGTTTTTTTGGTTTCAATAGCATTAAGTTCTGCTCTAATCTTTATTATTTCCTGTCTTCTTCTGGTTTTGGGTTTTATCTGCTGTTCTTTTTCCAGCTCCTTAAGGCGTAAGGTTAGGCTGTGTATCTGAGATCTTTCTTCCTTCTTTAGGAAGGCCTGGATTGCTATATACTTTCCTGTTATGACCGCCTTTGCTGCATCCCAGAGGTTTTGGGCTGTGGTGTTATCATTTTCATTGACTTCCATATACTTTTAATTTCCTCTTTAACTGCTTGGTTAGCCCATTCATTCTTTAGTAAGATGTTCTTCAGTCTCCAGGTATTTGTTACCTTTCCAAATTTTTTCTTGTGGTTGATTTCGAGTTTCATAGCGTTGTCATCTGAAAATATGCACGGTATGATCTCGATCTTTTTGTACTTACTTAGGGCTGATTTGTGTCCCAGTATATGGTCTATTCTGGAGAATGTTCCATGTGCACTGGAGAAGAATGTACATTCTGCTGCTTTAGGATGAAATGTTCTGAATATATCTGTTAAGTCCATCTGGTCCAGTGTGTCATTCAAAGCCATTGTTTCCTTGTTGATTTTTTGATTAGATGATCTGTGCATTGCTGTGAGTGGGGGGTTGAAGTCTCCTACTATTATGGTATTACTATCTGTGAGTTTCTTTATGTTTGTGATTAATTGATTTATATATTTTGGTGCATCCACATTTGGCGCATAAATGTTTATAATTGTTAGGTCTTCTTGGTCTATAGACCCCTTGATTATGATACAATGCCCTTCTGCATCCCTTGATACAGTCTTTCTTTTAAAGTCTAGATTGTCTGATAGAAGTATGGCTACTCTGGCTTTCTTTTGTTGACCATTAGCATGATAGATGACTCTCCATCCCCTTATTTTCAATCTGAAGGTGTCTTTAGGTCTAAAGTGGGTCTCTTGTAAACAGCATATAGATGGATCTTGTTTTCTTATCCATTCTGTTACCCTATGTCTTTTGACTGGAGCATTGAGTCCATTGACGTTTAGAGTGATTACTGAAAGATATGAATTTATTGCCATTTTGATGATTGTAGAGTTGGAGTTTCTGGTGGTGTTCTCTGGTCCTTTCTAATCTTTTGTTGCTTTTGATATTATTTATTTATTTATTTAATTTTTTCATCTTTTCTCCCCTCAGAAAGTCCCCCTTAAAATTTCTTGCAGGGCTGGTTTAGTGGTCACAAACTCCTTTAATTTTTGTTTGTCTGGGAAACTTTTTATCTCTCCTTCTATTTTGAATAACAGCCTTTCTGGATAAAGAATTCTTGGCTGCATATTTTTCTGATTCAGCACACTGAATATATCCCGCCACTCCTTTCTGGCCTGCCAAGTTTCTGTGGTAGGTCTGCTGCAAACCTGATCTGTCTTCCCTTGTATGTTAGGGAGTTTTTTTCCCTTGCTGCTTTCATGATTCTCTCCTTGCCTGAGTATTTTGTGAATTTGACTATGACACGCCTTGTTGATGGTCGGTTTTTGTTGAATCTAATGGGTGTCCTCTGTGCTTCCTGGATTTTGATGTCTGTATCTTTCCCCAGGTTAGGAAAGTTTTCCACTATGATTTGCTCACATAACCCTTCTACCCCTATTTCTTTCTCTTCCTCTTCTGGGACCCCTATGATTCTGATGTTGTTCTTTTTTAATGAGTCACTGATTTCTCCAATTTTTAAATTGTGCTCTTTTGCCTTAATCTCCTTCTTTTTTTCTGCTTCGTTATTCTCTATAAGTTTGTCCTCTATATTGCTGATTCTCTGTTCTGCCTCATCCATCCTTGCTGACTCAGCATCCATCCGTGATTGCAGCTCAGTTATAGCATTTTTAATTTCATTCTATTTTTTACTTCTTTTATCTCTGCAGAAAGGGATTCTAATCTATTTTCAACTCCAGCTAGTATTCTTATTATGATGATTCTAAATTCTGGTTCAGACATCTTGCTCGTATCTGTGTTGGTTAAAGCCCTGGCTGTCGTTTATTCGTGCTCTTTCTTTTGGGGTGAATTCCTTCGTTTTGTCATTTTGAAGGGAGAAAAGGAATTAATGAGGTAGAAAAATTGAAATTAAAAAATATTAAAATTAAAAATTAAACACACACACACACATACACAAATCGAATAGATGATGCTAGATCCTAGGTGTGTTTTGGTCTGGGTGTTGAAAGTGGTTTGACAAATTACAGAAAAAAAAGGGAGGGGGGAAAAAAGGAAATTGTTCGAGAATTTTACAAAATGAATACACTGAAGTAGACTAAAATGGGATGATGGGGATAAAATAGAATTTGAAAAAAATATACACAAAAGTAAAGAATATGGTAGAAAAAATTAAAGAAAAATATTTTTAATAAAAATTAAAAATAAATATGCATTTTTTTGTTTTCTGTATTTAAGAAAAAGGAAAAGAAATGAAAAAGAAAAAGAGAAAAAAAGAAAAAAGAAATCGTTTGAAAATTGGAAAAGTGAATACACTGTAGTAGACTAAAATAAAATGATGGGAGTAAGATAGAATTTGAAAAAATTTACATAAAAGAAAAAATATAGTCATAAAAATTAAATAAAAATATTTTTAAAAGAAATTGAAAATAAAAATGAAGTTTTTCTCTTTCTGCATTCAAGAAGAAGAAAAAAAATGAAAAAGAGAAAAAAGAAAAATAATGAAAAAAAAGGAAATTGTTTGAAAATTTGAAAAGGTGAGTACACTGAAGTAGATTAAAATAAAATGATGGGGACGCCTGGGTGGCTCAGTCGGTTAAGCGTCCGACTTCAGCTCAGGTCACGATCTCGCGGTCCGTGAATTCGAGCCCCGCGTCGGGCTCTGGGCTGATGGCTCAGAGCCTGGAGCTTGCTTCCGATTCTGTGTCTCCCTCTCTCTCTGCCCCTCCCCCATCCATGCTGTGTCTCTCTCTGCCTCAAAAATAAATAAACGTTAAAAAAAAAAATTTTTTTTAAAAAAAGGAAAAAAAATAAATAAAATAAAATGATGGAAGTAAAGTAGAATTTGAAAAAATTTACACAAAAGTAAAAATTATAGTAATAAAAATTAAAGAAAGATATTTTTAATAAAAAATGAAAATAAAAATGAATTTTTTTCTCTTTCTGCATTCAAGAAAAAGAATTGTAAAAGAGAAAAAGGAAAAAGAAAAAAAATTGAATAGATGAACCTGCTAACAGATTGAAGTAGGATTGAAATTGCTTCGTTTTCCCTTAGAGGTCAGTCTACGTAGCTCTTTATAGTCCGTAAATTAAGCTGGCGGTGAGACTTGTGTTCTTGAAGACGGCAGTTGGCCCAGTTGGGCGGGACTCAGTGTAACACCTCCGCCCACCACTAGATGGCGCTGCTAGCCTACTGGGGTGGATTGTTGCCGGGCTCATAGGTGCGTATGTGCATGCGAGGGAGCAGTGAAAATGGCGTCACCCAGCTACCCAGTCTGTTCCCCCGGATTGGCAATCGAGCACCCGTCCTCTGTCTTCAGCTTTCGTCCACTCCCCACTTTTACACTATCCGTCACCCAGCCTCAGGTAGTACCTCTCTCCCGAGTTTTGTCTCAGATGCGACTGTTTTCCCTGGCCCCTTGCTTCTGAGGGACTGCGGCTTTGATCTGCTCCGCCCCTCTGTGGGAGGGTCTTACCGAGCAATGGCCGAATGCCGGCTGCGCCCAGGAACGCTTGTGGGACCCTGCTGCTGCCGGTGCCCAGAGACTGCGGCCGGGTGTCAGCCCGCCCCACAAAAACTTCGGGAGGTAGTGTAGCAGCAGCGCCTCAGGGATTATGGAAAATCACAACACGCATCTGGCCCCAGGCTTCACCCTTCATGACCTTTTTCCGGCACCAGCGAATGTGGCCGTTCTCTGGGTTCTGCTGGGCCCAGGTGGCCTCACAGCCTCTACCAAATGTCCTTCCAGCAGTGGAACCGCTTTTCCCCGTGTGGCCCGAGAACCTCCCGGACCCCACTCTGCTCCTGGGGATTCGCCCTTCCCACCAGAGCACCGCCAGGTATCGAGCTGTGGAGTTGCAGCCTCTGCGCTCCCCTTGTTTCCAGTCTTAATGGAATGTAAACCCTCTCCATTCTCCTTTCTCCCTTTATAGTTTAGTCCCTGCGTCTGTTTCCAATTTTCCACTTTCTCTCCAGCTGCTTTTGGGGAGGGGTGCTTTTCCCGTATTCTCCCCCCTTCCCCAGTTTCCGTCCTCTCTCTGCCCGCAAAAGCATTTCCCTACCTTTTGCGACTTCTCACTCCCCAAGTTCAGCTCTCCGTGCCGCACACCTGCTGAATTCTGTGGTTCAGGTTGTGCAGATTGTTGTGTTAATCCTCCAATCAGTTTTCTAGGCATGTAGGATGGTTTATTGTTGGTCTGGCTGTATTTCATGGACGCGAAATACACACACAAAGCTTCTATGCTGTTCCCCCATCTTGGCTCCTCCTCCTAAAAATGGAAATATTTGAGGTGGAAAACACTGTACACGGGATTAACAGTACATTAAACTTTGCAAAGGAAAAGATTGGTGAACTTGACACACAATGATAGTAATTATCAACAATGAAATAGAAAAAGGACTGAAAAGATAAATAAAAATGACATACCAATTATGAGGAAAACAATAAACCCACAAATTCAGGAAGCTCAATGAACTGCAGGATAAGAAACATTTTAAAAACTACAAAATTTAGGGGCGCCTGGGTGGCTCAGTCGGTTAAGCGGCCGACTTCAGCTCAGGTCACGATCTCGCAGTCCATGAGTTCGAGCCCCGCGTCGGGCTCTGGGCTGACGGCTCAGAGCCTGGAGCCTGTTTCAGATTCTGTGTCTCCCTCTCTCTCTGCCCCTCCCCCGTTCATGCTCTGTCTCTCTCTGTCTCAAAAATAAATAAAACGTTAAAAAAAAATAAAAAAAAATAAAAAATAAAAACTACAAAATTTAGAACATAATCAAATTGCTTAAAAACAGGGATTTTTCTCATTCTCATTATGAGTTAGACTTTATTACTCAATTAGTAAATAGTAACTATATAAAAGTCTGAAAATTCAAATAAGCAGAAGAAAAAAGAATTGTAATTTTCATTAGCTATGACAAGTATATAAAAAAGACAATGCTTTTGTATACTTTTTATTGATCCCCTGTAATAAATTCACTCATTAATTATAATAATTTTCCAATTGATTTCCTTGGAATTTTCAGGAAAATATTATGTAGTATCCCAATAATGGTTATTTCAACATTTTTCATTAAAATGCTACCTCTCTTGGGGTGTCTGGGTGGCTCAGCCTGTCGAACATCTGACTTCACCTCAAGTCATGATCTCATGGTTGGTGAGTTCGAGCCCCGCACCAGGCTCTGTCCTGACAGCTCAGAGCCTGGAGCCTGCTTCGGATTCTGCGTCTCCCTCTTTCCCTGCCCTTCCCGTGCTTGCGCTCTGTCTCTCTCTCAAAAATAAATAAACATTAAAAATTTTTTTTAAACTGGTACCTCTCTCTTTTTATTTTATAAGTATACTATTATGGCAGCTATACTGACCAGTATTTAAAGCAGATTTTCTCCACCCTCTTTTTCCAACCAAAAAATTTAGAGACACTTTCTTTCTCTACTTTGGGTGAACATTATAAAAGGGAACCTCTTGTATAGATAGTCTTTAAAAATTTTGGCTATTTTTTTCACTTATTCCTTCTTTTGTCTTCTTATTTTCTTTAAATTTTCTTCTTAATGTTTATTTATTTTTGACAGAGAGAGAGAGAGAGCTGGGGAGGAGCAGAGAGAGGGGGAGACACAGAATCTGAAACAGGCTCCAGGATCTGAGCTGTCAGCACAGAGCCCGACACGGGGCTCGAACCCAGAGACCATGAGATCATGACCTGAGCCGAAGTCGGACGCTTAACCGACTGAGCCACCCAGGCGCCCCTTCTTTTTACTTTTTGTTTGCCACCTCTTTGTCTTTGTATTAGTTTCCTGTTGCTACATTTAAAAAAAAAAAAATTACCGCAAACTTATTGGCTTAAAACAACACAAACCTCTTACAGTTCCGGAGTCAGGAGTTTAAAGTCATCTGAATCAGGTGTGAGTTAGAGGGCATGGTCCACCCTGGGGCAAAATTCTTCTCCGTCTATGAATCTGAGAAACCAGACAACAAGCTAACTGCTTCCAAAAGTCAGTGGTAGAATATAACACAGGCTAGACATTCCCATTCCAAAAGGGAGAAATTGAAAGGAAAAAAGGGATCACGGGTCCCAAGGAAGTTCAAAATTCAACAGGAAAAAGTCCATTCGATTTCAAGGCTTGCGAATAAAATTCTCTGTGGCTTCATGCTCTGTCTTTCCTGCCCACTGGGACAGCCTTGACCTTTTGGCCCTGGGTCGCAGCCCTACCCACTGACCCTGAGTGATGGCCCTGCCCTCTGGAACTGAGGTGGTCCCGTTGACTCAGGCCTGTGTGTCTGTGGCTCTGCCTGTCTTCCTTCATGTTATCCCATCTCTGTCTCTTCCATTCCAGGCTGGCAGAGTTTCTGCTCGTGGAAAGTTGTCTAGTGTCCTCCAGGGGCGCCTGGGTGGCTCAGTGGGTTAAGCATCAGACTTCAGCTCAGGTCATGATCTCATGGTTTGTGGGTTTGAGCCCCGCGTCAGGCTCTGTATGGACAGAGCCTGCTTTGGATTCTGTGTCTCCCTCTCTCTCTGCCCTTCACCACTCATGCTCTGTATCTCTCTCCTTCAGATATAAATAAACATTAAAAAAAAGAAGTCCTAGCTAGTGTGCTAAGGAAAGGAACCAGAAAAAATATATATAAACATATGAAACAAAGAATTAAAGCTGTTTTTACATGCAGATGACATGATTGCATACGCGTGTACATAGCAAATATTTTTTAATGTATTTTGTATTTTTTATGTGTAATAATTTGTATATAGCAAATCTTAAGGATTCTACAAAAAGATGGGGACAACTAATAAATGAATTTAGCAAACCATACAATATAAGGCCAATACAAAAACATCAATTGTATTTTTATATACTTATAACAAACATTGAAACACAAAATTTGAAAAGAACACATGGAACAGTGTCAAAGCATGTAATATGCATAGAAATAAACTTAAAGATGGGGCGCCTGGGTGGCTCAGTTGGTTGAGCGGCCGACTGTAGATCAGGTCATGATCTCACGGTTCATGAGTTCGAGCCCTGTGTCGGGCTCTGTGCTGACAGCTCGGAGCCTGGATCCTGCTTCAGGTTCTGTGTCTCCCTCTCTCTCTGCCCCTCCCCTACTCATGCTCTGTCTCTCTCTGTCTTGGAAATGAATAAATATTAAAAAAAATTTTTTTTAAAGAAATAAACTTAAAGAAAAATACGGAAGCTTTCTTTGCTACAAACTATAAAACATTGCTGACTGAAATGACAGAAGGTTTAAATACATGGAGACCAATATTTTCACTGAAGAGGAAACGGAATATTGTTAAGATGTCAATTTCCTACAAATTGCTTTATAGATTTAATGCAATCTCAATCATAATGATAGCAGGTTTCTTGTTCTGAGTCAAAACGGACATGCTGACTCTAAAATTTACATAGAAAGCAAAGGACATAGAATAGTCAAAGCAATTTTTTAAAATAGAGGAAAGTTGGACAACTTAACACAGTTTGATTTCAAGGCTCACTATAAAGCTCATCCAGTGTGGTTTAGCATAAGGATAGATAAAAAGATCAATGGGATATAATAGAATTCAGAAAAAGACTCATACCCATACAATCAAGTGATTTTTCAACAAAAGCACAAAGTTTATTTAATGGGGAAAGTAAAGTATATTGAATAAGCTGTTCTTAAACAATTGTGTACTTCTATGGAATAAAATGAACCATATCTTGTACCTCATCCTGTGCCTGAAAATAAATTTGAGATAGCCTTAGACTTAAACGTAAAATCTAAAGCTATACAGTCTCTAACACATAAGAGTGTATCTTCATAACCTTAGGCTAAGCAACATTTCTGATGGAGGACACAAAATCACGAATCATAAACCATCAAGGATAAAATTAATAAATTGGATTTTATCAAAATTCACAACTTTGGCTAATCAAAATCTACCATTAAAGGAGTGAGAAGCCAATTCATTGACTGGGAGAATATACGCATGATACATATATATGATAAAGACATATTCAGAATATATTTTTTAAACTCCCAAGAAAATTTGTAATGTATTTGATTTAGTTCTATATATCCCAAATGTCACAATTTTAACCTCTAATCAACATAAAAGTCATTAAGGGGCATCTGGGTAGCTCAGTTGGTCAAGCATCTGACTCTTGATCTCAGCTCAGGTCATGATCCTGCAGTCGTGGGATTAAACCCATGTAAAATATTAAAAATATATATTATGTATATGTATATGTACCTATATGTCATTAAGGAGGAATTTTACACTTTTTTTGGTAGAAAGTCTTCAAAATCCAGCGTGTATTTTCCATTTACACCATGTCTCCATTTGGGCTAACCACATTTCAAGTGCTCAACAACTACCACATTCAACAGGCAGATCTAAGGGATAAAGACATTTTTTTAAAGCTTATTTATTTATTTTGAGAGACAGAGTGTGCGCGTGCGAGCAAGGGAGGGGCAGAGAGAGAGAGAGAGAGAGAGAGAGAGAGAGAGAATCCCACTCAGGCTCCGTGCTGTCGGCACAGAGCTGGATGTGGGGCTTGAACGCACAAACCATGAGATCATGACCTGAGCTGAAATCAGGAGTTGGAGGCTTAACCGACTGACTCACCCTGGCGCCCCAGGGATAGACATTCTTCATCAAGACTTGAAACTCAGAAACCACTGAGCACAATATAGATATTTTGACTATATCTTGGGACAAATGTTACCTGAAAGAGTTAGTAATGAAATTTGAACAAATATGTGCAATATGGAGGGCAGACAGAAGGTCGATGTCTATTACAAAGGGCTCTTATGATTGGACAAGAGGAGTAGTCAAAGGATATGAATAGACAATTGACAGAAGAGCAAATATGAAGACCCAACAGATGCATGAAAAGATGCAAATTGAATTAACAATGAGATTTCACTTTGTTCTATCAACTTAGCAAAAGTTAAAAGGCTTAATAACAACTACTGCTCTCATACACTGCTGTTCAAAATAGAAAAGATTAAAGCCATTTTAGAAAACAATCTGGCGACGTTTCTTACATTAAAAAATGCATATGCCCTTCGACTGAATGCCTCAGTCTTGGAAATCTCCTCCTTAAAAATAAATTACCGGTATATAAGGATATCTGTGCAAGGATGCTTATTGCTGCGTGGCTCATGGAGATAAAACACTGGAAACAAATGGAATCAAAAGGGGGAATCGTTGAATATATATTATGTCCATCCACTATAGACAATTATCTAACCATTAAGAAGAAGGTACCACTTGATTTGAAGGGATTTTTATAGGAATGTTAAGGAAAAAGATGATACAATAGTAGGAGTGTAATACGATCCACTTTTAATAAATAAACAATGATAAACACCCAAATGTGTGTATGTGTATATACGATTATGTAAACTTGGTAAGAAATATGGACGGATGCATACTAAGTAGTCAACAAGGTGCGTGTGTGTGTGTGTGTGTGTGTGTGCGCGCGTGCGTGTAGGAGAGGTGATTGTGGGTCAGGGTAGACAAAGGAGGTTAATAGAGGAGCCAAGCAAAAATGGGAAAGGCAACAAAAAGTTGGCATTAATAAAATACGTGCATCTGAAAACATACATGAATTGGCATATGATTTTAAAACATATTTTTAAAAAGAATGTTATAAAGTTTTGCAGGCTTCATATCCATACTTAAAACACTTTTGGGATTTGAAGTTCACTCCTACAGATGTCTTTTGTTTTGAGAGACTTGAGCTAAATAAAGGAAACACTGTTTTCCTCTAAGAAGGATTTCAGGACCATGTAGTTCATAACTTCTGATCTTAGTGCCAAGAAAATATCAGAACCTCAATCTATGAAATCCACCCTTTGTTTTATGTCCTCATATACCATCCCCTACCCCCATTGCCTTGTTTCAGGCATAAACCTCTGGCCAACTTATTTTAAAAATGTTTGTTGTTGTTATGAACAGAATTAAATATTCTATGGCTGTTACTGAAGCCACTGAAAGACAATGTAATGAAATTTGTCCCAGATAAAATTTTTCATTGCTTTGGATGGTTTGGGTCGGAGCAATTACCTTGAGAAATCAAATAAGCAAGCTCTGTTTTCCCTCTAGAATTTAAATAACACCTGCTTTTTCTCAGAACAGTTGGATCAAGCCCTGTCATATGCTATTTACTATAAAGAGGTCCTAGATATGAAGCATCTTGGGCACTGACGTAATTCAGAATGACTTAAAGTGCACTCACTGAAAGAAAGGTCTTGAATCAACAGACTGGCTCAGGAGCATAGGAAACACACAGGAAGTATTTAAGTTTGACGCCCACAGGACAATGTACTAGCTGCTGCTCCTCACACCCCCAAACTCAAGTGAACAAACAAACAAAGCCAGAAGGCTTCTTAAGGGGAAGTGAGATTCTCTGGGGTATTCAAAGAAATGGAGGGACTATTCGTCACTGTTTTTATACGGAAACGAGAGAAGGATGTGAAGAAGAAAGATAAAAAATAGAATTCAGGCACAACTGTTTAAAATCTAACAATCCTGGAAACCTGCTGCTATTGAAACTGATATATGATATTTATTGGGTTTTTTTAATGTTTATTTATTTATTTTGAGAGAGAGCATACATGAGCAGGGGAGGGACAGAGAGAGAGAGAGAGAGAGAGGGAGAGAGAGAATCCCAAGCAGGCTCCACCCTGTCAGCGCAGAGCCTGACGCGGGGCTCAATCCCATGACCGTCAGATCATGACCTGAGCCAAAATCAAGAGTCAGACATTCAACGAACTGAGCCCCCCAGGCGCCCCTGAAACTAACAGATATTTGAATCTCAGCAACTAGCAGTTTTGTAGAAAGTTAACTTCCAGTTTAATTATGTCTCTTCATCCAGAATTCTAATCATACTGCAGGGGTTAACTTGCCTGCGAATCTAAATATGTGGGACCTTATAAATCAAAATATTAATTTTGTGAATTCATTTGTCTTTAAGGTAATACTCCAATGTGTCTGGACTGTACATGTCAGTGAACTGTGGAACTACATGCACATGTTTCTTTGTGCAACATTTACATTCGTCTTTATGCCCACCAAGTGCAGGTAGGGTCAGAAAGAAGGTGCATTGGAGCGCTTGGGGGGCTCAGTCAGTTAAGCGTCCAACTTCAGCTCGGTTCATGGCCTCACAGTCCATGGGATCGAGCCCCACGTGGGGCTCTGTGCTGACAGCCCATAGCCTGGAGCCTGCTTCGGATTCTGTGTCTCCCTCTCTCTCTGCCCCTTCTCCACTCACACTCTGTCTCTGTGTCTCAAAAATGAATAAATGTTATAAAAAATGTATAAATATTGAAAGAAAGAAAGAAAGAAAGAAAGAAAGAAAGAAAGAAAGAAAGATGCATTCAGCTGACCCCAAATAGTACTTTCCACTGGAAATGTATACTTAAAAGCTAACTCTTAAGTGAGGTGCACCAACACTCAAAATAGCCCCAAATTCTGGGCATTCCAAGTAACTTTAGTTTTGTTGATTGTTTCCTTTGCTGTGCAGAAGCTTTTTATTTTGATGTAGTCCCAATAGTTTATTTTTGCTTTTGTTTCCCTTGGCTCAGGAGACATATCTAGAAAGAAGTTGCTACAGCTGATGTCAAAAGAGTTACTGTCTCTATTCTCTTCTAGGATTTTTACGGTTTCAGGTCTCATATTTAGGTCTTTAACCCATTTTGAATTTATTTTTGTGTACGAAAGATTGGTCCAGTTTCATTCTTTTTTATGTTTCTGTCCAGTTTTCCCAACACCATTTGTTGAAGAGACATTCTTTTTCCCATTTGATATTCTTCTCTGTTTAACCATGTTGAAGATTGATTGACTATGTAATTGTGGGTTCGTTTCTGGGTTTTCTATTCTGTTCTATTGATCTATATGTCTATTTTTGTGCCAGTATTATAATGTTTTCATGACCGAAGCTTTGTAATATAACTTGAAGTCTGTAATTGTGATGCCTTCAGCTTTGGTTTTCTTTTTCAAGGTTGCTTTGGCTAGTCTGGGTCTTTGATGGTTCCATACCAATTTTAAGATTGCTTGTTCCAGCCCCGTAAAAAGTGCTGTTGATATTTTGATAGGGATTGCATTAAATGTATGGACTGCTTTGGATAGTATAGACATTTTAACAATATTTGTTCTACCAATCCATGAGCATGGAATACCTTTCCATTTCTTTGTGTCATCTTCAATGTCTTTCATCAGTGTTTTATACTTTTCCAAGTATAAGTCTTTCAACTTTTTGATTAGATTTATTCCTAGGTTTCTTGTATTTGGTGCAGTTGTAAATGGGATTGATTCCTTAATTCCTCTTCCTGCTGCTTCATTATTGGTGTATAGAAATGCAACAGATGGGGCGCCTGGGTGGCTCAGTCGGTTAAGTGTCCGACTTCAGCTCAGGTCACGATCTCGTGGTCCGTGAGTTCGAGCCCCACATCGGGCTCTGGGCTGACGGCTCAGAGCCTGGAGCCTGCTTCCGATTCTGTGTCTCCCTCTCTCTCTGCCCCTCCCCTGTTCATGCTCTGTCTCTCTCTGTCTCAAAAATAAATTAAAAAAAAAAAGTTAAAAAAATTTAGAAATGCAACAGGTTTCTGTACTTCAATTTTGTATCTTGCAACTTTATTGAGTTCGTTTATCAGTTCGAGCAGTTTTTTGGTGGAGTCTTTTGGGATTTCTATATAGAATATCATGTCATCTGCAAATAGTGAAAGTTTTACTTGTTTCTTGCTGATTCGGATGCCTTTTATTTTTGTTGTTGTTGTTGTTGTCATTGTCTGATTGCTGTAGCTAGGACTTCGATTACTTCGTTACATAAAAGTGGTGAGAGTGGACATCCCTGTCTTTTTCCTGACAGCAGAGGAAAAGGTCTCAGTTTTTCTCCATTTAGGATGATATTAGCTGTGAGTTTTTCATAGATAGCTTTTATTATGTTGAGGTATGTTCCCTCTAAACCTACTTTGTTGAGGGTTTTTATCATGAATTGATGTGGTATATTGCCAAATGCTTTTTTTGCATCTATTTAAATGGTCATGTGGTTCTAAGCCTTTCCTTAAATCTTTTTTTTAAATGTTTATTCATTTTTGAGAGAGAGAAAGCATGAGCAGGGGGAGGGGCAGAGAGAGAGGGTGACAGAGGATCTGAAGCAGGCTCTGCACTGACAGCACAGAGCCCAATGTGGGGCTCACACTCACAAACCATGAGATCATGACCTGAGCTGAAGTCGGATACTCAACTGCTTGAGCCAGCCAGGCACCCAAGCCTTTCTTTTATTAACGTGATGCATCATGTTGTTTGATTTCCGTATATTGAATCGCACTTGCGACCCAGGAATAAGACCCTCTTGATCGTGGCGAATGATTTTTTTAATGTATTGTTGGATTTGGTTTGGTAGTATTTTATTGAGAATTTACACATCCATATCATCAGGGATATTGGCCTGTAGTTCTCCTTCTTAGTGGTGTCTTTATCTCGTTTTGGTATCAGGGTAATGCTGGCTTCATCCAATGAGTTTGGAAATTTTCCTTCCTTTTCTATTTTTTGGAATAGTTAAAAAAGAATATGTATTAATTCTTCTTTAAATGTTTAGTAGAATTTGCCTGCGAAGCAATCTGGTTCTGGACTTTTGCTCGTTGGGAGTTTTTTGATTACTGATTCAATTTTTTTGCTGGTTATTGGTCTGTTCACGTTTTCTATTCCTTCCTGTTTTGGTTTTGGTAATCTATGTGTTTCCAGGAATTCATCTGTTTCTTCTGGGTTGTCCAATTGTTGCCATACAGTTTTTCAATAATATTCTCTTATAATTGTTTGTGTTTCTGTGGTGTTGGTTGTTATTTCTCCTCTCTCATTTGTGATTTTATTTATTTGGGTCCTTTCTATTTTCTTTTTTATAAATCTAGCTAGAGGTTTATCAATTTTATTAATTTTTTCTAAGAAACAGTTCCTGGTTTCATTGATCTATTCTATTGTGGGTTTTGTTTTTTTAGTTTCTATATCATTTATTTCTGCTCTAAACTTTATGTTTTCCTTTCTTCTGCTGGCTTTAGGCTTTATTGGTTGTGCTTTTTCTACTCCTTTAAGTGTAAGGGTTTATCTCAGACTTTTCTTGCTTCTTGAGGTAGGCCTGCATTATTATATACTTCCCTCTCAGAGTACATTTTGGTGCATCTCAAAGGTTTTGGACCGTTGAGTTTTCATTTTCATTTGTTTCCATGTATGTTTTTATTTCTTCTTTGACTTACTGTTTGATCCATTCATTGTTTAGGAGCATGTTATTTAATCTCCATTTATTTGTGGTCTTTCCAGACTCTTTCTTGTGATTAACTTCTAGTTTCATAGTGTTGTGGTCAGAAAAGTTGCATAGTATGATGTCAATCTTTTTGTATTTGTTGAGGCATGTTTTGTGACCTAATATGTGATCTATTCTGGGGAATGTTCCATGTACACTTGAAAAGAATGTAAATTCTGCTGTTTTACGATGGAATGTTCTCAATATATCTGTTAAGTCTATCTGGTCTATTGAGTCATTCAAAGGCATTGTTCCCTTGTTGATTTTCTCTTTAGATGATCTGCCCGTTGATGTAAGTGTAGTGTTAAAGTTCCCTACTATTATTGTATTATTATCAATTAGTTCTTTTGTGTTTGTTATTGTTTTATTTATTTGGGTGCTTCCACATTGGTGCATACATATTTACAATTGTTATATCTTCTTGTTGGATTGTCCCCTTTATTATTATAAAATGCCCTTCTTTGGGGCACCTGGGTGGCTCAGTAAGTTAAGTGTCCGACTTTGGCTCAGGTCATAATCTCGTGGTTCATGAGTTCGAGCCCCGCGTTGGGCTCTGGGCTGACAGCTCAGAGCCTGGAGTCTGCTTCTGATTCTGTGTCTCCCTGTCTCTGCCCTTCCCCTGCTCACACTCTGTCTCTCCCTCTCTCTGTCTCTCAAAAATAAATAAATATTTAAATATATATATATAAAAATTTAAATGCCCTTCTTTGTCTCTTGTTACAGTCTTTGCTTTAAAGTCTAGTTTGTCCAATAGAAGTATTGCTACTCTGTTTCTCCATCTCCCTCACCTTTAACTTGCATGTGTCTTTAGGTCTGAAATGAGCCTCTTGTAGGCAGCATATACATAGGACTTGTTTTTTATCCATTCTGACATTCTGTGTCTTTTGATTGAAGGGTTTAGTTCATTTACATTCAAAGTAATTATGAGTACATACATATTTATTACCATTTTATTACTTGTTTCATGGTTGCTTCTGGAAATTTTCTCTGGTCCTTTCTTGTCTTTGTCTCTTTCATGCTTTGCTGATTTTATTTAGTCATATATTTGAATTTCTTTCTCTTTGTTGTTTGCATATTTATTAGTGGTTATAGATATATGATTACCATTAGGTTTGTATATAAACTCCTCTGCATCTAGCAGTCTGTATTAAGTTGATGGTCACTTAAATTTGAACCCATTCTTTTCTTCACTCCTCCTCATGTTTTAGGTATATGTTATTATATTTTATATCCTTTGTGTGTGGGGGTGAGTTCCTTGACTGATTTTTACAGAAATATTCACTTTTACTGCTTTTGGGTTTTCTGCCTTTATACTTTCGCTTTTAGTCTCTTCTTTCCACTCAAAGAGTCCCCTTTAATATTTCTTGCAAGGCTGGTTTAGTGGCCATGAACTCCTTTAGTTTTTGTTTGTCTAGGAAACTCTTTATCTCTCCTGTTCTGAATGATAGTCTTGCTGGATAGAATATTCTTGGCTGCATATTTTTCTCATTCAGAACTTTGAATATATCATGCCACTCCCTTGTGGCTTGGCAAGTGTCTGTTGAGAAATCTGCAGCTAGGTCTTTCCTTGTATATTAAGGACTTCTTTTTTTATGTATAATTTTAAAATGTTTATTTATTTATTTTGAGAGAGAAAGAGAGAGTGTGTGAACAACAGAGTGGCAAAGAGAGAGGAAGAAAGAGAATCCCAAGCAGGCTCCATGCTGTCAGGGCTCGACCTCATGAATCGTGATATCATGACCTGAGTTGTTATCAAGAGTCAGACACTTAACCTACTGAGCTACCCAGCCGCCCCAACGACTTCTTTTGTCTTGCTTCTTTTAAGACTTTTTCTTTATCACTGTATTTTGCAAATTTAAATACAATATGTCTCCATGTCGGCCTGCTTTTGTTGATTTTGATGGGATTTCTCTGTGCCTCCTGCATCTGGATGTCTCTTTCCTTCCTCAGATTAGGGAAGTTTTCAGCTATTATTTTTTCAGATAAATGTTCTGCCCCCTTTTCTCACTCTTCTTCTTCTGGGACTCCTATAGTATGAATGTTATTATGTTTGAGGAAGTCACTGAGTTCCCTAAGTCTATTCTAGTTTTGCAGAACTCTTTCTCTTTTTTGTTCAGCTTCATTACTTCCATTATTTTGTCTTCTAGGTCACTAATTTGTTCCTCTGCTTCTTCCAGCCTTTTGTTCATTGTATCAAGCCTGTTTCCAATCTCATTTATTACATTCTTCACTTCTAATTGATTTTTTTTGAAGCTTATTTATTTATTTTGAGAGAGAGAGTGTGGGTGGAGGAGCGGTGGAGAGAGAATCCCAAGCAGGCTCCACACAGTGCAGGGCCTGATGCGGGGTTCAAATCCACAAACCAAGAGATGATGACCTGAGCCAAAGTCAGTTGCTTAACTGACTAAGCTGCCCAGGTGTGCTGATTGATCCTCTTTTTAAAAAAATTTTTTTTTAACATTTATTTATTGTTGAGACAGAGAGAGACAGAGCATGAACGGGGGAGGGTCAGAGAGAGAGGGAGACACAGAATCTGAAACAGGCTCCAGGCTCTGAGCGTTCAGCACAGAGCCCGACGCGGGGCTCGAACTCACGGACCGTGAGATCATGACCTGAGCCGAAGTCGGACGCTTAACCGACTGAGCCACCCAGGCGCCCCGATCCTTTTTTAATTCTTTTAGCTCTGTGGTAAGGCTCTCACTGATGTCTTCTGTTCTTTTCTTAAGCCCAGTGACTATCCTTATGATCATTTCTTTAAATTCTCCATCAGGCATGTTACTTATAGGTATTTCATTTAGACCTCTGCCCATCTTGTTCTTTCATTTGGGATAAATTCTTCTGTCTTCCAACTTTGTCTGAGTCTCTGCCTTGTTCTATGTATTAGAAAAACCATTTATGTCTCCTGCTCCTGAAGTAAGGGCCTTATGAAGAAGAAGTCATGTAGTGTACAGGGCCTGGTGCTTCAGGGAGTGTCTCCAGTGTATGCTGTGTATGCTCTGCTGTTGTGTTTTGGCTGCTCTATCCTTCAGGCCGGTTGTCTGCAGAAACTATCCTCGCCTGCTGTGGGCACTGTTTGGTCAGTGGCCTGAATGTGGTGAATTTTAACCAAAGGTGCTCTGGTCTGCTTGTGAAATGATTCCTGTCACCACCTCCACTATAACGGAGGCTCTGCAAATGTCTCTGGCTGGAAGATGTGGTGTGGGCAGGGGTTTGTGCTGGTCTTCTGGGGGAAGGGCCCACTGCACTGGGACTGAGGCAAGTGAGACTGAGAAGGGCAGTTCCACTGGAGCACATGGGGTTGGGACTTGGTGTAAACAAGTTAGGCATCCTGTGTCAGTACTGCACTGCTTTCCACAGGTGGCTTGGCATTTATGCTGAGGGGTGGGGAGGGAAATGGTGCTGGCTGGCTCCTTTGTTCCCAGAGAGTTATTACCATGAACACTGCCTCTCAGGGACAAGTTCTGAGAAAAGCAGGTAATCTCCCCACTTTGTGCCCCAGGCCCTCTTCTGATCGCTTTTTCCATTACATCTGTCCCCAGGTTGTTTGCCTGCCTTCTCTCCAGAAGCAGGACCATGCCCTCTGGGATCTATCCCATCCAAGCCTGCTGACCTTTAAAACTCCTGGTCTTAAGCCCTGCTGATTGCAAGAACTTGCAAAACTCAGCCCTTCTCATTTTACAAGCTAATGGCTCTGGGGAAACATTCTCCTTGTGTGTTCCCCTGTGTGCTCCTCTGGCTCTCTCACCCTTGTCTGAGACCATGGCTCCCTCCGTTCCACAGTAACCAAGATGTGTTTCTCCCCTAAACCGCATCTCTGTACTTCCTACCTTCTTTGATGTGCCCTCTTCTCTCCCTTTAGTTGTGGAGTTTGTTCTGTCAGTCTTCAGGCCAATTTCTGGGGTATTTAGGATGATTTGATAGTTATCTAGTTGTGCTCATGGGACGAGGCGAGCTTAAGGTCCTCCTATTCTGTGGCCATCTTCCTCGGTTCCTTTCATAAATCCAGTATCTTAACAATCTAGAGTACCCCAGATCTTATTAGGTTGTTGAAGTTACCATGATCAGTCTGAAATACAAAGCCCTTTTCCAGCTTAAAATTATTCAGTGATTTCCCTTTTTTTTCAGATGTGCTTCAAATTCCTTATCCTTAATATGCAAGATACAACATGATTATGCTCCCATCTGTCTCTTCACCTTCTCCTCTATCACACCCTCAGGTTCTTTTCTTTTTGTGAACATTGAGACATCTCGGATGTTATGCTGCATCCATTGAGCTGCTATACCCTTCCAACACAATACTGAGTTTTCCAAAAACACTCCTTCATCTCATAAACTTCTACGTTTTACAAAAATGAATTTTTGTCTATAACATCCCCCAGAAAGCCTTCCCAGCTGGGACTTAACTTTCAAGTCATTTTCAAGATACCACTTAGAGCTTGGTTAAGAGGCTGGGGGGTGGGTTATAAGGGTCAAGAAAAGGACTAGAAACAGGAACTAAGAAGCCATTAAAACCTCTAGGAGTCCTGGGGCACCTGGGTGGCTCAGTCAGTTAAGCGTCCAACTTCGGCTCAGGTCATGATCTCACGGTTTGTGGGTTCGAGCCCTGTGTTGGGCTCTGTGTGGACAGCGTGAAGCCTGCTTGGGATTTTCTCTCTCTCCCTCTCTCTGTCTCTGCCCCTCCCTGAGTCATGCTTTCTCTCTCTTTCAAAATAAATAAATAAACTTAAGAAAAAAACCCTCTAGGAGTCCTGGCATCTTTTCACTTTTCATGGTTTATTTATCCCATTTCCTCTCTGCCAATTACTCCTTCCATGCTTTTAGCTACCTTGAAACATGAAAGATAATCTCTAAGACTCAGTTTCTCAGCTGTAAAATGGGTAAGAATACTAGTTAACTCACAGAAATGCTGCAAAATTTAAAGAAAATGATGCTTGTAAAGGGCTTAGTTCATCCATCAGCATGCAATAGACACTGGTTGTTATCTTATTAGACAAATCAAAATGGATCATTAGAAAACTAAGGTTCTGGATACATTCTACTCACTTCCAAAGACATTGTAAGAATTCAACACTGAATTAAGTAATACACAAAAGTAAAATGAGCAATGTATTTTATCATATACTTTGGCAACAAAATATAAAACTAAATGAATCTATTTTGGAGTCAGAGTGATATTTCCATTTTCAAAAGCAAAGACAGGGGTGCCTGGGTGGCTCAGTCAGTTGAGTGTCTGACTTCGGCTCAGGTCATGATCTTGTAAACTGTGAGTTCGAACCCCATGTCGGGCTCTGTGCTGACAGCTCAGAGTCTGGAGCCTGGAGCCTGCTTTGGATTCTGTGTCTCCTCCTCTCTCTCTGCCCCTCCCCTGCTCGTGCTCTTTCTCTCTGTGTGTCAAAAATAAACATTTTTAAAAAATGTTTATTTATTTTTGACGCAGAAAGACAGCACAGAGCCCCACGCAGGGCTCGAACTCATGAACCGTGAGATCATGACCTGAGCCGAAGTTGGACGCTTCACCGACTGAGCCACCCAGTCACCCCAAAAATAAATAAACATTTTTTAAAAAAAATTTAAAAAAAGAAAGCAAGGACAAATGGGTTCTGGAACCCAGGGAGGAATGTTCTTGATGGAATTGCTCAGCAAAACTCTCAAACAGATATCAGAGAGATAGTTTGGGGTACACAAATGGAAGGCATGGCCACTGTGTTGGAATGAGATCACCAACAAACAAGTCAACTTTTGTTTCTTTGTTAATAGTGTTCATGAAACTGGTAACTGAGGGATTTTGCAGGCCTGGTGAATTTAAATTCAACAGGGTACTTGACAAGTCATTTAGTTATGTATTTGCAGAAAAAAATTTTGGATTAGTAGCGATTTGAACAGTTTTGCCCAAAGGATAACGAAGTGATACCAGTCAGGTGTGTCCAGGAGAGAACTCCAGGGCTCTGTACTTAGCCTGGCTTTATTCATTTAACCCCTACAACAACCCTGTGAAGTAGATAGTATTTTTACAATGAGTAATAGAAGCACAGCAAGGTAAGAAATTTGTGCAAAGCCTCACAACTAGTAAATCAGAAAACCTTCCTGGAGGAAGATTCTATCAGCCAACACCATGCGATCTTGGGTAAATTACTCAACTGCTATGGAAATCAACTTCTTCCTTGGTGAAATGTGGATAGTAATGCTTACTACAGGTTAGGATGATGAGGTTGCTTTTATCTATTCATTAAACAAATACCAATCATTGTGCAAGATGTTGGGGATACACTATGGGGGGGGTGGAGACAGACATCCAAGGAGGAGGAAGGGAGACATATAATACCAAGTAAACAAGCAAATAAATATCAATTGCAAATTGTATTAGTACAATGAGGCAAAGGTACAGGTGTTGTGAGAAAGAAAACCAGGTAGAAAATGATTTAAATTATAAGAGTTTAGGAATCATGCTTTAGTTGGCAAAGTGTCATAGGAAAGAGAGGGATTTTAAGCTAAACCTTTAAGAATGGGGAGGATTTGGATCATTACGGGAGGAGAGGCAGCCATTCTTAGGCAAGAGGGAGAGGTTCAGGGATGCCTGGGTGTCTCAATCAGTTAAGCCCCCAACTCTTGGTTTCGGCTCAGATCATGATCTCGCAGTTTGTGGGTTCAAGCCCTGCATCGGGCTCTGTGCTGACAGTGCAGAGACTGCTTGGGATTCTCTCTCTCCTTCTCTGTCTGCCCCTCCCCTGCTTGTGTTTTATCTCTCTTTCTCTCTCTCTCTCTCAAAGTAAATAAATAAACATGAAAAAAAAATTTTAAGAGGGAGAGGTTCAAACAAAACAAGATGAATTTAATATTTATTCTGTCCCCCACTAGTACAGCTAATGAGTAGATATTCGTGTTTACCCACTTTAAGTTAAAATATAAGCATCATGTACCTTTAAAAATTATTAAATAAACCTATAAGGAAATTTCACTAAGAAGATAAGCTTGTGTTATTACAGGGCAATTACAGGTTTTGTAGATTAAAAATGAGGACAATACGTACAACAAAACCGAGAGGGAGATTAAGTAAAATGGATATTGAAAATTGAGTGAGAATTGGACAAGAAGGAGCTCTAAACTTAACTTCTTTGAAATTTAATACACTTTGCCCTAGGTAAGATTTATGGCCTGCATGCTTGTGGTTTTGCATTCTTAATAAACTACACCTAAGGCAGAGCATAAAGATAGCAAAGAGGATGAATTTAAGCAAAGTTTTTGGACAAGGAAGCCCTTTAAGGTGTAGGACACATGAGATATTAATGCCTAGATATGGGGCAGAGGTGTTGGGATCTTAGTGCACGTTCTAGTGATAGCAATAAAACCATGTCATGATTTGAGTGGATGGCATTACCATGAGTCAGTAATAGAAAGCCATTTTCTGCACCTTTTTTTCCCCCCTTTGAAAGCCATCGGTCACAAACTGTATAGGGATGCATGAAAATGCACAGATGGAAGTCGTTTTTTTGTTTATTCTCAAACTGGGTAGATCCATAGTAAAATGGCATATCCATTCTCTGCTTTCAAAAGTGTAGAAGGGGCTAAAGACCCAGGTAATAGATCAAAGGAGGGTCACTTTGGCCAGGAGAACAAACTCCATTAAAAAACTGTTTCTAGGGGCGCTTGGGTGGCTCAATCGGTTAGGCATCCAACTTTGGCTCAGGTCACGATCTCGCGGTTGGTGAGTTCCAGCCCCACGTAGGGCTCTGTGCTGACAGCTCAGAGCCTGGAGCCTGCTTTGGACTCTGTCTCAGTCTCTCCCCTGTTCTCTCTCTCTCTCTCTCTCTCTCAAAAATAAATAAACATTGAAAACAAAAACTGTTTCTATTGGGGCAACTGGGTGTCTCATTTGGTTAAGCATCCAACTCTTGGTTTCGGCTCAGGTCATGATCTCACGGTTTGTGGGTTGGAGCCTGCTTGGGGCTCTGTGCTGACACGATTCAGAGCCTGCTTGAGATTCTCTCTCTCCCTCTGTCTCTGTGCCCCTCACCTGCTCTCTATCCCTCTCTCTTTCAAAATAAATACATAAACATTTTTAAAAACCTGTTTTTATTTTTCCTGAGAATGAGGTGAGCTAATGGGTCACCTTAATACTGCTTTAAATATACAAAGCACTGGGGCACCTGGGTGGCTCAGTCGGTTGAGCGTCTGACTTCAGCTCAGGTCATGATCCCACAGTTTGTGAGTTCAGGTCCCATGTCGGGCTCTGTGCTGACAGTTCAGAGCCTGGAGCCCGCTTCAGATTCTGTGTCTCCCCCTCTCTCTGTCCTCCCCTGCTCATGCTCTATCTCTCTCTATCTCTCAAAAATATACATTAAAAAAATATATATATATATGTATATATATATATACACAAAGCACAGGTTGACAAGAATAAAGCTTAGTTTTCCTTTTCATTGAAAGACGAACCAAACGGAAGACTTCAGCCCAGTTAAGATGGAAGGAAAGAAGGAACCTTTGACAATAATGGTCTTCTAATAAACACCTGACTGGATTACTTGATGATCTTGGAAATCTTCTATTACACCAGTGCTAGGCTGGGGATCAGAAGACCTTTAAGCTTAGTTATTAACGAATTCCATGACCTTGGGCAAGTTACTTAGCCTCTCTGGGCCTAATTTCTTCCAAATTTCTTTAAAATGACAGCCTTTGGACTACCAAAGGACACTTTGGATTCTTAGCTGGATTTTCGTCTTTCTGAGCCGATCCCTACCTCATGCCAAGGAAATGAGCTAGATTTCCCTGCTAAGGCTATTCCATGATTTGTAGTAATGCTTTCCTCTTAAAGCACCAATTCCTTCACATTTTCTCATCATTTCAACCATCCTCTGAGACAGAAAAATGCACAATGTCTTGTTTCTAACCTTTCTTATCAAACATATATTTACACTGAAAGGTCAAACTTCTATGTTGTTTGCACTTCGACGCTTTGCCGAGAGTACTATCTGCTCTCTTGGAACACTTTACAACCGCCCTTTACATTCATTCAGTACCAGGGATGAGGTGCGGGCTCAGCTCGCAGAGTCTTGCGTTTCTTTTATGGCCCGAGACACAGAGAACGTAATGAGAATCTTTTCTTCTTCTTCTTTTTTAAGTTTATTTATTTTTGACAGAGAGAGAGAGAAGAAGCATGAGCAGGGGAGGGGCATAGAGAGAGGGGGACAGAGGATCCAAAGAGGGCTCTTTGCTGACAGCAGAGGGCCCGACATGGGGCTCGAACTCAGGGACTGTGAGATCATGACCTGAGCTGAAGTCGGATGCTTAATCGACTGAGCCACCCAGGCACCTGACAATCTTTTCTTTTAAGCCTCTTTGGGCTGGTACCTTTGGGGTGTTTCCTTGCAAGGCTGCAGATCTACTCATACAGATACTGATTAATGTCAACTGACATTTCTCACACGGGTTTCATGCTGGTAATACACACAACACAACACCGCTTCTAAAGAGAACGTCACAAAAATGTGCTATATTCTATGATGGAGGCACACACATAGGCCCACAAGGGCCCTGAAGAAGACGTTCAGGCCAACCCAGGGTTTTAGGGAAGGCTTCCTGGAGGACAGGACCCTTGAAATGTGTCCCAAAGAATGACTACGACAGCATTCCCAGCTAGGGTAGCTAGATACAATATGGGACCCACGGTTACATCTGAATTTCACATAATAAACAATTTTTAGCATCTTTTTTGGTATAAGCATGTCCCAAATATTGTGTTGGACCCGATTACACCAAAAAAAGTCGTCACTGTTCACCTGAAATTCAAATGTAAGTGGGCGTCCTGCATTTTGATTTGTTAATTCCGACGACTCTAGTTTCGGCCTCTATCTGCTTTTTATGCCCCTGACATACTAAAGTACTCATCTGTCCCCAGGGCACGTTCTGGGGAGCCTCACCCCTTCCTCCTATAGCTTCTTCCCAGAACAGCCATTGCTTACTAGTGCACCCCGCCCACATTAAGTTAATTACTCTCCCCCTTGTGCTAAACCATCCCTTTAACATTAATTTCTGCATAAAGACTAATCATACTGTATGGCAATTATTTATGTAGTGTCTCCCTTACTATTAGAACATAAGCTTCTGGAAGGGCATCTGGGTGGTTCAGTCAGTTAAGCGTCCAAGTCCTGATTTTGTCTCAGGTCATGATCTCACGGTTTCATGAGTTTGAGCCCCATATAGGGCTCTGTGCGCAGACTGCACAGAGCCTGCTTGGGATTCTCTGTCTCCCTCTCTCTCTGTCCCTCCCCTGCTCACGCTCTCTCTGTCTGTCTCCCAAAATACATAAATAAACGTAAAAAAAAAAAGAACAGAAGCATCTGGAAAATGATGCCTTATTCATCTTGGTATGTTCAAAGTACCTGGAAGCATATAGATCTCTGTGAACATTTGTTGCCTAAATGAATATACGGATATATATATATATATAGGAGTGAATGGGTCCATGTAGCTCCGATTTCCCGCACTAATCAGAGGACAAATAGGAATGACACTTTGAACAGGACTGTTTATATATTTTTTTCTATTTTCCTTTGCAAGTTGAGTATATTGGATGTTTATCACGTAGTGGACACCTTTCTCCCTTTTGACTACCCAGGATCTAAACTCCTTGCGTTTGGGGAATCTGCCATTGAATTCACACAATGACATGGTGAAGGACAATCTACGGGCAGCTGCGTGACTGTGATAGTCTTGAAGGCTGTTTGCCAAGTATCTCCAGTTCTTTCCTTTGGGGTACATGGTACAATTTCATTTCCCGATGGCCCTGGGGTTGAGTGCAGCCATAAGACCTGTTATGGCTAATGAATTGGCCCGGAAGTAGTCATTGCTAGCTCAGGGCTGAGAATTTAATTGAGACCCTCTGGAGTCCCCTTTTCTTTCTGGCAAGGCAAGGTTTGAGATGGTGGCTGCCTTATCAGTTTGGGGCCCCAAGCGACTACGTTGAGCAGAGGCACTCTGTCAAGCCAAGATGGACCTGTGGATAGAGCAAGAAATAAGCCTTTATTGGTTTACGTTGCTGGAACAACCCAGCCAGGCTTGTAACTTGGGTTTCTGTTTATTTCTTAGCCTGGTTCTTTAGTAATCCCACTGATTCTGTGAGCCAATCTCTATCTCTCCAACAACTTCTTTCCTTCTTAACATAGAATTGAGGGGCACCTGTGTGGCTCGGTTGCTTGAGCATCTGACTTCAGCTTGGGTCATGATCGCACAGCTCGTGGGTTCGAGCCCTACATTGGGCTCTGTGCTGACGGCTCGGAGCCTGGAGCCTGCTAAGTATTTTGTGTCTCCCTCTCTTTCTGCCTCTCCCCTGCTCTCGCTCTTGCGCTCTCTCTCTCTCTCTCTCAAATAAATAAACATTTAAAAAAATTGTTTTAAAGATAGAATTGATTTTAGTTGTTTAGTACCAAGAATATCAAGTGGTCCATTAGAAATACACTGACAACTATACCAGAAGCTGCTCGTTGCAGTGTCCCAGCTTTAGTTTGTAAGAAGAGAGTCCTTTTGGCCTAAGAGCTGTTTTCAAATTATTGTGGACAAGAAGTAGAATATCCAGGGGTGCCTGGGTGGCTCAGTTGGTTGAGCCTCTGACTGTTGATTTGGCTCAAGTCATGATCTCGAGGTTCGTGAGATCAAGCCCCCGAGTTGAGCTCTGCGATAACAGCACAGAGCCTTCTTGGGATTCTCTCGCTCCCTCTCTCCATCCCTCCTCCGCTTGCATTGTCTCTCTCTCTCTCTCTCTCTCTCTCTCAAAATAAAAAAAAAAAAAAAAATAAAAAAACAAAAAAAAAGAAAAAGAACATCCCGGAGGAAAGAACATCACTAGAAATCTTAACATTCTATGGCTTGGGAGCTGTGCCTCCTCTTGAAGATAGCTGCCACTTTACCTTTTGAAACCCATTCTTCTGAGTTTGGTGTGAAGGTCAAACAAGAAATGCCACGTGAAAATGTCCTGTAATTTTAGCAGGGCCTTGCGAACGTGGCAGTTCGTACCTGTCCCAGGCTGGGACGGAGCGAGTCCAAGTCTCGGAGAATTTAAGGAGTCCCACGGCAGTAACGCTTGAGATTGAATTACTAAGTGATTATGCAAAGAACAGATCACTGCAGCCATTGTGTAAATGCCAAGAGGAGATTAGGGACCTTGGGAAGGGATGGGCCCTAAGACATCAGCTGTAGTTTCAGCTGGGCTTAGGTGCCTGAGGTGTTAGAACACCTGCCCTCCCACCCAAGCTGTCGCTAGAATGAGACCAGAATGGCTAATGGGAAGGGCGTCGCATCCAACGAGAACTTCACCTGAAAACTTGTTTCTTACGATGCAGCAACTGCTTCTGGATTCTTCTTCTACTGGACAAACGCATTGTAGCAGACCCTTCAGGTGCATTGCCTCACCTCCTCCCAGCACACCTTTATGCCCCGGCCGTTGGAGTGGCAACCAGTTCTGCACAAGTATAAACTCACAGCACCTCATTTCAACGGCAGCTTGAACGTCTCACTTTCTGTCCCCGGAGTTCCTGTGACACCACTGTAGGAAACTCCTGCAGAAACCCTCTTAGCACTCATAGATGCACAAGCTACAAGTGTGGGAGAAGTAGCCCGTGGGCAACCTTGGCCAGTGGAGGATGTGAGTCAGTGGACAAATGCCCTCTTCTTCTGGACCACTGGCAGACAACTGTGAGGCTCATTCCGTACAGTTCCCCAGAAGGTTCCAGTGAGACTGAAGCCCAGGTGCCCATGTTGTGTCCCTCCTTCCTTATTTCCCTTTTCCCAACCCACAATACCATTCTCTGGAGTCACTACCCCCAGATGAGCTGTCTGCGCGATAGCTGTCCCAGGGTGTGCTTTCCATGGCAACCCAGGCTAAGGAGAGCCCCATATTTATGCAAAGCCTAGACGGGACATCGCTGCTCTCCAGGCTCACCTGTCCTAGCCTCTCCCCTGCTCGTTCCCAGAACTCCTATCTAAAACTCCCATATTCCACACTGGCCTTCCCTGTTTCTCTCTTTCTCTGTTTCTTTCTCGTTCTCTTTCGTGCACCCTCACACACACGCACGGCAGCTGCTGGCACTCTTTTATTAAGATCTGCTATTTTTTTTGTCTCTGAGACTCAGAATACTCAGAGTTGGCCATTCCACAGACTGATAGAAGTTCCTTAATTATAACAGTAATAATAAATTGGTTGCCTGGTGGGAGGCTGTTAAATTTTAATTGTACCAAGTAAAGGTATTCTAGCGACTATCTATTGTTGACATTATTTCATAAAAGAAAGGACATGAGGGGCGCCTGGGTGGCTCAGTCGGTGAAGCGTCCGACTTCGGCTCAGGTCATGATCTCACAGCTCATGAGTTCAAGGCCCCGCATCGGGCTCTGTGCTGACAGTTCAGTGCCTGGAGCCTGCTTCCGATTCTGTCTCCCTCTCTCTCTGCCCCTCCCCTGCTTGAGCGCACATGCTCACTCTCGCTCTCTCTCTCAATAATAAACACTAAAAAAGTTAAAAAAAAGGACATGATAACACCCCAAAAAGCCAGAAGGATATAATCTCCCATTAGGTGATGGTCTCCAAATTAGCATAATCTTAGTTTCCTGAACATTTCACTGCTGTGTTCTTAGCTTTCCCGTTTTGGGGAGGGTAGATAATACATGGTGAGCACAGGCATTATCTGTTACCTCTGGGCTCCCACATGCCCTCTGCTGCTCCCTTCTCAAACTCTTTGCACCCCCTTTTTCTTTGATCTCTGTGTCCCCTCCCCCCATCTCTCTCGGTATTGCCAGCCAGCTCTGTTCCCTGTGCTACGCGTCATTCTTCAGTTGTGTGATGTCCCGGAAAGTCCCAACCCTGGTAGGCACAGTGTCCTTATACTGTCACATGTCCTTACCTGTGTGTTTTTACCAAAGGGGTGACTGGGGTGTTAAGTGATCTTGTAAATAACCAAAGGGTAGAGCTAGAACCTGTGGAATTTGGACTCTGCTGCCCTGCCCCTCTGACATTGACAGCCTCTGCCCAAGCCCCACCCTGGGGCCACCCTGGGGCATGGCCATTCCTGTTAGAAATTGTTAATAATTCTGTCATGGGGCGTGGGACTGTTCTCTTGAAACTTATCCGTAGCTTGGCGTTCTGTCGGTTTTGAACACTCTTCCTCTGGTTAGCCTGTTTTAAATTACTTTTCTACAATTTGCACTCTTTTCTTTTCTGCTCTTTGGCTTTCTAAGATTTGCGCTTTTAAAAACTCTTCCCTTGGATTATCTCTAAAATTTATATGATCTTTTATGTCTTCAATCACCTTTATATGTTTTTATGTTTTCCCTTTTTCCTTCCGCTGCACTAACAAACCCTTTTGATTTCAACTCCTTACATGTTTACCATCTTGTTTGGTTTGACATAATAGTTTAATATGATAAATATCCTCTTTAATTCTAAGTCGTTGACCGTTACCCTTCCCTGTCTGTCATTTCTACCATCCATCGTAACCTGCTGTTATGGTTTTTCAGGAAGAAACAGCTATTTTATTTTATTATTTTCTTCACATCCAGATCCCAAGCCGAGCAAAGTTCTTTTTTATTCTTCCTTTCAAGAAGGTGGCTTGTGTCCAATGAGCCTTCTTATTGACTCATTCTTTTTAGTGTTTGGGCTTCATTCAGGGGTCTCAGTTCTGACATCTCATGCAGCGTGAGTCCAAAGCACTGCCTCCTGTCCTGTGCTGCCTTTAAAGGTCACTTCCTGGGGTTAGGAAAGTCATCAAAGACCCCAGCGTAGCTGTAGTTATACAGAATCACTTGTATTTCCATCTGCCTCTTAAGTTTTGGTCCCTCGTGATTTTTATCACTTTCTTATTAACTTGGCTATACATTGAAAACAAGGTTCGTTATGTCTCGCTATACATTTTACTGAGATGACATTCACAAAGCATGAAATGAACCATTTTGAAATGTACAATCCAATGACATTTAGCACATTCACCATGTTGTCCAACCAGCACCTCTGTCTACTTCCAAAACATTTTCATCACCCCAAGAGGGAAACTTTTACCCAATGAGCAGTTAATTCCCCATTTCTCCCTCCCCCGAGCCCCTGGCAACTATCGTTCTGCTTTATGTCTTTATAGATTTACCTATTCTGGATATTTCATATAAATTGTATCGTACAGTATGTAAACTTTTGTGTCTGGCTTCTTTTATTTATTTCTTTATTTTTAAGTGTTTATTTTTGAGAGAGAGGGAGAGGGAGGGATCAAGCACAAGCGAGGGAGGGGCAGAGAGAGAGGGGGATAGGGAATCTGAAGCAGGCTCTGGGTCAACAGCAGAGAGTTCGATGAGGGCTCGAACTCAGGAACTGTAAGATCATGACCTGAGCTAAAGTCGGACACCTAACCGGTTGAGCCACCCAGGTGCCTCCAGCTTCTTTTATTTAATACAACGTGATGTTTGTTATGTTTTATGTAGAGTTTTTAGCTATTTTGTATTAGGAGAATTTTCTATGTTTCTGGAAATAGAAGTCCTATATTTGATTATTATTTAATGTTATTATTAACTCATGTACCATGAGTGGGAAATTAAAATTGAAAATTCCTTTTTTTTGAGAGAGAGAACTGGAGAGACAGAGCACACAAGTGGGGGAGAGGCAGAGAGACAGGGAGAGAGAGAATCCCAAGCAGGCTCTGCATTGCCAACTCACATCCAGATGTGGGGCTTGAACCCACAAACCACGAGATCACGAGCTGAAGTCAAAAGCTGGGCGCTTAACCAACTGAGCCACCCAGGTGCCTCAAAAATTCCTTTTAACTGATATTTATCTTTCAAAGCTTCAAAACTTTCACTCAATGCTTTACATTAAAAAAAAAAAAACAGCAAGGAGAAGAGTTTTTCCTAATATTTGATCAATAATTCCCTAAAACAGTGAACATTCAAAATATAAATTCATTTTATCTTATTTTGAACCCCATATTAAACTTTAGTTAATAAATTATCAGAAAGATTTTTTTTTTCTAATTTCACCATAGGAAAAAATAATTTCTTGAATCAGGAAAAATACACTGATTTAAAAATACACTTGCTTTTCTTTGCCATAGGAATCAATTCTTGGGAGATGCCAGATTTTCAAGGGTCTCTCTCCTTTTCTTTTATCTCTGGCAATTTTTCTTCTGCCCCAAATTGTGGATGTAAAAGCATTTATTAAAGGTAATCATCTCTGTGATTAACCAATAATGACTTGCTTTTTATTGTCAGGTCCGTCTATTTCAATGAGCGAACCTGACTGAGGCTGGCCCAGGATCACTGAAGTCAGGACCTTTGAAGTGAACATATGTGATCTCAACGGATATAGTTCATCATTTTCCTTTTCATCATCTAGTACTCACGTCTGGCAGCACTTTTATTCATCTTAGAGACAAGCTTCTCAAATGCATAGGCTTTATTTGCACAAATTGTCCCTTATTTGTCTCATTTGGAGAGGAAAAGAATTACATTAGAGGCTTCTTAGACATCCAGTTCAACTGGTACAGTGGGCTTTCATCTAGACTAACGGTTCTCAACAGGGGGGTAATTTTTCTCTCCCAGGGGATACTTGACCATGTCTGGAGACATTTTTGTTTGTCCCAAACAAATGGGGAAGGGGGCAGTCATGAAACTTCTCAGCCTTCACAAGTGTGCAAGCCAATTCCTAACTAACAGAACCAGTAGGATGGAGAGATGATAGAGATAGAGATAGAGATAGAGACAGAGATAGAGATAGAGAGATATATAATGAAGAATTGTCTCGCACACTTGCGAAGGCTGAGAAGTTCCACGATCTGCCATCTGCAAGCTGGAGACCCAGGAAAGCCAGTGGTGTAATTCAGTCCAACTCCAAAAGCCTGAGAACCAGAGGAGCCAATGGTTCCCATTTTAGTCTGAGGGCCAGAGAAGATGAGAGGAGATGTCCCAAGTCAAGCAGGCAGTCAGGAAGCAAGAGGGGCAAATTCTTCTTTCCTCCATCTTTTGTTCTATGTCAGCCCCCAGTGGATTGGATGATGCCCACCCACGTTGGGGAGGGCAGCCTGCTTTAGTAAATCCACCAATTCAAATGCGAATCTCATCGGGAAAGACTCTCACAGATATACTCAGAGATGCTTAATCTGGGCATTCTATGGCCAGTCAAGCTGACGCACAAAATTGACCATCACACCAGGAATACCGCTAAGCATCCTACAATGCACAAAACAGCCCCCATAACGAAGAGTTTTTCTGTCCAAAATGTCAACTGTGCAGAAATTGAGAAACTCTGATCTAGCCTGAAGCAATTCTAGAGTTCAAATCTTGTTCCTTCTTGGGCTCAGATGCTTTTAAATGACTTTTTAAAGTGCATTCAAAGTCTGCCAGGCCAGAGAATATGCTCTTAACACTTCATACCAAAATGTTAAAAATCTAAGATTTAGTCTCTCAACTTTTCGTTTTTCCAGCTCGAGAGACTTCACACCTACATTCTAGTTGAACATTGCTCAAAATACAGTCCTTGGGTCACCAATGGGTGACAGGGTTCCCCTGGAGAATCGTAGGCAGACCTCCCAATGTGTTTCCAGAAGCATCGCATGCCATTCTGTAGACTTTAATTTTGTTTCCCTAGTTCTTTTTCTACTGGAAAGTGCAGCGAGTAGAGTCGGCAGCTGTGGGATCTCTTGCTCTGCCGAAGTCATTCTCGGTCACAAAAAAGTTTGAGAACCACCGCTATTGAAACTCTTCTTTGTAACAGCTTCAAGACCCACCTCAAGTTCCCCTCGAACTGATTAACGTATTCATTTATTCATTCCTTACACACATTGAGACTCTACTAAACATCACCACCACCATGCTAAGGGCTGAGGACATAGGAAGACCGTCCCCCCAAAGACGGAGTTCCTTGAGTAGCTCATTGTTGGAGGAATTCTGATCTCTGTTAACCCTGCCCTTTCCCTGCACTCCACAATTTAATACGTGCTCGTAGATGACTGTGTTACTCTCAAATTGACCTCTTTGTGTTGATTTCTCCTCCTGAACCAGGGCATAGTATCTTTCCTGGCTAGGGTTGCCAGATAAAGTGTGGGGCATCTAGTTAAATTTGAATTGCAGATAAATAATGAATGATTTTTTTTTGTATGAGTATGTTGCAAATGTTGCAGGGGACACATTTATATGAAAAGAGACAATTCATTGACCTTCAAATGCTAATTGGGCATCCTGTATTTTTTATGTGCTAAATCTGATGGCCCTGTTTCAGGCAAGGGTTCTCTAATATTTTCCCTACATCTCCAAGGACATATGAGAGAGGTCTGGACGCACAGCTGGTCCTCAAATAAGCACTCATACAAGCAGGTGTCTCATTACTTTGAGGTAGACAGAAAGTTAAAATATTCTTCCTCGCAAGGTAGGGACAGTGAGTGATTTCTTCTAGCACCCTTGGCATTGTTAAATCAGTTGTGATCTGAAGGCAGGGCAGGCTTCCAGGAAATGGTGGGGTTTAAAATATAGCTTCTAAATACCAAATCAGGACAGGAGAGAATCCAGGACCCAGGGAAATTTTTTCCCCCGGGGGAGGAGACGGTGGGTGAGTCTGTCTTTTAGTCCTGAACGTTCACACAGGGCATTGGTATATTGACAATGCCAGGAAATAACTTTAACTTGTCTCCAGTCTCAATTACTGAGATAACTAACCATGGAAATTTCCATAACCATGGAAATTTAACCCTCAATAGTATTGCTTTTTCATCTAGCATCTTGCTATCAGTGAACATTATGCTGTTTCTCTACAGTAGACATTGTGGGTGAATGTACTTTGAGCTGCTCCTGAAAGCATAAACAGCTATTGCTAAATGGCATTCATTCTTTCTGATCCCAGTGGGTCAGAGTTTCCGTTTGCAACACCAACAGCAAGTATTGCCTTTCTGGAGCCCGAAAATGCCCTGCTATCTGGAATTTGTCAGTAAATGTTACATGCCCAGTCAAATATTATACGAACAGGGACTCCAGTCACATAAAATGCCATGACAACTGGAAAACACGTGAGCTTTTTCATGTGTTTTTTGTTTTGTTTTGTTTTGTTTTGTTTTGTTTTTTTAATAACCAGGAGTCCTGCGTTCTAATCTCGGCTGTCAAAAATCGCTGTTGGGGCACCTGGGTGGCTCGCTTGGTTGAGCGTCTGACTTCGGCTCAGGTCATGGTCTCATGGTTCGTGAGTATGAGCCCTGCGTCGGACTTTCTGCAGTCAGCACAGAGCACACTTCGGATCCTCTGTCCCATTCTCTCTCTGTCCCTCTGTTGCTTGTGCTCTCTCAAAAATAAATATTAAAAAAAAAATGTGTGCTGTTGGTTGCAGAAGGAAGGGGTTTCCTATGCAGGCATAGTATGTATTTGAATTATTATATCCAATATTATTTTATTTCAGAGACCTGCTCAGGTTTTCTACCTTTTAGAATACATTTCAGGTTTTTGCAGCATCTGGCCCACTTTTTACTTCACTTCTTTTTATAACTGTCCCTAGTTGAAACCTTTAATGAGTCCCAACATCCATAGTGAAAAACAAATTTTGTTCTTTTTTTTTTTTACATTTATTTACTTTTTTGAGAGAGAGAAAGAGAGAGAGACAGAGTACAAGTGGGGGAAGGCAGAGAGAGGGAGACACAGAATCCAAAGCAGGCTCCAGACTCTGAGCTGTCCACACAGAGCCCAATGCGAGGCTCGAACCCACAAACCGTGAGATCATGACCTGAGCTGAAGTCGGACGCTTAACCTACTGAGCCACCCAGGCGCCCCACAACAAATTTTGTTCTTAAACACCTTCATTTGAATCATGTCTATAAACTGGATTTCTATTGAAGAAAAGACCTCAAATCAACTCAAGCCCCAGCTATTAGCATCATTTTGTACCGTGTAACTGTCCTCATCGGGAATGTGACCTGAGTGGCAGCCATTTGTCAGGGGGTCCCTCTTGTCATCTGATTCCTAGAATCACCAGACTCTTGATTGCAATCATCATCTGGAGTGTACATGACACAAATATCTACTTATAAGAAAACATGGAGAGATGATTTCACCCCGGACTACATAAAGGTAACCAAAGGATCGATTCTGTGTCGGTGATCTCACACTACGAAATTAGAATCATCCGTGTAAGAATAATTAATTAAAAGTAATACTGTTCAACAACCCATAATTAGTATCCAGTGGGGCCGCAATCATAATTTCTAATTTCCTCTTCCCCAAAGAATCTGTGAAAACCTTCACGCCGGCATTCTTGGGCAATGTCCGTTCTGGTCGTCTCTTCTTCCTGAGCCAAACGGTTGCCTGTTTGCGCTTCCTCCATGTGTCCCATACAGCCTGCGTCACACCATCTGTTGTGGTATGTCAGGCCTTATGATAAAGTGATTAGGAGCCCATATTACCATTTGGAGAGATAGTCTTAGTCGCGGCACTAGTCACTGCAAAAAAATCACTTTGAGGACAGTTGGTTTAGCACTTACTTTGCAAATAAGGTTTGGTTTTTGTTGACATGCTTTGCCACGTGTCTATAGGTGTGACCTCTATCTTCCTGAAGTCTTGGAGCTTGGGGTCTCTGCCTGACTCCCTATGTCTGTCTCCCTTGGCCTCTGCCCTGCCCGTGCTGTGGAAATCAGGCCACAGGGGACAGAGCCCCACTCCGGTTCTATGGGCGGGAAGATTTCTCTTCCATCTCAACCTTGTGTCTATAAGCCAGCTTGGCACATGCCCACAGCTGTTGGCCTGTTAAGGCAAGTCATGAACACCCACCTGTCGCCTGGCTTGTTCCCTCCAACTCTACTCAGGCCAGTTCCTGACCGGCACCCTGGCCCTGGAACACGTCTTTCCTTTGGCATCTTAAATCAGCCTCTGTACTTTGACTCGGATCTCCAGCTTCTAGCCCAAGGTCCAGTGAAGGGCTTTGGCTTCGATTGAAGCTGGGTGCCCCCTAACTCTTGGGCTGCTTGAGGATGTGGCTCCCCTCTAAACAAGTCCTTGAGGCCAAAAGCGAGGTCTTGGCCCATTGAAAAGTCACCTATTGCCTCCTCGTTGTCCCCAAGGAGGGGATCTGGACACTCAGATTAGGATCCAAGCTGATGATGGATACCTCACTGGGTAGAATCAGAGGTCCTAGAACACTTAACAATTGTTAAACTGTTAAAATTCCAATTTAACATTGTTCAAGAACTGTCCTGGCTGCAGTGACTGACCCTTTCATCATTCGATCCCTCAGTGTATGTTTTTCAAAAGATTAACAAAGAAGTTGGGGGAAAAAACACGGTAGGCTCTAAATCTCATTTTGAAACAAATTTTCCAGCCCCGGTCAAACCTCCAGTGTTCAAAACCAGTGAAATGCACAACATAGATAATATCTGGTGAACTCTGTTCTGCACAGCCTGTCTCTTTATTGAAACCTTTTGTGGCATCACAAAAGACTCGCTGAAATATCCATTCATGAAAAGCTGGACGGCAAGAAAGAAGTAATAAGGACCTTTTATTACCTTGGCAGTCTTCTAATAAAAAATGACAGGAAAGTAAGTTCCTTTTAATTGACGAAGCACGGATATCATGAAGTTGGAAAGGCAAAGAAACACTGCTTGGGGCAAACGGCATTTCTGTGCGCTTCTTAGGTAGAAGTGTTGAACGCGGCTCCCCAGCAACATGAGTTAGGTTTGCTGTAATTGTCCATTTTCATGCTTGTTTTTTGGAAGATTCTTGTTTATAAGGGCGTATGTCCAGTGATGAGTACACGACACAGAGTTGGTGCTCAATAAATCATTCTTGGATGGATGAATGAAAGAGGACGCATGATCCCTTTCTGCAGGAATCTGTTACCTACTTGGGAAAAGAAGACACACCCAAGGTTAGATGGTGCTTCCTATCGTTTTATTCATTGTTGATTTTTCCCCGTTCCATTCTTATTATGCACTATTAGTTTTTGCGGTACGTGTAATAAGTCTTAAAGGCGGTCAAAGACGTTCTTTGTTCACTGGACTGTGTCCAGTCCTCCCAATGCTCCAGCCTCGTACTCTGCCTGGTGTGCTCATCCTCAATAGTTGATTAACCCCGGTTCATCCTTCAAGTCCCAGCGAAAAAGTCATTTCCTCCTGGAGGTCCTCCTCGATTGCCTGGGCTAAGTTCTCTCGCCCTGCTACGTGTCCCGGAGCAACATTCAGAATTACGCTTGTGATTACCCCTCCTAGATGTCTTCTCTGATGCAGTGTGAACCCCGAGAGGGCAGAGGGCAGGGGCAGCTCTGTTCTTGTCCATCAATTCCCCAGGGCTCAGCATAGCATTTATGGAAGACGTATAACGACCAGACAGCTTCTCATTAGGACCACCTTGAGACAGGTCAGGGGCTCTGGAGTGTGGAGCTGGTTCTGGAACTGTTGGGAGAGTAGAGGCCTGGAGGAGAGGAGAATGTGCCCAAGGCCTGTGGACCAGCAGCACTAGCATCACCTGTTGCTTATTAGAAATGCAGCTTCTCAGGCCCCACCCCAGACCTGGGTGCTTTATACTTACATTCAAGTTTGAGAAGCACTGCTCTTAGAGGCTTTGTGCAGAGAGAGAAGAGGAACCGTGGGAGGTGTCCCCTGTAGGAGACGGACCCTGAGCAGGCCTGAACGACCCCTTGCATGCAGGGATAAGGTGACCTCAGAGATCCTCTGAAGGCTCCTGAGTTCTCAAGCCGGTTTTGACCTCATGGAGCACAAGGTTCACTGACTACCTTCGCCTGGGGAAAATGCTGTTTGCCGGTAAGTTTTCTCCAAAGACGCCACGGTTCCTCTCCCGGCCTTGTTGCCAGGTGGACATCGAGAAAGGATAAGTTGGTCAGCCTGCCTTGAACTCAAAGCTTCAGATGCCCCGGGGCCTCCTGCTGACTCCGTATTTTTGGACCCACGCCAAAGAGATCCCAGGCAGACCCTACAAGTATCCCCTCCACCCATCTCACCCCACCCCACTGGACATGGGATTCACTGGCAAGATAGGTGAGGGGCCAGAGTGTCCACAGCTAAGAAGCCCGAAGCTTTAGGGCCCTGTGGACAGAGGCAGACAGGTAAGGCTTAGCGATGAGGAGGCCAGCCCGGGCTCTCTTCGGGATGGGGCAGTAGGGACCTAGGTTCAGGCCCAGGGGCTGTTTAATTAATTAATTAATTAATTATATTTTCATTTATTTATCTTCGGGGGAGCACAAGTGGGGGAAGGGCAGCGAGAGGGGGACAGAGGATCTGAGGCGGGCCCTGTGCGGACAGCCGATGAGGTGGAGGCTTGTTTCAAACAATTCGCTAGGCCTGGAGCCTGCCCCCACCAAACCTGCAGCTCCCCTGCCCTGAACCGAAGCCCTTGACACAATTAGTTCTTGAAAAGCCATCCCACATTGCTTCTTTTGACTTTGGGAAAGGTGGCTAAACACCTGTAATATTGTTGAACCCCCCCCCCCCCCCCATGTTTGGCAAAGCCAAGGTCCCTAGACCCACATCCCAGGGCCACAAATAACTCCGCTTGCTGCTTTAGCCTCCCGGAGCTAATTGCGGGCATAAGGGCAGAGGGAGTGGGGGAGGGGGAGAGGTGGGTATTTGGAAGGAGGACGAGAGGGGCGGAGAATGCCTCCCCAGTACATGCCAAGATAGTGGCAATACCGGGTGGTGGAGCAAAGTGAGTCTCGGAGCCTCGCTGGCCTTTTTACCTACTTTATCTCGCTTTTCTCATCTGTGAAATGGGTTGTTAGAAGGCTTAACCGGAATCATGCAGGCAAAGCGCTTAATGCGGTGCTTGGGACCTGGAAAACGCTCAACGAACGAAAAGTCCGGTGTTCTTTGCATTGCTCTATTTGGGGGAATAATTGCAGGGGGCTGGAGGCAGACACCCAAAGGGGCCACCGCCCACCCCCCAGCCCCCCAGCCCCCCAAGCTCAATAACGCACTACGGAGGCTGATGGAGAAATAAAGGCCGTGCTGAAGGCCCAGGGGAGGTGTCCCTCCCCCCTCCAGGCTCCCCGTGCGGGCCCCAGGTGATCTCTCCGCCCCCGCGCCCGCCCTCCCCAGGTCTGGGCGGCGGAGCTCCGGGCGGGGGGCGGGGCTCGGCGGCGGGCGATATAGCGGCTGGGCGGCGGCGCCAGTGCGCGGGGGCAGCGCGGCGGGCGGGGGCCGAGACCCAGACCGCGGAGCGGCGGGCACCGGGGCGGCCCGGAGCGGGGCGAGCACCATGAGCCACAAATGCGACGTGATCGTGGTGGGGGGCGGTATCTCAGGTCAGTCGCGGCAGCGGCCCTCCTTCTTCCTCCTGCGTCCGAACAGGTGGCCGCCTGGGTGGGGTGGGGGGCGCGGGCGGACGAGGGCCTTGGGGGCGGGGGCCGACCCCGGGAGCCTCGAGCCTGTCCGTGTGCGCGGGCGGGGATCTCGCGGGCCCCGAGTGCCGCGCACGGAAGCTCCCACGAGGGGAAGGATTTGGTGCGGTCCTGGACAGAAGGCGGGGGAGGGGGGCGGAGGGACGAAAGTCTGTGGACGGGCCGGGGCCAGGCTTTGAACTTCTCCCTCCGAAGGCTGCTGGGCCTGCGCTTGCGGGAATTTTCGAGGCGAAGAGAAAGGGGGCTGGTTAGCGCGCGGGAGGTTTCTGCTAGGGGGTGGCGCAAAGGTCCGTCACTTTTTCCAAGCAAAAGTCAGTCATCTGCTCCAACCTGCCCTGGGCGCTCGGCACCCCAGCTTGAAGCAGGCGTGCACCACAGCGTACTGTGCTGTGCTGTCCCCTGGCAGCAGGGGAAACGACCTTGAACAGTTAGCTCCTGGTTCAGAAAGCAGGGGTTGGACCCTGGGGCGATTGATTGACAAATACCGTCCTGACCCTGATTCTCTGTGGTTCTGTGATTGTCACGGGTCTCTCCCTGGGGCTGCAGGGCCTTTTGAGCAAATAGCTCTTCTCATCACTACCCGCTTCCAGAACAGGCTGAACAAACTGTCCAGTGGGGCTGGGGTGGGGAAACTTGACTCTCTGGCCCAGCCTATGTTTGGCAGGTTGGAGACTACCCTCTCAGACACAGGGAGGCTGTGTGCGCAGCAGGGCGCAAAGACAGAAGCCAGAGGGAGGGATGGAGTGGTTGGAGAAACCCATCCTCTAACGAGGGTCAGGCGGATCCTATGGGTGGGGGTTAGTGAGAATAAGCAGTGTTCCCAGAGCGGCCTAACAGCCCCCTGGGGCCGCTTTGGCCCCAATCCCGGGGCCTCCTGGTTCCTGAGAAGTAATTGGGATGCTTCCCAAATCCATGGATATGTTGCCCAACCCTTGGCCCTAACCAGGTCTCAGGAGCAGGGTTAGCCTTTGCTCTCCATGGAGTGGGCAGGGCAGAGGTGCCCCGACTGCTGTACCTGGTGAGGAAACCAAGACCTTGGATGTTGGGGGCTGATCCTGGTCTTGTGCCGCTCCCTCCACTGCAGCCCTCCTCACCTTTGGGTCGAGTCTCAGGCTACCATTTGTGTTCGCGTGGCCCTCCTGGACTCACTCAGGCCAGGCCCTGTGTCCCGTGCTGCAGGGTACACAGACGCATAAGACAGTGGCACGCCAAGGTGGGCCAAGGGTAGGTTGATTTGGCTTGCTTTCAGTATTTTTGACATCTCTTCTCCTATGGGAACTTGGACTTCAAAGCATATGTAGAAAATATTATCCAGGGGCACCTGAAGTTCTCTTGCCAGGCCCCCGAGGTCCTGTTTTTGCCCAAAGTCTAATGGGTTCAGATTTTTCTACTTCCCCCCCACACCCCTTATTTTGCCCTGTCTGATTCATACTCCAAACCTTCAAGATCACTCAAATAAATCATGTTAGACTCGTTCAGGAAGGGTAGATAAGGGTTTGGCTATTTCCACAAGCAGTGGTGAACTTTTATATTGACCCTCAAACTCTGAAGACAGGGGTCAGGTGACTAGATCTGCCTTCTTCTCAGGAACATTCCATGGAACAGTCGTTGTTCTAAAAAGCAAGAAAACAGGGTTCCAAGGCCTTACTCAACTGCTTTATCTGCTGCATGAGGATAACACCAACTAGTCACAGCTAGATGATGACAGCATCATGGTGAAGGGCAAGAGCAACAATGCATGTGAAAATAGCTTTGCAAAGGCTGACATGACAAGAGGTCCTACAAGAATTGTACTCACTTATTCAAACAGTAGGCATTAGAGTAGGCTGTGGTAGGGGATGCAAAATTGGGTCACATTGCTTTTGAAGATGTGTCAATCCAGGAGGGGAGAGGAGATACCCAAACAAAGACAACACAAGGTAGACAGTGGTGCATGTGATAGATGCTTTAGTGGTGCATGCACAGAGTCCTAGGGAAGGTGATTGGAGAGAATCTCCAACTCTGCTGAGAAAATCTGGGCAGACTTCACAGAGGAGGTGACATTTGAAGTAGGTGGGAAAGGAGGACTATGAATTCAGCGGGAGACTAGATGAGGAAAGCATTTTGAGCTAAGGAACCGCTTATATAAAAACACAAACATGTGAAGGAACACGGTAGCCAGGCTTAGGAAACCTCGAGAACTTCCGTGTGGAGAGGTGAGGGAGGGAAGGTGTGGTGGCACGAACTTTGGGGAGTTTTGCGCATCATCCGCAAAAGGTGCCGTTCTTTCTGTGGTCGGTGAACGCCAATGGGGATTTTTCATTCCCAGAAATACAGGGATGGTACTAACCAAAAGAGGGAGGTGAAGGGGGAAGAGCAGGTTTAGGAGAAGGATGGGGCACGTGGAGTCAGAGGTGCTGGGAGGACCACGGGAGAGGTGTCTGGCAGGTGGATATTCAGGGAAGTTGGGCTCAGAGATACGTGCACGCGAGAGAAGTTTGAGCTGAAGCCACTGATGCAAATGAAATGACCCAAGCTGAGAGAGAGGAGAGAGGAAGTCTAGAACAGACTAGATGAGAGGGTGGAGGAGAGGAAGGTGTGTCCATCATTCTCTGTTGTCTGAGGACCGAGAGGAGGAAACCGAGACACCGGAAGACACTTAGTTAACCTCACAGCTTAGCTGAGATATCATCTCCCAAGGCTGCCCTTCGAATCCCCCCAGATTGGGTTAGATGACTCCGTTTTATTCTCCCTTGCCGCCTGGTCCTTTTCCCTGAGGTGTTAATGGCTCACTTTCCCCTCCACTAGACTGTGAGCCTCCAGAGCCCAGGGAAGTGTCCCTTTTTCTCTGCAGAGAACCCCCAGCCCCCAGCTCCAGAGCCCTGCCTGGCCCAGTTGGCACTGAGGACTTGCTGTTGGCTTAATGGACTTTACACCAACAAAGTAGCAACTGATTGGATTTGAAACTCACATCCACTGTAACCACCAATCTTTTGCATTTCCCTCCAAATCACCCTGACAGCAGGAGAAGCAGTCAGATCGGAATTTTAGAATTAGTAGGTGACCGACCCAGTGTTTACATTTAGAAGTGTCTGAATTTGACTCTGCTTTTTAAAGTTTGTTAGTTGTTAAGCTTGGGGCGTTCTGCTAATTCTCTAATCGTTTTTGAAAGCCGTCAGCAAATTTTCATCACTCCTTTTAGGATAAACACAGATAATGGGAGGGTCAGCCAGTTAATATACAACCTTCTTTTTTGATATTTGAAAACTTCCAGGGCAGCTGTAGAATAGTTTTTTTAAGAAATGTGTGCGCTATATGAATACATACTTACTGAAATCTCTTCCACTGAAGGAGCAGGTGATCCCTGGAGTTTTGACAGAGTAACAGCATTTCCCACATGGAGCTGGACAGCAGCATTTTGTTTCTGTCCCGAGTCTCGGTTTCAGTGTTTGGGTTGGTGAAACCATGGAAACTATCTTTTGCAAATCTGGATTGGCTCTTGCTGAATCCTCAGGAAAAAGCACCAAAAAAGGGAAATTTGAAGCAGAAAGGACAGTGTTTTTGCCAGGCTTGCGAGAGGAGAGTCAGCTGTCTGGGGTTAGTGGGCACTTAGCCGAGATCCCGCGGAGCTGGGAGCCAGCCTTCCAAGTTGTGACCAACACCTGGCCAGGAGAGCAAGCCCGGTACGGGCTGGTGGGCCCGGTCTGGGCAGGGTGGTGTCACAGATGGCCCAGGAGGGATCATGAGTTGAGTTGGAACACAGTCGGCAGATGTGGCCTGTGTGTTAATGGCAGAGCTTCATCTAGAACCCACCCGAATGTTCTGAAAAATAATAACTGTGTAGAAGTTGCTTGGAAATCTGTCTGTCCCCATCAAAGAGAGGCTATAGAGAGGCAGTATGGCAATGTTAAAATGATATATATAGTTTGGTATCAAACAGACTCATTCTACACTTACCCTACTGTGTTACCCTGAAAGTTCCATCACCTCCCTGTTCTTCAGCGACTTCATCTTTTTTTTTTTTAAGTTTTTTAATTTATTTGGACAGAGAGAGAGAGAGAGAGAGAGAGAGAGGCAGAGACAGAGCATGTGAGCGGGGGAGGAACAGAGAGAGAGAGGGAGAGAGAGAGAATCCCACCCAGGCTCTGCAATGGCAGCGCAGAGTCTGGCGGGGCTCAAACTCCCGAACCTCGAGATCATGACCTGAGCCGAAACCAAGAGTCGGACGCCAAACCGTCTGAGCCACCCAGGCGCCCCCAGTGACCTCATATTTTAAATGAGACTCCTAATGCGTTTATTGGCAAGAGGGGGTTGTTGCTAGGATTAGAAAGAATGTACATTGGCAGTCACATGGCTTCAGCTTACACGTTTTGGAAAATATATCCTTGTTTAGACCCTAGGATTTTCCGGTCTGTGGGAGGAGAAGCAGGCATTTCTGCGTAATCACTTCGTCCTCTTCACCCCTTACAAAGGCTACGTATATGTGCAGGCATCCGTCGGGGCCCGTCAGGTTGCAGCCCCATCCTGACCCACCCCATCTCTTTACTCCCTGCACCGAAGGGCCTCAGGAGCTCAGGCTCACCTCGGGTTCAGGAAAAATGTTGGCGGCCCCAGATCTGCATTTCAGCCGCACCCCAGCCTGGCTGTTATTCAGATTCTGACCAGGTCCTCATTCCCAGCCACCTCACTCCCATCTTCGTGATGATAACAAGTGCATTCATAATGAATGCAAATGTTATTTATTTAACAGGATCAGTTGTTTCTTAAGAATAAATAGTAACAAGAGTTAGCATTTCGAGGGCCGTCCACAGGCTGGGCAAGGCGTTGGGAGCTTGACTTTTCACGGCAGCTCTGTGCGGGTTGAAAATGACAAAGCCCTGTACCTTCTGCTTGATTCTAATACTTGGGGTGCGTTGATGGGAGGCGCCTGCTTGGTTGGCCATGTGGGCAGAGCCAGGGGCCACTAGAATGACAACTTCTAAGTCCTTCTGTATCTTCCAGGTTTAAGGCTTGGCTTGGCCATTCTCCATGGCAGCAATTTCCTTGGCTTCTGGCTGGATGTTGAGGTCTAGGCTCCGTGTCACACAGGGCACACGGAGCATAGTGTTAAGAGCGTCGCGTCTACCCTGGTTCCACCAACTAGCTGTGCTACCTTAAGCGAAATTGGTGACCCTTTCATGTCTTAGTTTGCTCATCTGGAAGATAAGGATAATAATGGTATCCAGTTCAAAAAGTGGTTGAGAGGATTACAAGAGAAAATGCATGCAAACGGCTTAGCATCTGGCAAGCACTCGGTAGATACTGGTTATTATTCTTCATCAGGCTGACAAAATGGCCACTAACCACAGATGGGTCTGAACAGGCACCTTGCCAGCTGACTCCACTGTCAGAGTTTGGGTTGAGGAAATGGTTAGTGACCGTGTGGGCAGTAACATGCACACACGCACACACACACACACATTCATGGACTATTATCTTATATAGGGATGTTGCTTTGCAGCTCTACTTTCTTGGCTTGTATATGATATGAAAACACAGATGATATAAGAAAGCCAGCAGCGGGGCTCCTGGGGGGCTCAGTCGGTTAAGCGTCTGACTTTGGCTCAAGTCGTGATTTTGAGGTTCGTGAGTTCGAGCCCCGTATCGGGCTCTGTGCGGACAGCTCGGAGCCTGGAGCCCGCTTCGGATTCTGTGTCTCCCTCTCTCTCTGCCCCTCCCCTGCTTGCACTCTGTCTCTCTCTCTAAAAAATAAAAAATAAACATGAAAAAAAAAAAGAAAGCCAGCAGCAAAATTCAAAAGGCTTAAACTCTAATGACTTTGAATATGTACGTGAGAGAAATACGTGAGAAATTCTGAACACAGGACACCTTTCTATATGGACGCTTCTAACCCGCTTGGTACCCTGAAGATGTTAACATTAGGCTCACCCCCACTGTTACTCAGTTTCACATTTGTTTCCTTGTTTGATGTCTTCTACTCCCGTGTAAATGTCATCATGGGAAGCAGCTGGTTCCAGTCTGTTAACCTTTCCCCATCATCACATCACTTGTTCACACATTTGTTCACACTCACACAGGTGCAAAGGCACACACACATTGAGAGGATTTTACTGATGCGGCTGCTAATGTGTGCCATCAAAATGTGTTTTAAAACACGACAGCTTAGAAAATTCGCTGCTTTAGGGTTTCTTGCATTTTTGATAATAAACACACAGGTGGCCCCTCTGGTCAGATCTATCTTATGAACTTGAAGAGATCATTTAGTTTTATCATTTTATTTTAAGTAGGCTTCATGCCCAGCCTGGAGCCCAACGCGGGGCTTGAACTCACGACCCTGAAATCAAGACCTGAGCTAAGGGACGCCTGGGTGGCTCAGTTGGTTGAGTGTCTGACTCTTGATTTCGGCTCAGGTCATGATCTCACAGTTCATGAGTTCGAGCCCCAAGTTGGGCTCTGTGCTGAGCATGGATCCTGTTTGGGATTCTCTCTCTCTGCCCCTCCCCTGCTCTCTCTATCTCTCAAAATAAATAAATAAACTTTAAAAAATAATATGTAAGTGAGCTCTGTACTGTGTAAGCCAAGGGCTAAGTTAGATAGAAGGAATGAATCATTGAAGACCCAAGGGGTTGGAGAAGGTGCCATTAAGCAAATGGAATGTGAACAGGTGCTGAAGAACAGCAATAAGGTGAATCATAGGGCCATGGGCTCCAGTTAACAGCTAATATTTCTATTTATAGGAAGGTAGAAATCCCAGCAAGGCAAGAGTAATAGGGATGGGGACATGTGGGTAATAAACTTAGTAGAAGGAGGGAATCAAACAGCGAGACATTGAAAAGCCAAGTGATGAACCTGGCTGGTTCAGTCAGTAGAGCATGCAACTCTGGATCTCAGGATTGTGAGTTCAAGCCCCAGGTTGGGTGTAGAGATGACTTAAAAATAAAATCTTAAAGGGGCGCCCGGGTAAATCAGTCAGTTGAGCATCCAACTGTTGATTTCCGCTCACATCATGATCCCAGGGTCGTGGGACCGAGTCCCATGTCAGGCTCCAGGCTGAGGGTGGAGCCGGCTTAAGATTCTCTGCCTCCCTCCCACTGCCCCTCTCCCCAGCTTGCACTCTTGTGGTCTCTCTCTCTCTCTCTCTCTCTCAAATAAATAAAATCTTAAAAAAAAAAAAAAAAGGAAAGAAAAGCCAAGTGAATAGATAGGGTTTTCTGTGATTGGAAACAGGGAGCCACTGAAAATTTGTGTATAAAGATAAAGGGGGCAGTTATGTGCCTGACAGGTGGAAGGCAGCAACCCTAGGAGCCAGAGAAGCCAAGAAATGAGTAGCAATTCTGGAACAGGTTGAAAGGTGACCAGCTGCTGAGAATGAATTGGGTTATCCTGACCCCCAAGGCTAGTTGTGAGAGAAAGTGGGGGAGGGGAGGCAAGAAGGGAAGAGGTCTTCGAGGGCACTTGGCTTTCTTCTGTTTTGCCGAGAGCTGACCCAGAGGAAGTATCACAAAATAAGTAATTCATGTTTTCTCTCTGAAGTTTTATAACTAGAATCGAAGGACATGACTGTATTTACATTTTTCCTTTTTTTTTTTTTTTTTTTTTAAATCAAAGAGATTTTCTACCCAGGGCTTTGACCCAGCTTACTAAGTGACAAACACACATCTTGGGCAATCAGAAACATGAAGTGAAGAGTTCATCCTATTTGTTACGTCAAAGTTGTCCTTGAAACCTACGGTTTCGTAAAAAGAAAAAAAAATTAACAAAAAAGGGGGGAGGTGCCTGGGTGGCTCAGTCAGTTAAGTGTCCAACTTCGGCTCAGGTCATGACCTCAAAGTCCGTGAGTTCGAGCCCCATGTCAGGCTCTGTGCTGACAGCTGGGAGCCTGGAGCCTGGAGCCTGCTTCAAATTCTGTGTCTTCCTCTCTCTCTCTGCCCCTCCCCCGATCGAGCTCTCTCTCTCTCTCTCTCTCTCTCTCTCTCTCTCTCTCAAAAATAAATAAATGTTAAAAAGAAAATTGAAACATACTGTTTTATGAGAGAGAGGGCACAGTCAGAAAGTACCTTCGGGTAGGAATGACCTTTCAAATGTTAGTAATGTCACCATAACCTCTGTTTAATGGTATCTTAAATGGCATGTTCCAGTTAACTTCCACTTTATGTCAGAAGGGTAAGCTCTTGATCCGATGTTAATCATCTCTTCCATAGGCCATTTTTTAACTCTGGCCACATCCTCCCTCTCAACATTTATCAGAATTGGACAACAGGGAGGTTCGCTCTCCTTCCAGCCCGAATAACCACTCCCTTTGGGTGTATTTCTCAAATATCTCCAATGATCCTTTTATGTTGAATTCTGACTCCTACCTCATGCTTTGTAGTTAGAGCTACTTTCTTTCTTTCTTTCTTTTATATTTTTTAATTTATTTTTGAGACAGCGAGAGACAGAGCCTGAGTAGGGGAGGGGCAGAGAAAGAGAGGGAGACACAGAATCTGAAGCAGGCTCCAGGCTCTGAGCTGTCAGCACAGAGCCCGATGCGGGGCTCGAACTCACGAACTGTGAGATCATGACCTGAGCCGAAGTGGGATGCCCAACCGACTGAGCCACCCAGGTACCCCGAGCTACTTTCTATTCTTGTGATCCCAGTTGTGTTTCTGTCTTAAATTGTGTCTTTATAATTATGTCTTTAATTCCATCTCACTTGTATGGATTATTTCCCGGTTTTCTACATTAAAACAAGTTCTTTGGGAAAGCTTTTGTTATCCAACAGAGCCCCTTTTTCAGATAATTTAAGATAAAGTAAATAATTAAGAGGCAAATTAATTACTAACCAAAATTCCCACCAAAAGTTTTAAGGAGAGGGGTGCCTGGGTGGCTCAGTGGGTTAAGCATCTGACTTTGGCTCAGGTCATGATCTCTCACAGTTTGTGAGTTTGAGCACCGTGTTAGGCTCAGGGCTGACAGCTCAGAGCCTGGAGCTCTCTCTCTCTCTCTCTCTCTCTCTCTCTGCCCCTCTCCTGGTCGTGCTCTGTCTCTCTCTCTCTGTCTCTCTCTCTCAAAAATAAATAAATATCTAAAAAAAATTTTTTTAAGTTTTAAGAAGATAAGCCACTGATACAAAGGAAAGATGAAATCACATTTTTTTCTTGGTGATTTATAGTTTAAGGACTTTTTTGGAGACATGGAACATTTTTTAATAACCTGAATTGTAGAAATAATACCTGTTTATTATGAAAATCTGTAAATTGCAGAAAAGGACAAAAAGAAAATGAAAATCATCCATAATTGTTTTCTACAAAAAAAACTAACCACTGTTACTAATGCCACCTGTATTTTCTTTTTGTAAACCACCTGTTGGATCTATTTGTCTGTTTTTATTTTTTTAATGTTTATTTTGAGAGACACAGAGAGAGTGAGAGAGCATGTGCAAGCAAGGGAGGAACAGAGAGAGAATCCCAAGCAGGCTCCAAGCTGTGATCTCACAAACCCTGCGATCATGACCTGAGATGAAATCAAGAGTTGGACAGTTGGGGCCCTTGGGTGGCTTAGTCGGTTAAGCGTTGGAGTCTTAGTTTGGCTCAGGCCGTGATCTCACAGTTTCATGAGTTTGAGCTGGCAAGGTGGAGCCTACTTGGGATTCTCTCTCTCCCTCTTTCTCTGCCCCTCCCCCACTTGCGCTGTCTCTCTCTAAATATAAATAAATAAACTTCAAAAACAAAAAAGAGTTGGACATTTAACCGACTGAGCCACCCAGGTGGCTTTATTTGTTTATTTTTAAATAAATAATAACATGACCATTTAATCATGTCTTAAGTGCTCTTTTCCCATAAGATCTTGAGAACTTTATATTTCTCCATATGATTGTATTTATTTACCCAGTCTCCTATTACTGGAGATTTGCATTTCCAAACTTCTGCTATTTGAAAGAAAGCTGTTATAAATATCATTACACCTAAACCAAATTGTGCATGATTCTGATGATTTCTTTTGGAACCTTCTAGAAATAAATGTTGGGAATCCTTTGAAGGCATTTAATAATTATTGCAAAACCGTCATTCCCAAGAGAATTTCACACTTACTTTAGAGTGGAATTGTAATAATGGGCTTCTTGGTTACCTCAACAGGCAACTGACATCCGCCCCCCCCCCCCAACTCTGGCACAATACCGAGAAAGCCATGGTTCTTCACGAGCTCATAGCTGTAATTTAATGAAGTTGTAAAATCACAACCCTCTTCTGTTTTGTAAAATTTGTAAATTTCAGTGGTGGCAAGTAAATTTTGCTCTCTGCAACTGATTTCTGCAATTACGGCTTTATGCCCGCCATTATTTACTAGGAACATACCTTTTTTAGAGTACCTCTAAATTCTTTGGGTGCCATTTATCCGCTGTGTCTAGAAGTTTGCCATCCTCAGTTAGATCATTCTGGTGTGTTTCAGTGCCGCAAAGCAAACAGCCCGGTGACAAATCACTTTCTATGATTAATTATTTTTACCCCTCTAGATAAGACATGAATATAGCCTTTGTCCGCAGTCTGTTTTAACGGCTGATCAAACAGCTGTTTCATGTTTTACATTTTAATTTCCTCTCTAGTTTGCCTTCACATCTGCCATGGATTTTAGTTTATTTAGGAGTCCTGTCCGATGCAGTTGACGGTCTCAGAATAGCCCTTTTGTGCTATGCCAGTTAGTCAAAATCAAACAGCCCTTGTTAAATACTGAAGATAAGCACGCACAAAGGCGTACACGCAAATGAGCCCCTCATTTCATCGAACGTGGTGCCCTATCTTGTTGTTTCTGCAGGGGAGAAAAAGAAGGCACGTTTGCTCATTTCCTCGATGCACTCACTCGTTCAATAAACGCTTATCGAATGCCCCATTTGCCAAGCATTGGGGTGGCGGGGGGGGCGAACACATGGGTTATGCGTGTTTCCGTCCCGTACAGCTACACACAGGTGAATGCTCTGAGGGGGCATGGGTGCTGAGAAAGAGAAGTGCATCTGGTTCAGATGCCACAGAGGAGAGAAGGATGACGGCTTCACCTCGGGGCCTCAAAGAACCCGCTGGAACATTCAGTGACAGGATTTGCCGGAGAGTTGATGGGCCAATTCAGATATTGTTCCGTAAACTGTAGCTTTAAGTGGTTGAGATTTCAATCTACATTCTAATGTACACAGGCCGTTGAAATGGCAGTTTCGCCCTTCCTACTGTAGGGCCTAAAATGGCAGCACAGGGGATGCTGTGGTTGGCTGTTCGAGCCCCCTTCGGGGCAGTGATTCCCTCACCTGCTCAGAGGGTTGGCCGCCCGCTGGTGCACTGCTGAGTCCATCTCTGGAGATTGCCCTTGACTGAGGGGAGCCGACTCACCCAAGAGCTTGCCCCTTCCTTTGGGGACACCCTCACATCAGGACGACTCGGACAGGCCCTCTCAGCTTCTGTTGTTCAACTCCTCCCTGTGACCACTCCTGCCTCTCTTACTCCCTGACACGTGTTGAACCCCGATGAAGCTCCTACGTACAAATCTGTCTCAGAGGCTGCCGGCCATGAACCTTAATCTAAACAGACAGTAGTTGAACAGTATTTTTGTTCTGTACATCACAAGATGTTCTAACCATGAAGCGTTAGTCACTTGGAGGTGGACGCCTGGAGAGAGGGCTGAGCCTCCAGAACAGGGTGGAGGGTGGAGGCCGACCTCTACCTCAGCTCAAACAAGCTCCAGGGAATCTAATTCTCTTACCACTCTGTGGGCTGATTTAGAGCTGAGATGCATAGCCTCTTATCTGGAATTTGCTATAAACAATTAGAAACACTTGTGGCAGTGGAACCAAGGGGTGAATTATGAAACAAACAGCCCTAATCAGTGAAGACTGGACACAGAAGGTCATGGACTGTCCATCTATCCTAAGCTACCATTTTGGATCCAGCTCAGATTCTGGGTTCTTGGCAAAATAGTTCTGTTGGTGTGCGCCTCTAGTCTTCCCATAATCCTACTACTATTTCATTCAGCCTCCTATGGCCTTTCTCACAAGGAATTGTAGCGATTGTAGAAATTGGACGACACAACCCAAGATGGGCAAGGCAAAAAGGGAGCTGGTTGGTGGTGTTTGAGTGGAGAGGTTAGAGGTTGGGGGTCTTTGGTCCAAGGACATTCATATTAGAGGGAATTGACAAAGGAACTAGAAAAGCTAGATCGTGATCGTGAAGGAGTGCATTGTGGAGTTTTCACAGGTAACCTTTAGAATGTCCTCTTGGAAATGACCACTGATAGCATTTACACGAGTTGCAACCTTCTGAATCGGCATGCCCAGAGATACGATCCTCTGTGCGATTCAACAATTGATTTTGGGGGGGGGGGGAGAAAGAGAGAGATCCTGTTCTTTCCATGCCCCACCAAACCAAACCTTACAGAACTAGACTATTAGTATTACAAGGACATTAACACTTTGAGGGGTGTGTTCTCTGATTGGAAAAAGACCTAGCACATTACTTACAGAAATATCTGTAAAAGGAAATTGTGAGCTAGATGGCTGCCCATCTCTTTCCATCTGCCTGCGGTTAGTTTTTTACTTAGAAAACAAGAAGTGAGTGCCTTCTACGTGCTAGGTGCCAGGAATGAACAATCCAGAAACAATTCCAGCTTGACACATGCACACACACAAGAAATGATGTGAAATTACATTTCCCGTGCCTATTAACTGTTGGCTCACGCACACACAGCAATGTACTTTTTTAAGTAAAAGACGCCTCTGTATACCTTTACAGGGCTCCCATCTGAACCGAGTCAGAACAGATGCTGAGACAACTCGGGTTTGGGCTTCTAGGTGTTGTGTCATCCGCTAACTTTGCAGGCTTTACTCATAGGTGGTGTGATATTCCTGGCCTTCTGAGGGGTAAGTCAAATATCATACATGCCTTTTATGCCGTCGGAAATCGGCTGCATGCCGGAGTGGTCAGAGGCTGAAAGGAAATCACATGGTCCCAGCTGATAAAAGCCAGCACATCCAAAATACACTGCCTGTGATCCGTTTTTCTCTCCCTTGTTCCTTTCTCTCTGATATCATGGAGAGTGCGTCCAAGGGGAAAATGAGTTTTCTGTAGATAAATCAGTCTGCCGGTCCACAATATCGAGCTTCCAGCAGACAGGTCTGAGAAATGGAATAAAAGTACAAAGAGGTTAAGATGACTGTGAGGTAGGAAGGGAAGCAAAACCGTTTTGTGTGCAGAAGAAAAACCATTTGGGACTTAGGCATGCTTTCATTTCTGGGTTTTAGTTTGTGAACAAAAACCCGTGAAAAGCTGATGAAAATGACAAAACAGTTCTTTCCTCCTCCTGTGTTGTCTTCAAGGTATGTTTCAGGAAGCCCTTCTTCTAAATCTGGCTCCCTTCCCTATGGATGAATTCCTTTGAAAGGAATTTGCAGGTTTAAAGATGGCTTGAGAGTAAGTTTAAAAACCAACCTTTAAAATGAAAAGCATTCGCGAATGTTACGTTTCCAGTGAAGGTACATGTGCGCGCTGAGGTGTTGGAATACATTTTCTTTGACAATAGAGATTTAGAGAAAAAAAAATGGGGGCACTTGGAACTTAAACCCGTGTTCAAACCCACGCTTTCTCTATATAAATTCTTGGCATCATTTTGCAGTATTTTTCAAATACAACGGATGAAGGCTTCAGTGCCAGTGAACAGTGACGTTTGCAAGTCATTTGCAAAGTGCGAGCTTACTCAGTCTTGCTGTTAAAATAATTGCGGTGTCCGTGCAGAGCCCAACTCGGAGCCCGAACTCACGGACCACGAGACCATGACCTGAGACCAGGAGTCAGACGCTTAACCGACGGAGCCATCCAGGCGCCCCTGGTTGAATACTGTTTGCTGCATGTTTGGCATTTTAGCTGTGTGGTGCAGAGCGGTATAGGGTTTTCGGTCCCTGTAAACCGCTGTTGAATGACTAGTGTTTTCCGAAGAAGTTCCCACGATCCAAGAAAAGATTTTCCAGCTTCTCGTGCTGTATATTAGCCGGGCGTTTGAAAGCATCACTTCTTTCCACCTCCCTTCCAGTTTCCCGCTGCCCTCCCACCTTTCGAGCTGCTCCTTCAGACTCCTTCACCCGCTCCCACCTGCTTCTCCTTCAGTATTCGCTGTTCCGGGAAACAGAACCGCCTTCAGATCAGTTTTTAAGCCAAGACCCCTGACATTTGGAGCAGACACTGTAAGGGTCCTACCATTGCCCCTCAGCACCCGTTCCCGTACACGGGGACCTGTGGCTTCTGGCAGCTCCAAGTCTTTGCCCGAGGCCTTTCTCCGGCCACTGGGGCCTCCCACCCCACCCCACTCCACCTTGGCTCCCACCCCGGCCGCCATCTGCTCCTAGGACTGGCCTGCTCAGTAGCCTGGATTCCTCACCTGTCAGTTGGAACCACTGAGGCATGTTCTTTACGGTCTCCCAGAGGCACCCAAGTGGGATGGAGCCCTAGTTGGCCACCGTGGCGTCCTGCTCAACTCTGCAGCCCTTATTGCCTACCCTCTCTTCCTTGTCTCACCTCCCCAGAGCCTACGAGGCTTCTTGAGGTCACTTCCCAAACCAGCTGTTGGCAACCAACTGCCTTGTTTCAAGGACTGCCTTTGGATACTAGATACTAGAGGTTTTCTTCTCTACTCCCCGTTATTAACCGCTAAAGCCCTGTTAGTTCCGGTTTCAAAATATGGCTCAGACCAGTCCACCTCACCGTCTCCGTGCCCTCCCCTGACCTGGGCTTCCTCACATGGACCAATGTAGTTCCCAGAGTCTACTCATTTGTATCCCGCCGTAGGGTCCAGCCCTCTCTATTCCTTTTTTTTTCTTTTTTTTTTTATGATAAAATATACAGAACATAAAATGCACCATTTGGACTATTTTCAAAAAAAAAATTTAATGTTTACTTATTTATTTATTTTGAGAGAGAGAGAGAGAGAGAGAATGCACGCAGGAGAGGGTCAGAGTTAGAGGGTGATAGAGAATCCCAAGCAGGCTCCGTCCTCTGAGCGCAGAGCCCGATGAGGGGCGCGAACTCACGAACCATGAGATCATGACCTGAGCTGAAATCAAAAGCCGGACACGTAACCGACTGAGCCACCCAGGTGCCCCTGCACCATTTTTAAGTGTACAGTTCAGCCACATTAAGTACATCCACGCTGTTGTGCAACCCAGAATTTTGCCATCGTCCTAAACTGACACTCTGTCCCCATTTAACAGTCACTCCCATTCCTTGCTCTCCTCGGCCCCTGGCAACCCCCATTCTGCTTTCGGCCTCCATGAATTTGACTATTTGTCCTTTCATGTCCGGCTAATTTCATTCACCGTAACGTCTTCAGGGTTTATCTACCTGAAGTAGTGTCGATTCTTACACAAAAGGAAGAATAATTTGGCTTTAATGAGAACAAAATTCAACCTTTGATGTTTTTGATGTTTTCAAGCCACGGAAAGATGTTTACTGTCAGAAGTGAAGCAAATGAAGTTGTTCAGAGACAAAGCTAACTATCCGTTGGCCTTCACCCCATCCTGACCCTCTTGAGGTGACCCCGGTTAATAACCTGTCATGTATCCTTCCAGAATGTCCTCCCGGCGGGGCAAACTTTCTAAAATGTAAGTGTCATGAGGTTACTCCTCTGCTTCAGACCCTTCAGTGGCTTCCATTAACATCAGGATTAAGTCCAAAATGATGACTCTGGCCCAGACGCACTGGAGATCTGACCCCTGCCCGCCTCAGAAAGGACATCGGCCACCACTGTCTTTGCTCTGCCTCTGCACCGGCCGACTGTTGAATCCTCGAATAATCTACCTCAGGCTCTGGCCTTCTGTTGCCACCAGACTTTCAGCAACAAGTTAATATATGGGAGTCTCGATAAAGTTTCCCAGTTTGAAGCTTTTGATATTTTCACGGCAGCGTTTCAGTGACATCTGCTTTTCTGTCCCTCAGGGTAGGAACATCACATAAACTCAACCCCAGAGGAAGTACTTGCACTTCTCCATGAGGAAACTCTTTCTAGCTCTTCTCCCCGCTCCGCTCCCTTGCCACTTTGGTGACTCTTGACCATCTTTCAGAACTTAGTTTGTTATTTTTTTAATTAATTAACTTTTGAGAGAGAGAGAGAGAGAGAGAGAGCGAGAGCAAACACGAGTGGGGGAGGGACAGAGAGAAATCCCAAGCAGGCTCTGCACTGTCCACTCGGTGCCTGACTTGGGGCTCAAACCCACGAACCGCAAGACCCAAGCTGAAATCAAGAGTCGGCTGCTTAGGGGCGCCTGGGTGGCTCAGTCGGTTAAGCGTCCGACTTCAGCTCAGGTCACGATCTCGCAATCTCTCGGTCCGTGAGTTCGAACCCCGCGTCGGGCTCTGGGCTGACGGCTCAGAGCCTGGAGCCTGCTTCCGATTCTGTGTCTCCCTCTCTCTCTGCTCCTCCCCCGTTCATGCTCTGTCTCTCTCTCTGTCTCAAAAATAAATAAACGTTAAAAAAAAAAAAAAGTGTCGGCTGCTTAATTGACTGAGCCACCCAGCTGCCCCCAGAACTTACTTTAAAACTTTTTTTTTTTCTTAGATCTCCGTGTCTGACAGCCTTCTGCACACAACATGCTGCCCACACCACCCCCCGTTCTACCCTCCCGGGGCACTCGGTTTTACACCTTTTCTGTCCACCCTTCCGGAAGCTCCGGGAGGGCAAGGACCCCATCTGTCTTCTTCACCACCTAGGATGGTGCCTGTACCTCCTGGACTTCACAGTCGATATTAATTTGTTTATTGAATCTTTCTTTGAGAGCTTCATGAAGAGCCTTGGTTCTATATTGCATTTGTCCCTCTCTGTGTGGGCCCCCTCTTCTGAGTTTTCTTGTCCCGTGCCCGACACCCTCATCCTCAGCACTCATTTGATGGCAGCGACAGCTGGCACAGGACTGTTACATAATACATGCCTCTATACCATTTTGTCCCTTTAAAAAATCTGAAAGTAATTGAAATTCTGCAATGCATTCAGTTCCCAAGGTTTCCAATCATGGAAGCCTTTTAAAATAGAAACTAGGAGGGGGCACCCGGCTGGCTCATGTCAGTTGAGCGTCCGACTTTGGCTCAGGTCATGATCGTATGTTTCGTGAGTTTGAGCCCCGCGTTGGGCTGTCTGCTCTCAGCGTGGAGCCCGCTTTGGATCCCCTGCCTCCCTCTCCTTGCCCCTTCCCCTTTTGCGCGTGTCCGTGTGCTCTCTCAAAAATAAATGTGTAAAAAAATAAAATAGAAACTAAGAGGAAGGCATACATTGAAAAATACAATACCTAAAATGAGATGGGCGTATACTGTTACGTTCATCACGAGGTTTTTGTTTGTTAGTTGGTTTTTTGCTAATGCATGTGGCTCATTGTTCTCAACAAAGACCTAACCGTTCCCACCAGACTTTCAGCAACAAGTTAATATAGTATCCCAGTTTTAAGCTTTTGATATTTTCATGGCAGCGTTCCAATGACATCTGCTTTTCTGCCCCTCAGAGTAGGAACATGACATAAACTCAACCCCAGAGGAAAAGGAGGGTTCCCTACTCACCAAAAAGCTTGCCTGACTCTGGAACCTTCCATGTGCTGGTCTCTGACAGCCCCGGTGTCCCTGAGCTGCTCCGCTGAAGCCCTTGTTGCTGTTTCCATGGGCCGGAGACACAGTTGATGTTTCTGCAGCCCTGAGCTGGGAGCTGCTCTTTTTACACGTGTAGGGTAATGCCCCAGAATCCTCTGGTCTGAGCCCCCAGGGGAGACAGTGGCTCCAGAGACCGATGCTTCGGAGGCCACCACGTTTCACATGCAGCCTGGTACTCAAGATGGACCACAGCCATTATGGCAATTTAGGGAAACTCCACATTATTTGTAAACATGAGTCAACAAAATCTAATTCTAAAGCTAGCTCTCTGTGTTGGTGAAACGTAGCCACAGAAATGTTCTTTTAATGACTTGACCCATTATCACTTCAGATCTTTCTAGGGGAGCAAGATACAAATATTAGTTGAGAAGGGAGGAGAGAGTAATGTGTATTGTGGCTTGGCTTCCCCTAGAAGCTGACCCTGAGATGGAATGTGAGCGGAAGTCATGTATTTGGGGAGTGATCTCAGCATCAGCAAGCAGGAGTAGAGGGGGCAAGGAGGTCAGGAAAGGGTGATGTTCAGGTCTGTTTCCACTGTGGGTGGCCAGAGCCCAGTCCTCCTGGGGACCTTGGAGAGACAATGCAAGCTCCTGTTCAGTTTATCCCGCACTGAGGTATGAGGCAGTTGGGGCACCTAACGTTCTAAGTGGTGACAGAAGCTGGAAACAAGCTGTGGGACAGAGTCAGTCACTGGCTCAAGTCTGTGAGAAGGCAGAGGGTATGTGGGGGGGGGAGGGCATCCACAACACCTCTTGCAACATCTTTCATTAAAACTTCAAAATAGGGGCACCTGGGTGGCTCAGTCAGTTAAGCATCCGACTCTTGATTTCGGCTCAGGTCAAGCCCCACATCTGGCTCCACACTGATGGTGCGGAGCATGTTTGGGATTCTCTCTCTCTCTCTCTCTCTCTCTCTCTCTCTGCCCCTCCCCAGCTTCTAAATAAATAAATAAATAAATAAGCATTTAAAAAAATGCATATGACCAAGAGGGAAATCAGCCTGTGTTTAGTATTTACATTGAACACCAGTTTCATAATCGCTGCCTTACATGAAAACTGGTTAAAAATAATAAAATAAAATAAAATAAAATAAAATAAAATAAAATAAAATAAAACAAAACAAAACAAAATAAACTGGTGGGGAATTCTGTAACCTCTTTGCTGTTTTGATACCTGCTTTTTGTTTTGTTTTGTAAAAATGATAAAGTTCAGAAAATAAAATGTCAGTGTTGAATTAAAAAAAAAACAAGACCTCAAAATAACGCCTGGGTGGCTCAGTCGGTTAAGCGTCCGACTTCAGCTCGGGTCACAATCTCACGGTCCGTGAGTTCGAGCCCCGCGTTGGGCTCTGGGCTGACGGCTCAGAGCCTGGAGGCTGCTTCCGATTCTGTGTCTTCCTCTCTCTCTCTGCCCCTCCCCTGTTCATGCTCTGTCTCTCTCTGTCTCAAAAATAAATGTTAAACAAAAATAAGAAGAATGATAGACCTTATTGAATTCTGAAGTTTCATCTTAATTGTTTTGTTTCTTAAATTCCACACGTGAGTGAAATCATATGATATCTGTCTTTCTCTGACTGACTGATTTCACTTAGCATGATACTCTCTAGCTCCATCGTCAGAGCAAATGGTAAGACTTCATTCTTTTTTTTTTCAAGTTTTCATTTATTTACTTTGAGATAGAGAATGAGAGAATGAGTGAGAGAGGGGCAGAGAGAGAGAGAGATAGAGAGAGAGAGAATCCCAAGCAAGCTCCACACTGTCAGCTCAAAGCCCGATGTGGGGCTTGAACTCAGGAACCGCGAGATCATGACCTGACCCGAAACCAAGAGTTGGATGCTTAACCAACTGAGCGACCCAGGTACCCCAAGATATCATTCTTTTTTATGGGTGAATAATATTTCATTATATATATGTATATGTATGTATATATATATGAATATATATACACATACATATATATAATATTCCATTAGATACGTAGATAGATAGATACACACACCACATCTTCTTTATCCATCTATCTATGGACACATGGGCTGCTCCCATAATTTAGCTATCGTAAATGATGCTGCTATAAGCATAGGAGTACATATAGCCCTTTGAATTCGTGTTTTTGTATTTTGGGAGTAAATACTCAGCGGTGCAATTACCATATTGTAGGGTAGTTTTATTTTTAACTTTTTGAGGAGCCTCCGTACTGTTGTCCACAGTGGCTGTACCGGTGTGCATTCCCACCAACAGTGCACGAGGGTTCCTTTCTCTCCACGTCCTCACCGACACTCGTTCCTCGTGTTGATTGTAGCCACTCTGACCGGCGTGAGGTGGTATCTCATTGTGGTTTTGATGTGCATTTCCCTGATGAGGAGTGATGTTGAGCATCTTTTCATGTGCCTGTTGGCCATCTGGATGTCTTCTTTGGAGAAGTGTCTATTCATGTCCTCTGCCCGTTTTTAAATTGGATTATTTGTTTGGGGGGTATTGAATTGTATCAGTTGTTTATATACTTTAGATACTCACCCTTTATCGGATATGTCATCAGCAAATATCTTCTCCCATCCCATAGGTTGCCTTTTAGTTTTGTTGATTGTTTCCTTCACCGTGCAGAAGCTTTTTATCTTGATGTAGTCCCGATAGTTTAGTTTTGCTTTTGTCTCCCTTGCCTCAGGAGACATGATTAGAAAAACGTTGCTACAGCCCATGTCAGAGAATTTACTGCCTGTTCTCTCTTCTAGGATTTTTATGGTTTCAGGTCTTACATTTAGGTCCTTAATCCATTTTGAGTGTATTTTTGCATATGGTGTATGAAAGTTGTCCAGTTTCATTCTTTTGCATGTAGTTGACCAGTTTTCCCAATACCATTTGCTCATTAGTTGAAGAGACTGTCTTCTCCCCATTGTATATTCTTGCTTCTTTTGTCAAAGATGAAGTGACCATATAATCATAGGGTTTTTTTGTGGGCTCTCTATCCTGTTCCATTGATCTATGTGTCTGTTTTGTGCCAGTACCATACTGTCTTGATTACTACAGCTCTATAATATCACCTAAAATCTGGAATTGTGATGCTTCCATGTGATGCTTCCAGATTTTTCCATGCTTTTTTTTTTTTTTTTTTCAAGAGTGTTTTTGCTGTTTGGAGTCTTTTATGGTTCTATACAAATTTTAGGATGATTTTTTCTAGTTCCATGAAAAATGCTGTTGGTATTCTGATAGGGATTGCATTATATCTGTAGATTGCTTTGGGTAGTATGGACATTTTAACAGTATTTGTTCTTCAATCCAAGAGCATGGGTTATCATTCTATTTGTTTGTGTCATGGAACACATTTCCACTTATTTATGTCATCTTCAATTTCTTTCATCAGTGTTTTATACCTTTCAAAGTACAGTTCCTTCACCTCTTTGGTTAAATTTATTCCTGGACATTTTATTATTTTTGGTGCAATTGTACATAGGATTGCTTTCGTAATTTCTCTTTCTGTTGCTTCATTGTTAGTTTATCGTTTTAAATTTCTTAAATAACAGCTTTATTGAAGGGTGCCTGGGTGGCTCAGTCAGTTAAGCATCTGACTCTTGATTTTGGCTCAGGTCATGATCTTGAGGTCGTGAGATCGAGCCTGGCATGGAGCCTGCTTAGGCGTCTCTCTCTCCCTCTCACTCTCCCCCTCTCCCTGCTCTAAAAAAAATACACACACACACACACACACACACAATCCACGTACCATACATTCATTTAAAGTATACAATTTAATGCTTTGTAACATATTCACGAGGTTGTATAATCATGACTCCAATGCAGCTTTCGAATATTTTTGTCTCCCCAAAAGAAAACTCCACACCCATTAGCAGTCATTCACTATTTCCCAACACCATCACCACCACCGCCAACCCCCCCCCCCCCGCCCCAACCCCTGACAACCACTAATATACTCCCTGTCTCTAGATATTTGCCTGTTCTGGACATTTCATATAAATGGAACCGTACCATATATGACCTTTGGTGTCTGGTTTCTTTTCAGTCAGCATGTTTCCAAGGTTCACGCATGTCGTAGCATGCACCAGTACTTCATTCCTATTTATGGCAAAATAATATTCCCTTGTATGGATAGAGCACATTTTGTTGATCTGTTCACTAGTTGATAAGCATTTGGGCTGTTTCCACTTTTTGGCTATTGTGAATTATGCCACTCTGAACATTCGCGTGTAATTTTTTGTGTGGACGTAAGTTTTCAGTTCTCTTGGGTGTATGCCTAGGAGTGGAATTGCTGAGTCATATGGTTACTCTGTGTTTGACCTTTTGAGAATCATCTGAAAATTTTAAAATGTGATCCTCAGTGATTTTTTTTTTTCTGGATACCACTTAGTGTGGGTGCTCCTGGAAAGTAATTATTTGGTATTGCCTTCTGGAAAGAGGAGCCGTTGACTTATGAATCAAGAAGACTGGAAGGAGACAGGAGGGGCCTGGCTTTCCCCAGATGGTTGGGATGGGAACAGATCTTTTGGGGAAAATGCCCCAACATGAAAACCTCTGCCAAAGAAAATCCTTTCCTGTTTATTTAAGTATATGCTTATATATAAAGTGTGATATTTACATGAATAGATCTGTGTGTACATTTAGGTATTACATTTAACATACAGTAAGTATTTTCCTTTCTGCAGCTTTCCCATGAATTTCAGGGGGCATGTTAGTTGGCCCATGAACCTGGAGTTTCAGTTCGTGATGCCAAATTCAGTCCCTTAACTGGTGAACAGTAATTGCTCTGTATACAGCAGTTTAGAAGGCACCATATAAATAATGTTATTAAGTTCCAAATTTTACAGGGTAATCTAATAATGATATATTGGTGGTATTGAAAGAAAAAACAATTAAGGGAAACAGCTCCCAAGCCTTGAAAAAATACCGTACATCTTTCTCTCCCTTCCCCAACCTGATCCTTAGGTTGTAACTGAAGTAAATTTCATAAAATGTCACGTAATTGCTTTCATTTTGATTTGATTTGATTTGATATACAGTTGACTCCTCAGAAAGCATTTCTATCAGTGAACTTGCCTAGAATTTTTTTTTCTGAAAAAAAAAAAAAAAGGTCAGTGGCAATACAAAGAAGATAGACTGTGCTTTATAGATAACTTATGCAGTTATGTGGCTCTGCTTAATTTTAGGTCTCTAAATTTTATAAACTTGTAACAAAAGTCAGTCATTTATACAGCAAATCCTGGAAATGGTCTAGTAAGTGAAACGACTCACATGATATCATGACCAAATAAGTTATTTTTTATACTAATTCTGGATGGATTATCTTTAAAATTTAATTTTTAAGTCCTACCGTCCAAAAACAACCACGGTTAATATTTGGGTATATTTTCTCCCAGACTTTTTTCTGTATTTGTTTTCTTTGAGTGTGTGTGTGTGTGTGTGTGCATGCGCACACCTGTGCCACACGTTTATATTGTAGACACTATTTAATATCTTTCACCTGATATTAAAACACAAGCATTTTTCACAATATTGCAGTCTTTCTGCACATAATTTAATTAATATCAAATAGCTGTGCTATAGCTTACTTAATACTAGATTATTGGACATTATGGATATGTGTGCTATTGCAAATGACACTGCCCTGAATCTTGAGGAATAATAAGTTTTCCATATTTGGTATCATTTCTTAGAATTGAATCATAGAGCAATCGTTTCTGATTTAAAGATACGGACATGGGGCGCCTGGGTGGCTCAGTCGGTTGGGCGGCCGACTTCCACTCGGGTCATGATCTTGCGGTTCATGAGTTCGAGCCCCACGTCAGGCTCTGTGCTGACCGCTAGGAGCCTGGAGCCCATTTCGGATTCTGTGTCTCCCTCTCTCTCTGACCCTCCCCCGTTCATGCTCTGTCTCTCTCTGTCTCAAAAATAAATAAACGTTAAAACAAAATTAAAAAAAAAAATAAAGATATGGACAGTAGAGGGACACCTGGGTGGCTCAGTCAGTTAAGCCTCCAACTTCATCTCAGCTCACGATCTCGCGGTCCCTGAGTTCGAGCCCTGTGTCGGGCTCTGTGCTGACAGCTCGGAGCCTGGAAAGTTCTTCAGATTCTGTCTCTCCCTCTCTCTCTGCCCCTCCCATACTTGCCCTCTGTCTCTCTCTCTCTCTCTCACTCGAAATAAATAAACGTTAAAAAAATAATTAAAAATATGGACAATAGAAAGTTTTTGCCAGATACTGCCACAGCGTTTTTCTCAAATGTTTTAACAATGCACATTTCAGCCAGATTTGTTTCATCACATTGCTGGCAGCATTTAATATCCTCTCTCTCTCTCTCTTTTTTTTTTCAATCTTTCTCAGACTGAGCATAAAAATGCTATTTCTCAGTTTCTCAAACTGAGAAGTGAAAATGGGCGTTTCTCATTTTTAATTACTAGCCAAGTTGAACATTCTTCTTGCAGCCAGAATAGGGGGTGGGATCCATTCTTCTTTCTGAATCACCTGGTGTGTGTATGTTTCTGTTTCGGAACCAATAGGCAGCTAATACTAGAAACATCTTAGCCAAGATGTTGAAGTGCTCTGTTAGGAGACCCATGATGCCTTTGCGATGCACGGAGTCCTCCGTGAGCCCCTCGACCACTTTTGGTGCACAGATTTCACACCCAGGTGTGTGGCCGTTTGCCACAGGATGATTCTGATACCGCAATTAAAATGGCCTAATCCAATAAGGAAACTTCCTTGAACGTGTTTTTCTTGTGGTATTCTTCTACATAAAGTTTGTATTGTGAGTCTACTTTTACAGAACTCCAGGGGAGCTCAGTGGTTTCAGAACTCACCTGTACTAAGGTGACCTCCAAATCCCTGTATTTTTGGCCCAGTCAACATTTGGGAAAATAAAGAACTAACTATTGGCTTTGTATTTGGGTCAGCTGAGAGAGAGAAGAGGAATTGGGGAGGTGGGGGACACAGATGGACATAGTGAGACCCAGAGCCAAGAAAGCGCATGGAGGGGTGCCTGGGTGGCTCAGTCGCTTAGGCGTCCGACTCTTGACTTCGGCTCAGGTCGTGATCTCGTGGTTTGTGGGTTCAGGCCCCGCATCGGGCTCTGCGCTGACAGTGCGGAGCCTGCTTGGGATTCCCTCTCCCTGTCTCTCTCTGCCCCTCTCCCGCTCTCGCCCGCATGAGTGCTCTCTCTCTCTCTCTCTCTCTCAAAATAAATGAATAAACATTAAAAAAATTTTTTTAAAGTACATGGAGACTGTCATGAAGATATATACAGAATAAAGGAGTCCCAAAAGTGAAGACTCGTGGAATCAAACAGAAACTCAGAAGGACCAAGGGGCACAGAAGAACATGACATGACAGCATGATTTTCCAGATTTAAAATGTTGTCACTAGGGGCACCTGGGTGGCTCAGTCTGTTAAGTGTCCAACTTCAGCTCAGGTCATGATCTCACGGTTCATGGGTTCGAGCCCCACGTTGGGCTCTGTGCTGACAGCTCGGAGCCTGGAGCCTGCTTCGGATTCTGTGTCTCCCTCTCTCTCTGCCCCTCCCCTGCCCTCTCCCTCTCTCTCAAAAATAAATAAACATTAAGAAAAAGAGATTTTTAAAAAAATATTGCCCACTAAAGGCTTTTAAATGTATTTTTTGCTACCGTGGGTACAAGTGGTGACATTGGCACTTTTAGTTCCATTTGCTCCTTTGTTTAAGAGGAATTGGTCCAGGATTGTAGGATGTCCAGGTGTGGCTTACACTTCCTTTCAACAAGATGGAATTGGCCTCTTCCATTAGAGGTGGCTTTACCTTTCAAGGTGGAATGCTGACTGATATCACAGTTTTGGGCTATGCCCAAAGCTTAAGTACAAAGGGTTTGTTTAAGGTACTTAAACACACACAGACACACACACACACACACACACACACACACACGCATACACATACCCACACAAATATTTCAGCTATAGCATGACATAGGAGAAATTTAACACAGGAGAAATTTCGGTGAGTAACTAATACATCATAGCGCGAAGTATCTTTCTGTTCCATAATCTAATGGTGCAGGCACAGGATTTAAATGCTCCTGAGGAATTAAGAATGAATTAAAATACCCTTAAAATATCTCTTTAAAATATCAGATGCTCAGCTGACCACTGGCAGAAGAAACAGTTTAATTTTCCGACCAAGTGCCCGGATGGTGTTATTGATTAAAGAAAACTCTAGAGACTTTAGATGTGGGGCAGAGGGGGTGCGGCGTATTGTCAATATTTCGGGACCTCTTTGAATCCTTGGCATTTTTTTTTCCATATTGGCATTTTTTTTCCTCGCAAAAATTTTGTGTTATATTTGTAATTTAAAAGATATGGGGGGGGGCGCCTGGGTGGCTCGGTCCATTGAGCATCCAACTTTGGCTCAGGACATGATCTCATGGTCGGCAGGTCCCAGCCCTGCCTTGGGCTCTGTGCTGACAGCTCACAGCCTGCAGCCTGCCTCAGATTCTGTATCTCCCTATCTCTCTGCCCCTCCCCTGCTTGTTCTCTCTCTCTCTCTCTCTCTCTCTCTCTCTCTCTCATAAAAAACATTAAAAAATGTTTTCGAAGATATTTGGATCAGAAAATTGGGGGCTGAGAAATTTGAAGGACACCTGTGATCAAATGAGCACATGGACATTGAAATAAGTTTTGTGATACAGCACTTTTTGTGTAGAAATGCATTCTGAGGAAGCCACCAGAATAAGTTCTTTGCAAAATGAACCCCTCTTCATCCTTCACAGATGAGCTAATTGATTCATCTGAGTTCTTTCATGCCAACAATAAATAGTTATTTTTTTAAATGTTCATTTATTTTTGAGAGACGGAGAGAGAGCACAAGCAGGGGAGGGCACAGAGAGGGAGACGGAGGACCTGAAGTGGCTCCGAGCCGACAGCAGACCGCCCGATGTGGGGCGTGAACTCATGAACACGAGATCATGGCATGAACCCAAGTTGGTTGCTTAACCGGCTGAGCCACCCAGGCACCCCAGCAACAAATATTTATTGAGAACATCTACGTGCCAAGTATCCGGCCAGGTCCTGGGGATAAAACAGGGAACAAAAGAAATAATCTAGTGAGGAAGGACACACAATAAATAACCAATGAGTCAACCAAATAAACACCTATCTACTTACCTACGTATATTCAAAGTACTTCCAGTAGTAAGTAGTCCATGAAGAATAAAACAGATGGGGTGATGGAGCACAGTCCCGGAATGCCTCTTACTTAGAGATGAAGTATAAGCTGAGATATAAGATGTTGAACATGTAAGTATCAGGGGGAAGAGTATTATTGGAGATGGGAACAGTTGGTGCAAAGCCCCATGTTAGGAACGAGTTTGACACGTTCAAAAAACAGGAAGCAAATCACGATGGCTGGATTGGAATGAGCAAGGGGTAGTAAGACAAGATAGGTAAGCGGAAGATGAGGTCATATGGGGCCTTATAAATTAAGTAATGGTAGGCTCACCTCTTTACAATGTAAGTCACTGGGGGATTTGAAACAAGGAGGTGCCACGAATTTGATTTTGTTTTAAAAGATATTCTGGGGGCGCCCGGTGGCTGAGTTGGTTGAGCGTCCAACGCTTGATTTCAGCTCAGGTCTCGATCTCACAGTTCGTGGGGTCGAGCCCCACGTCAACTCCACGCTGATGGTACCAATCCTGCTTGGGATCCTCTCCCTTTCTCTGCCCCCCTCCCTCAAAATAAGTAAATAAACTTAAAAAAATTATTCTGTGCTTTGTAAATGGAAACATTACAGGAGAAATGGTGTCATCTTAGACCAACGTGGTGGTAGGAGTGGTGCAAAGAAACAGTTGTATTCAGGTAGAATTGACCCACTGATGGAGTGACTGGAGGGTGAGGTGGTCAGGGGAAAAAAAGAATCAAGCATGATTCCTGAATTTTGGCCTGAACAACTGGGTCATTTGTGGTACCATTACTGAAATGGAAAATACTGGAAAAGAACTGTTTTGGGGGAAGGGACTCAAGAGCTCTGTTAAGTTCAAGATGATAATTACATAGCAGAAGGCACTATTGAGTCGGTAATGTATATATCAGACTTGGAGCTTCAAGGCTATGGGATTAGGTGAGATCACTTGGGAATGATGTTAAAAAAAAAAAATAGGTCCAAGGGCTATAGTCCTGGGGCTCTCCAACATTTAGAGGTTGGGAAGAGGAGAAGGATCCAGCAAAACATCTGAGAAGGAACAATGAGACAGAGAGGGAGAAACCCAAGGAAGTGTGTGGCCCAGAAGCAGAGTGAAGACAGGAAGACAAGAGCAAAAGTTGCTAAGAGAATAAGTAGTTTAAGGACAAAGACTTGACCAGTTGGATTTGGCAGTGTGAAAATCACTGGTGTCCCTGACAAGAACCGTCTAGGCAGACTGGTAGGGATGAAACCCTGCCTGGAGCAAGGTGGAGAAAGAGAGGCGATGCGTGTAGATAACTCTTGGAAGAAGTGTTACTGGGGGGCACCTGGGTGGCCCAGTCGGTTAAGCATGGAACTCTTGATTTCTGCTCAGGTCATGATCTCACAGTTTGTGAGATCGAGCCCCACGTCAGGCTCTGCACGGACAGCCAGGAGCCTGCTTGGAATTCTCGCTTTTCCTCTCCCTCTGCGCTCAAAATAAATAAAACCTTAAAAAATGGAAAAGGAAGTGTTACAAAGGGATGCACGGCAGGGGGAGGGGCGGTTATAGGCAGAAGATGTTGGGCCACATTTAGGTTTTTTGGAAATGAGAGCTCCCAGAGCAGGTTTGCATACTGATGACCCTGACCCGGGAGAGAGGCAGCAATTGGTGATGCAGGAGAGAAGTACATGATGAGCAGATCAAACCCTGGAGGGAATAGGATCCAAACGAGCGGGGAGGGGTGGCTTCCGTAAGGAAGTCCTCTAAGTCCTCAGACGTAAAGCAGGGCATACAGGCACAGGTGAAGGTGTATCTGCATTTATTGTGAGAAGATGAATGTGTTCTTTCATTTTCCCGATAAAAGATGCAGAGTCACCAGCTGCAAAGGGCTGGGATAGGTAGTGCCGTGTAGGAAGTTTACGAAAAGGTACGAAATAGCCATTTTGGACAGCGAGAAAGCACACAGTGAAGTTCAAAAGTATTATTCGTTTAATGACATGAATTCGTTCGAATTCATTCATTCGAATGACATGTCATTCATTTAATGCCAGGATATCTGTCAAATACAATGGTCTTAATGTGAGCAAAGAGATGTTAAAATATTATTTCTGGTGATGATCAATCAAAAGATACTGCTTAGATTGTTCCAAGTCCGTGATGAAAATGTTATCAACAGAGAAAAAAATTGCTTTACCTCTTCTCTGCTAGGGTTGGTGGGCATTCATGTAGCTCATGATATAATTTATCCAATTCCTTTTTATAGGTGGGAAAAAAAGTAGTTTAAAACCAGGTCATTTTGGGGGGCGCCTGGGTGGCTCAGTCAGTTAGCGTCCAACTCCTGATTTCAGCTCGAGTTATGATCTCAGGGTTTCTGAGTTCGAGCCACACGTCAGACTTTGCACCAACAGTGTGGAACCTGCTTGTGATTCTCTCTCTCTCTACAGCCCCCGCTCATGCTCTCTCTCTCTCTCTCAAGATAAATAGATAAAACTTAAAAAAAATAGAAATATATCACATAATTTTTTTTTGGTGTGCAATGTACAATTTGAAAAAATATTAAAACCTAGGAGGTTATGCTAATATTTAAAGATATGGCCTTATAGATAGGGGCTCCGGGGTGACTCAGTCGGTTGAGCGTTTGGCTTCAACTCAGGTCATGATCTCACAGTTTGTGAGTTCGAGCCCCACGTTGGGCTCTGTGCTGACAGCTCAGAGCCTCGAGCCTGCTTCGGATTCTGTGTCTCCCTCTCTCTCTGCCCCTCCCCTGCTCACGCTCCGTCTCAAAAATAAGTAACACATTCTCTCTGCCCCTCCCCTGCTCACGATCTGTCTGTCTGTCTCTCTCTCTCTCAAAAATAAATAAACATTAAAAAAATTTTTTTTTTAAAAAGGGGCACCTGGGTGGCTCAGTCGGTTGAGCATCCGACTTCGGCTCAGGTCACGGTCTTTCAGTCTGTGGGTTCAAGCCCCGCGTCAGACTCTGTGCTGACAGCTCAGAACCTGGAGCCTGCTTTGGATTCTGTGTCTTCCTCTCTCTCTCTGCCCCTCCCCTGCTCACGATCTGTCTCTCTCTCAAAAATAAATAAACATAAAAAAAATTTTTAAAAATAAGTAACACATTAAAAAATTAAAAGACATAGCCTATAGATAAATCATCTATACTGAATCAAAACTTGATGAGGCGGTACAAAAATCATGAAGTTGTCAGTATTTGTAGGGAGGTGGAAGTGAAGGAGAAGTAGAGGCAGAATTAATTTCCAAGCCCAGCCTGCCTGTCACCAGGTAACAGCAGGCCCAGTATATGCAAGTAATTTTGTGCACATAATCTTTGCATCAACTCCACCTGCAAGGTATCATCCCTGTTTTACAAACCGGAGTTGGGAGGAGTTCAGAAGTTCCTTGCCCAAGACTGTATGGTGCCTAAGAGACCAAGGGGGTGGAACTTAATTCTTCCAATTTCAAAGCCAAATACTTCTAAAGATGTTGGACTCATCCGTTCATTGAAGAGATACTGTTGGGTATTTACCATGCAACAGGCAACGTGCTGACTGAACACTTGTAAATTTTGCCTGAATCACCTTTCATGACTGCTCAGTGAGTTAAGGAATAAATATTTTTACTCTTTTACACGTTAGGAAGTTGAGATTCGAAGAAGGGGGTAAATTTGATCACCTAACTCCTAGCAGACCCAGACCACGAGACATGTTTAATTTTGTAGAAAGGTTAAAATTTCCTTTTTGGGGTAATAACAAAGCAATTTAACATGAGGAATTAATCAAGACAGCATGAAATCTGGATATTCTGGCTCAAAGTGCCTGAATTTGTTTTTGATTTGGGGTAACTGAGCAGATGTCCGAAAATCAGTGGGGAAGCTGGATCCCGGCTACAGACGCGTCTGAAATCATTTTCCCAAATAGCAATAGATATTTTGTTTTTCTGCAAATGTTTGCCCTAGTGTTAATTTCTGTGTGGCAGGCCCTCTTCCGATACTAACTTTGACAATTGAATCCAGGACTTCCCACGGGAATTTCGAGTATAATTTTCCCTGAGAAGAATTGAATCTAATAAACATGGAAGTAATTTCATCTGAGTTCCATTTGAGGCCTTGTCTACACAAACATTGCCAGCTTATTCCGGCTTTCTGTTAAATCTTTTATCAAGCCACAAGCTGGGTTTGGGCCAGACCCGAAGAGATTTCAACCTATCTCTGATGTGTTGGTTTCAAATAACAGGAAAAGGCTCTTGTGGGGCATTGAGGATAGGATGGGATGAGGGACCAGGAAAACTCACAGAAGGAGCCCCGGTTTTAGACTGGACTCCTCGGTAGATGACTGGCCCTAAGTAATAAATCAGAAAAAAAAAAAAAAAAACCGGGAAAATGGCTAGGATTTGATCACTCATTGGTTTCCGGTTTGTCGTTTTTCCTTACATGCTAAATATGATGAAAACTAGAGATATTCTGAGTGGGTTGATGAAGAGGCCTGCTTTGGAATAGGGAGAGCCGCCATCTTTGAAGCCATGCTAAGAGCTGAGGTATCAGTGAGGACCCGGGAAAAATGGCGCCCTGCGCTGGAGCCCCATCCTTGTTAACGAGACGAGGCCCAGAAAGTAACTTACAGCAGAGGTTCTAAACTGGTAGCCCACAGGCCAAGTCTTCCACAATCTGGGGATGGCTCTCCAGGGTTTTTCAAATGTAGGTGCTTTTATTCGAGCCACAGTCTTCGGCTCTCCACAGCCCTCGGCCCTGGCTGTTGTTTTTCACCTTCCCACTTCACACCCTTTACCTGCTCTCCCCTGCTCCCCATTGTTTCTGGATTTCCAGTCCCTGACTTGGAAGGAAAAGTAAGGCAAGGTCTTGCCAGAACCTCAGTATCCATAACTGAGAAACAAACCCGGGCAATGTAACTTCCAGAGGCTAGCACTCGCGAGGTGTGAGGTAGAAGTGGTTTACCAGAGCATCTAGGAAAGTGGAAGAAAATTCTTTGCAGCCACATCAGCAAGTACTTTTTCTTACTCCGGAAGGCGGATGCCAGAGTGAGAGGTGCCACGTTTGGGGAAAGTGCTTTTGGGCTATCAGCTGCGCGTAGAGTTCCAATTTTGTGTTGAGATGGTCACAGAATGGGCAACCTGTTTCAACATGCTGGAAGGCACTTTCTAGTCAATACTGATGGTGGGATGCTGGGGGTAGGGGAAGGCTCTGGATCCACTACTTTCTATTTTAAAAGAAAGACACGCCACATAATTAAAATTTTTGTAAAATGGAACACAGAAGAGAAAATACAGTGAAAGAACACAAAGCTTCGTGTAAAAGCTGCTATACTTGAGTTTTTCAAACACTATGATTTCAACAGGGTCTTTAACGAAAATTAAAATAGTTGAGGCGTGCCTGGGTGGCTCAGTCGGTTAAGCGTCTGACTTCGGCTCAGGTCACGATCTCATTATTCGTGAGTTCGAGCCTCACACAGGGGGCCCTGTGCCGACAGTGCAGATCTCTTTGGGATTCTCTCTTTTTCTGTCTCTCCCCCACTTGCGTGCACACTCTCTCTCTCTCAAAATAAATAACACTTAAAACCCTAACACCATGCTACCCAAATTCACTCGTCTGGTTGTCCCTTGGCTAACTTACAACACCAGAGAGGTGGCCGCCCACTTCCCCCATTTTCTGAGACTCTAGCTGTGGCCCTGCCCCCAGGCTTTCCAGATTCCTGGACTTCCCTTCTCTCCTTGGCCTGCCTTCTCCTGGGCAGTCCGACTGCACCGCATGTAGGACTAGAAGAAAGAAGGAACCTTCTGTCTCCTCTCTTGGTAAGATGCTGTCTTTTTCCTTCTCCATGTTCCACTTTTCAATAACTCAGCTGAACCAAGGACACTTCCTGCCTCCCAAGGAAGCCCTCTTTCCAGATCCATTACAGTCACTGTCCTCCCATCCCCATGGTGCCTCTCTTGTTAAGCTTGGTTCTCTTCCAGAAGCAAGTCCTGCTTAGACATCAACCCGTTGATAACATGCAGCCTAAGGAGGACAGTGGTGTGGTTGAGAATGTTTGATTTGTTGAGGGAAGAGGGGAGGATTCTGTGACAAAACTACCACCACTTGTGGTCGCACTGACCGAGTGAACTAATTGCTTTAGGTAATATTTCCCAAAATATGTCAGGAGACGTTTCTTCCCTTCTCGAAAATCCCTTCCACCCCCTGTTCCCCAAAAAATTATAAAGATGAGCATGTAGTACATTAAAGTCTCTGACAAGTTCAGCTGAACAGAGATTGGCTTAACTGTGTGTGTGTGTGTGTGTGTGTGTGTGTATTCATTTTTATTTTATTTTATAACAGCTTGGTAGCATATTACTAACAACCAATTATTGATATACAAAAGGTCAGCAAACGTTTCAGCATTTGTACTTGAACAATATTTCACTCACCTTTAAGTTGGGTAAACCTTCAGTATTTTGCAGTTGAAAATATAAGGGCGCCTGGGTGGCTCAGCTGGTTGAGTGTCTGACTCACGATTTCGGCTCCGGTCATGATCTCACAGCTGGTGGGATCGAGCCCTGCAGCGGGCTGTGAGCTGACAGTGTGGAGTCGGCTTGGGATTCTCTCTCTCTCCCTGTCTCTCTGCTCCTCCTCTCACTCATACACATGGTCTCTCTCTCTCTCTCTCCAAATAAACATTATATGTCTGTATCTATATATCTATCTATATCTATATCTATATCTATAGATAGATAGAGCGATTGATCTGGAGTGCCTGGGTGGTTCAGTCACTTAAGCCTCTAACTCTTGATTTCAGCTCAGGCCATGATCTCACAGTTGTGAGATCGAGCCTCACATCGAGCTCACACTGGGAATAGAGACTGCTTAAGATTCTCCCTCCTTCCCTTCCCCTCTGCTCCTCCCCCACTTGCACTGTGTCTCTAAAAAATATATATTATATATATTCTAATATATATAATTATATAATATATATATACATATTCTAAGAAAATCCACACATTTCAAATTTTTTTAATGTTTATTTTTGACGGAGAGAGAGACAGAGTGTGAGCAGGGTAGGGGCAGAGAGAGAGGGAGACACAGAATCCGAAGCAGGCTCCAGGCTCCGAGCTGTCAGCACAGAGCCCAATGTGGGGCTCGAACTCATGAACTGTGAGATCATGACCTGAGCCGAAGTCGGCCGCTCAACAGACTGAGCCACCCAGGCGCCCCTAAATCCACACATTTTAAATTACAAATAACCATCTCCATAATTTTGATTTCATGGACAATTTTTTTTAAAAATTGAAATGTAATTAACATATATTAGCTTCAGGTGTATGACCTAATGATTCACTATCTGTATATATTACAAAATGATCACCACAACAAGTGTAGTTAACATCCATCACATATAATTACAAAAACTTTGTTCTTGTGATGAGAACTTTTAAGATCTACTCTCTTAGCAAGTTTCAACTATTAATACAGTATTAGTGACTAGAATCACTATGCTGTACATTACATTCCCATTATTTATTTATTTTATGACTGCAAGTTTGCTCCTTTTGACTAGTCACTTTAACTTTTTTCCAGAATTTTCTGATTACGAAAATTTTCAGAGAATTATACAGTTAAGACTCATGTACCTACCAACCATCTAGATTCTGTAATTAACATTTTTGCTATATTTGCTTTATTCCATTGTACCCATCTATCCATCTCTCGTCCATCTATCAATCCCTCATATTTTCTGATGTATTTTAGAGTAAGTCACAGGCATCAGGACCTTTTGTCCCAAAGACCTCAGCACACCTATCCTTAACCAGCTTTGTTCACAAATTTGCCCAGCGGCGTTGCTAATCTTCTCTGTATTATTCCCATGTTAGTATATGTGCCTGCCAAAGTGAGCACAAGCCAGCTTCGTTTCAATCAGCACTTCCTTGTCCCACAAAAATCAGCGTTCTTTTACTAACACCTATTGATGTCACCCAAATTTCATGTGGCATGGGGCAGTCTTTGGACTAGATGCTTTGGGGGTTATGAAATCTCAGCTTTATTTAAAAGCATTGTCCTGTCTCATTTAGATCGTCACAGAATGGGAAGGGCCAAAATTAATCACAGATGAAGAAAGTGAGGCCCTGAAGGTCAGGGCCTCCAAGGTCAAATAGCCAGACTGTGGCCTATTAGCTATAGAGCTTTTTCTACAAAATGGCGGTATTCTGCCCTTGTCCTTGAATCCGGCGACATTTTCCTTCTACTCTGGTCATTGCACACTGTTGACTGCCTTGGGCTTTGGCTCACAGAAGTGTTTCAGGGGAGGACAAAGTAAAGCTCCTGGGCTGAGCTCCACACTAGGCTCCCAGAAGATGGAGGGAGGGGCAGGCTTTGGCATAGATGAATGAGTCCTTTGTAATTCCATTTCTTCTGGTTACTTGTTACATCTCACCCAGATTTCTTTTCCTTGGCTGTGCCCACATTTTATCCTCTCCTTCCAGAATTCCTAAAATTCGTCATCTCATTTTTGGTGAAAAAAGATGTTTACATGGAGAAATATTCAAGGCAATCTACAGCAGGCCTCTGGCCCTCTTCAGGGCATTTGTAACACCCAGCTCTTTCAGAGACTAAGATCTAGGGTGTGTGTGAGCCTAAGGGGGAATGATAGCGCTCCAATTTTATATCCTACCTGAAAAAATGTTTGTGATTCTAAAACTCATGCTGGGATTCCATAAGAGGGCTTGTGTCACAGCAATGAGGTATTTCATCCTCAAAGTACAGTCGAGGAAACTATCATGGCATCCTATGGTTACCATCCTATGATACTTCCAAAACAGGGTTTTTTAGTATTTAATTTCTCTCCTAATGATTGGATGTATCTCAGGAAAATTGCTCTTCGACCGATGTCTAGGATTTCTAGTAGTAATTATTATTTTTATAGCACTAATCTTTTCAACATTTGAGGCTAAGCAAATTTAACTCTTTGTTTTCTGCTAATGTCTTCTTCATCTGAGAATTATGTTCTTGGTAATAATGATTGTTGGGATCCCAGTTATTATAACCTATTTTTTAAAGTTTATTTCTTTATTTTGAGAGAGCGAGAGAGCCAGGGAGGGGCAAAGAGAGAGGGAGAGAGAGAATCCCAAGCAGTCTCAGTGTTGTCAGCGTAGAGCCTGACACGGGGCTCGATCTCACTAACTGTGAGATCATGACCTGAGCCGAGATCAAGAGCCTGACGCTTAACTGACTGAGCCACCCAGATACCCCACCAACTATTATAACGTAGTAAAGATTCTATAATTATTGACTGGTTACTATTGATTGATCGATTGATTTGAATTCCAGTATAATTAATATATGGGGTTCTATTAGTTTCAGACGTACTTTATCATGATTGAACAATTCTGCACATGACTCAGTGCTCATCACAGAAATGTACTCTTCGTCTCCTTATTTATACACATTCCATGGAATTTCCAAAAGGATTTGAGGCCAGTGAATGAAACATTTATTTTTCTGTAACAAGTTCGAGTGTTACATTCTTCATTTAAAGAAACTGCGACAAAGCTGTAACTTCTGGGTTTGCATTGTTTTTTTCATGGGACTCCATATTGAGGTAACGTGAAAATAAAGTTTGTCTGCCCCAATTACAATATTACAAAAGCTCTCCCACTCTTTTCCAACAACAAAGGGTAAAAACAAAAACTTGGTTCTGAAATAAGACTTACCGTGATTGCTGACATTTTAGGAAATTGTAATCATTTATATATATATAAAGCATGATGAAGAAACCATTTTTATGGCTTTAGACATATTCTCAAAAGCCCTGGAAGCAATCTTATTCTAGTATCATCTGGAGAAAGGTTTCTATGGCAACTCAGGAATGCTTGGTGTCTTTTATCCTTTTCAAGAGCATAAATCATCCTATGGTCCGAGGCTTCGGTAAAGGTCTCTTTTATTTTACAAACTATTGCCATTTGTTTTTCTGATATGTTTTGACGGTCTTAGGGAAAACAGAGCAAAGGGCTTCCAAGAAAGCTTGGAATCTGTTTCGCATTTGCGTGCAAGACGTGAATAGCTTAAATCTAGACTTTGCTTCTTAGTGATGAGAATGACGGTAGACTTTCGGTAGCTTGGTCTCTCTTTTCCAAAAAGTGGCGAGTGGTGCATTGTCAGGAAAGACAAGTCGGTCTGTACTTAAGGAGAAGGAGCTATTTGGTCAAAGCACTTCTTAAGGAATAGTTCAGTGGAGGTGACCTTGAGGGCACTGCATTGATCTAGAAGCTTTCAGATCGTCCTGTAATGATAGGGTCTCAGGGCTTTGGGCATGACAAGCTGCAGGTGATTTTTATCCATGTAGCCTTTCCAAGAAAACTAATAAAGATAGATTCTAATTTTAAAATTTGGCATCCCTAGAGAAATTTTTAAACATAAGCCATGTTAAAAAAAACAGAATTTTTTAAACATAGGCCCTGTATGTTATAGGAAGTAGTGGGACTAGTGAGAAATACATCGGGCCGAGAAACAGAACTGGATTTTAGATCTACCTCTGCCGTAGCTGGTTGTATGAGGCTGAGCAAAAAATAGGAACAATAATGCCAGCCTCACAGGTCATTGTTAAGGACTGAATGGGTGTGAATACAGAAATCTGCAATGCTGTACAAATGTAAGGTGGCTAACATGATCGGTTGGCTGGCTTTCTTTCCAGCTCCTTCCCTTTGAAAAAGTCCAAGGTGTCCTTTACCATTTCCGGTGTCACCAGAGCAAATCAGTTTCAGCGTGTGCAAATATTTTGGTGTCTTATACCATATTAAATACACCCTGTTTACACAGATGCCATCGCCGCCATTTATCTATTTATTTATTTATTTATTGCCTAAGTAATTAAATGTCATCTTTGTGGAAGGGTAGTAAATGAATCCATTCAACAATCACGTAAGGGCCAACCGTGTACTGGCACGGGGGAGACAAAGAACAGATAATTAAATTCTTATCATTCAGGAAATAAGTTTTCTGAGTTTCAAGGCCACAGCGTAGTCTCTTCAGGCAGTGCCCTGCACAAGCTCGCCCGGCTGATGCAGTCAAAGAGGGGATGCGATCCAGCCCACCTTTTGCCGGCCCAAGCCACTTGTACCGGTGGGTGCTGCATTTCACCGGAAAGGAAGGACACCATTTTGAAATTTACCTGCCAGGCGCCTGCCTCTTCTTGTAATTTACACAAAGGCATGGAATGTGCTGGCAGTGGCCTGTGATGTTTAATGGAAGGCTTTCAGTGTTTCACGGTTTAGTATGAGGAAGGCTGATGGGCATGTTTGTTATCTGAAGTCAGAGCGCCTGCGTTTGAATGTTGACTCAGTCCCTTGGTAGCTGTGAGACCTCGGGCACGTTACTGGGCCTCTCTGTGCTTCACTTTCTACATCTACCCACTTCATAGAGTTGTTGAGAGGATAAACAAATTCTTACATGTAAAACACTTAAGAGTAGAAGCTGGCATACACTCAGTGCTCAAAATGTTGGCTGTTTTGTGGTATCTTTACCTGGGTCTCTGTGTTGAAAAGTTCAGCAATTAACAACTGAATTCCACCTACAAATACCATTTTCCTTTAATGAATTTATTTCACAAAGGGGATATTTTTCTCCTTAACCCAGACCTTGTGTGTGTGTGTGTGTGTGTGTGTGTGTGTGTGTGTATTTGCGTTAAATAGCTAAAAGGCATTCTCTTTAGAGACATTAAAGAATCTCACTTCTTTGATCCGAAGGTCACTTGGTTGTTTCCAGAATTTTCTCATAAAGCCTTTTCTTTGTCGGAAGTGACAGAGGTGTTGAAGGCTATTTTCATATTTTTGCCTTTCATCCCTCCTGGGGAAATGCTTGTATCTTTTACCAAGGTTATAAGGTTAGAGATGCTTTGAGGTACAGTGAATTTTTTTGCCAGTTTTGGTTAGCGTGATACTTTTTTTGGTGGGGGAGTGCCTTTAAACTGAGAAAAAGTCCTCCCATGGTATTGAAGTATTGATGTTTCATAATGTTTTCAAAACAATTAACTTTGCATTTTATTAATAAACATTTTTTAAATGTTTATGTCTTATTTATTTTGAAAGCGAGAGAGAGAGTGTGCACATGAGCGAGGCGGGGGGCAGAGAGAGAGGGAGAGAGAGAATCCCAAGCAGGCTCCGCACTGTCAGCCCAGAGCCCGATGGGGGGCTTGAACTCACGAACCGTGAGATCATGACCTGAGCCGAAATCAAGAAGTCAGATGCTTAACCAACTAAGCCACCCAGGTGCCCCAATTGACATTGTGTTTTAAAACTCTGAAAAAGTTTTGTTAAGTGTCAGGTTTTGATACGAAGGACGTGAGCCAGATTGACAAAGCAAAGCATGGGGCAAGAGGTGATTGTGATTTTTCTCTTCCTTCTGCATCCTAACCCCTTCTCTGCTCCTAAAACGCCTTGAAGCACCCCTTCTGTTACCAGCACTGTGTATTTTACCATCTCCTTGCATCATCCAACTTCTGGGTTGTTTTTCCATGACACATAAAAAACCTGGAAGCATTGAATGCTAATAATGCTGCACACCACTGATACTTAGATATTTAAAATCATTTGCACGCCTAATCCAAACCGAAGTATGCAAATGGTCGAGGCAGTCATCACTTTGGTGAAACCTTTTCCAAGTAAATTACCTGAGAAGAAAGACACAGTGTTTTTATAATTTCATGGAATTAGGCATCAGTCCATCATTGTGCTGTGCTATTCATCATTCATCCAAGGAAGCCTCTTTGAGCCCAAACACCGTGGACCCTGCACCATCTGGAGTCTACAAATGAGATGATCTTATCAGGAGCCTGTGCAGGGCACAGAGGAGCTGCTGCTGAATATGCCAGCGATAATCCGTTTGTGAAATATTAATTGATACTTCGCATTAATTTCTGGTTTAATTAACTTTTTAAAAACACAAAGCAGGGGTGCCTGCCTGGGTGGCTCAGCCGGTTAAGCGTTGGGCTTCGGCACGGGTCATGATCTCACGGTCCGTGGGTTCAAGCCCCGAGTCGGGCTCTGTGCTGACAGCTCGGAGCCTGGAGCCTGTTTCAGATTCTGTGTCTCCCTCTCTCTCTGCCCCTCCCTGGCTCATGCTCTCTCTTTCTCTCTCTCTCAAAAATAAACATTAAAAAAAATTAAAAAAAAAAAAAGTACTCCCAGGGACTCCTCCCTGATGACTGGGGAAAGGACTGATAGTTTAGCCGATGGAAGAATTAATAAGCCAAGCAATGAACTCTACAGAGCTGTCCAGCCTACGACAGGACTCTTTCTCAAGAGTTCATGTCTCTGCCGATTTGGGGGAACTTGAAATGCATTTTGCCATAGAACAAAAATATGAGGGATGGTGCATTCTCTGGGAGGTCTGGGGATTTTAAAATGCAATACTAGGGGCAAAAAAGAAAAAAAAAAAAGCCCAAATCAGAAAGTAGCAGAAATATATTTGCCCTAAAACACCAGACAGTGTCATGGGCGCTGTTTAAACACTTAAGCAATCATTTCCTGACACGTTAAAAAACTACAGCAGGTTCTTTTTAAACAGAAAATAACAGGCACTGTCATAAAACACAGCATTCGTTTTATTCCGTGTGAGGCACTTTATAAGCAAAGCTCATCTGATCTTCACAGTGCTGAAAAAAAAATTTTTTTAAGAAAAAAATGGAGGTTTAAAGACATTCACTGACTTGCCGTTGATTACACAATCAGTAAACAGCAGCGTCAGAGTTCAGCCCCAAACCTGAACTCTTAACTACTATCCTTGAACCAAAGAGGAAAAATGAAAAATACAGTAACTCCATTACAGTGAGTCACATGAAATATCTTAAAGCATTCCGCTCTCCATCTAAATATAAGAATCTTAAAGTGCCAGTTTTTCTTATACATGGATATTTAACTTTTGTAACCCATTTAAGAGCGAGCTTATAATTGCTTTGTACTTTTAATTTTGTCAGCGTTTACTTATTTATTGAGAGAAAGACAGAGCGTGACCTGGGGAGTGGCGGAGAGAGACACAGAATCTGAAGCAGGTTCCAGGCTCCGAGCTGTCAGCACAGAGCCTGACGCAGGGCTCAAACTCACGGACCATGAGATCATGACCTGAGCCAAAGTGGGATGCTTAACCGACTGAGAGCCACCCAGGCGCCCCCTGGAGAGCTACTTCTTAATCGCCTCCTGACCAGACTCCCAAATCCTCCGTTTCTTAAGTCTTCTGAAACTCCCTTCTCCTAAACCACAGTGACTTCTTTAAGCCACCCATAATCGGACCAATTATTTTCCAAATCCATTTTTGCCACTTGATGTCCGGCAAGCAATTGAACACCCCCGCACTCCCCCCATGGTGAATATTAAGCAAATTGTGGGGTATTTCCAACCATATACCCTCGTATTGCCCTGTTTAAAGATATTTTTGTAAGTTTCTGGGTATGACTTTTTAAGGCACACAAGCACAGAGAACTGTCTATCGAATGGTTTGATAAGACCCTGGCTTGTTTTAATAACTGTTCGTGTTTAGCATCAGATACTGTTGGGTAACTGCACAGACCAAAAGACAGTGCCTTTTGTGGAACAGAAAATGCTAGCATGTGTGAGCGATGTTGTATTTCATTCTGAACCCTTTTGTTTAAGCCCGGGCGTGCTCAGCGGGTCTGTCTGAATTCCCTGATAACAGCGGTTACTATGGCTGCGTGTTATTTCATATTTCATTTGTTGAACTGATGCTTGATAAGAGAAATGGCATTGAATCGTCTGCAATTTTGAAATTGTGTTCTATCTAAATAGAAATGTTTTCTCCTTTTTTTTCCTCATGGAGGTCGAATTAGCACTGGGGTTAAAAATCCAAGCCTTATATTTCTAAATGAGGGTGTGCAATCCTGTATGCACTGCGTGGGTGGTTGGGGACTTTGGGACCCTAACTCTGCCACCAGCTGAAAGCCTCCTGCCTCCAAGGACAGGGCATGAAAGACAGATTAACTCCAATAATGAAATGTCAGATCAGATCAGCCTTTTTTCTAAAAAAAAAAAAAAAAAAAAAAAAATGGGTTTCCTCTTTTAGGGTAGCTGATAGACAATGAACAGAGCCCTGACTTTTCTTTATGGCTTTTACGGGTGGGCTCATATTTTATGTTTTATGGATTCTTATCGGACCACAAGATACAAGTGTGTTTCTAAAATGTGTTGATCCAAATAAAGTAAAAAATATCTTTTGAAATGTAATTTCCCCCCGGCGCAGAAATGGGAAGATGCCATCTCTGGAGACGATGGCCGGGAGGCTCCGTGGAAAACAGTGCGTGTGGTTAGGAATCCTGACCCGGGAGTGAAATTGCCTGGCTTGGCTTTGCTGGCTCGACGTGAGACCTTGTGTGTTTCAGTGTCCTCGGCCGTAAAATGCAAAGATCAACAGTGCCTTTTCTCAATGGGTTTTTGTGAGAATTCACTGAATTAATATATAAAAACACTTAGAACAGGGTCTCAAATGGTAGGGAGTATTAGCTCTTTTTATAGGAATCTTTCTCTCTCTCTCTCTCTTTTACTTTGCACCCAGTGGGGTCTAAAAATCCCAGAACTATTATTTTTGAAAGACAAGATAGAAGCCAGTTTCATTTCTCTGTAACGCACAGCGTCTTGGCATTTCCTCGATTTTGTTTGTTCTCAGAAAGCAAATGATTAAGGTAATTAGAACTGAGGAAATTCAGTCATCATGGTAAGGGCTCCAGAGCTCTCCTGTCTGAGAAAGATCTTACTGAGCTATGTAAGGTGGTTTTAAAGATGCACGATTTTAAGATCTCCGAGGTCAAAAACTGCACCTAGGGAGGCCTGGGTGGCTCAGTCGGTTGTGTGTCCGACTCTTGATTTGGGCTCAGGTCATGATCCCGGGGTCATGGGATCGAGCCCCTCATAGGGGCTGCTTCGCATTCTCTCTCTCTTCCTCTGCCCCTCTCCGCCACTTGCTGTCTGTCTGTCTGTCTCTCTCTTTCTAAAATTAAAATTAAAAGAAAAAAAAGAGAAATAAGTCAATGGCTACATTTGGTCTGGTGTTGACTGGGGCTTGTGCTTTTAAGTGTGGCCTTGTGTTTCCATTTGTACTGTCAGACACGTAATTGTGCGATTTAGTCCTTAAAGATAGACATTTTGATACAGTGACCGAGGATGTTTTTAAGATTTGAGACATTTACCAAAAACGAAATCGCTTTTGTTCTTGCTAGAAAGACCAGTTGGTTTCCCATTCTTGGAATCTGGGCCTCTATTGAGAAACCCCAGCCACCTGTAAGGTGCACGTAACGGTAGGCCATGTGTGTGAGCCATCGTGGGCTTTTCTCATCGACGTTAACATGAGGCGCTTACCCGGAATCCCTGTGAGGTCTTTGATGGTGATTGTGTTTTCTCCCAGGTATGGCGGCAGCCAAGCTTCTGCATGACTCTGGCCTGAATGTGGTTGTTCTGGAAGCCCGGGACCGAGTAGGAGGCAGGACTTACACCATCAGGGTAAGTAAGACATTAAGGATGGGATGGAGAAATGTAGGACGGAAGCGGAGTTACTGTGTCTTTTTTTTTTCTTTTCTAGAAGTCTTGAATTTCATTTGACTCTTACTAAAAGAAACATTCTCCACAGCCTCTCAATTTGCTACCTTTCCACATGTGCTTCTGTCTCTTTTCTTACCTCACGATGCCCCATAAATTATTGCACCAATAAGGAGGTGTTTGGAATACATCAGTAAATAAACTAAAGATTCCCGCCTTTGTGAAAGTTATGTTATCTTCGGGGACAGGGGGAGCTAGACAACAAAAGAAAACAAGAAACACCTTCTATGGTGTCCCCGGCTGATAGGTATCTGGTTATGCCTGGACATGTTCAGACATAGGGAGCTTTTGTGGTTACTTCTTCTTCTTCAAAGAAGAAGTAACTTCTTCGTCAATGTCCTTCGTCATTGGAAACGAAGCTGATTTGTAACCATATGGAAAACTTGTTTACGAACATAGGAGAGCAATTTCAAAGGTTCACATTATGGCCAAAATATTCCCTGATGCTATCTTTCAAATGTCTGGATTAACCACAGAAGTGATCATTTCCTTTCTTCGTTTTTCTCTAGCATTAAGTGGCTCAAAATTAGCCTGAAGTACCAAGTAAAGAGAAATGCATCAACGATTCATAGCTTACAAATTCAAGGCACTAGAAAACAAACCATGAGGTGGTATATATTGTGAGTGATGGCATTCAGAAGTCTCCTGCCTATTTAAAATTCAATCCAGGGGCACCTGGGTGGCTCAGTTGGTTAAGCGTCCGACTTCGACTCAGGTCATAATCTCATGGCTCATGAGTTTGAGCCCCATGTTGGGCTCCGTGCTGCCAGCCCAGAGCCTGGAACCTGCTTTGGATTCTTTGTCTCTCTCTCTGTCTCCCTCTCTCTCTCTCTCTCTCTGCCCTTCCCCCACTCACACTCTGTCTCTCTCTCCCTCAAGAATAAATAAACCTTAAAAAAAAAAAGTAAAGTTCAATCCAGTTTATTTTAAATTGCAGAATGGTTTAAGGACAGGTAAGTCACATGAATGAAGTACAGTTGAAAATAGAATCCCATTTTCCATGGATACACCTCAAGGTCTGTGAAATACCCATTTGTTGATTTCAGAGCTCTTTTTTTTTTTTTTTTTTTTTTTTTTTTTTTTTTAAATCTAGGAAGAACATTTCCGCAAATATTTATTTCTGTTTTTTTTTCCCTGGGAAAACAGAACCAAGAGGTTAAATACGTGGACCTCGGAGGATCTTATGTTGGGCCAACTCAGAATCGAATCTTAAGATTAGCCAAGGAGCTGGGATTGGAGACCTACAAAGTGAATGAAGTGGAACATCTCATCCACCATGTAAAGGTAGGCCTGGGCCAGCCTTTGAAAGGTTTGAAGACTTCTCTATGGGTCTTTCCATATATGAATTCCAGATCCTTCACTCAGAGAATCTACTGTAGTCCTCAATGATGTATGTGTACTTTATAAGTGTATTTTAACCATTGTGAAAATGTTTTCGCTGCCACCAAAGGAGAATTAAGATGAGAATTCTAACCTATTTGGGAAGGTTGTTGACAAAGCGGCATTGCCCATTTGGCAAAAAGTTTCACAAAACCAAGAGAGAAAAAAATGCAGTCAATTTATTAAGTGCCTCTATTTAAATATCTGGGTTCTTTCATGTGATACAAAAACCTGAGTACAGTTTTATAAAGGCTGCCCTAGACTTCATGTTGTAAAGAGTATTTGTAGTATGCCTAACGTAATATTTTGAAATATGTCATTGTATTCTACATATCATTAAAGGTTACTCTTCTTTGGAGATTTACATAAAAGTGGCTCAAGTCCCAAATTCCATCTATTGTGGGTAACCTCCACTGATCTCCCCAAAATTTCTGTGAGTTGACTGGGTCTCCCATTCCCATGATCATTTGTGGCTCATGGTTCTTGCTTCCATGATGCCTCTGCTCATTCACATCTTATGGCCTGTGACTCTTTCTCTTCCCTTCGCTTTATGCCAGCCTGTGTTCAGATTCACCTCTTCATCTTGATTTTCTTCAGACCACCCCAAGCATTTGTGTTGGACACACTTGACTGAAGTTTTGAGCTCTGGGGGTGGGAGGTTTAACTGCAGAAACAAACAGCTAAGAATCGAATATTGGACATTCTTACTCTAATAAGCTATTAGACCAGTGAGCCCCTGGGGATTTCTTACCGGCCACACTTCTCTGTGCATCCAAGTCACCCACCATGGTGATGTCTCCAGACTCCTCTCATATCTCCCTGATCCTTGTTTTCCCAGCATCATTGTCTTCGTCCAAAAAGTCACTGTTGTTCTCTGACCAATAGAGTCACCTGTTCTGGGCCCCATCCTGGAGTCCCATAGAAGAACTGTTAGAGGTTTTGAACTTCAGCTTTTCCTCTCTTCCATACTTGCCTTTGTAGGTGGAAGTGAGAATACAGAGACATACTCCTCCGTGGTAGAAATCCTCCCTTTAGAAGACAGAAGAAACTAGCAGCAGGCAGTTTTGATTTATATTCACAATGTTGACACCCTGATATTCTTTGTGAGTGATAATATCAAGAAGGACAAATAACAGACTGTACGTTATGAGTTATTTAATAAAAGGGGAAATAAACATCTACATGCGGGTAAAAGATTTCCTTAATTTTTACATAAATGTTTGGTTGACCTTCAGATTTTGTTTTATAAGCCTTTTCGCCTTGCTTTCCATCTGTGTCTAGCGGAAGAAGGGACACATGAATTAGAAATGAAAATGTAGCATGGTGATAGTGCGATTTGTTGAGCATCAATCCACAAGCTTAGCAAAGATCTTTCATTGGGTTCCTTGCTTTTATTTTTATTTTTTTAAATGTTTTTTTATTTTTGAGACAGAGAGAGAGCATGAGCAGGGGAGGGGCAGAGAGAGAGGGAAACACAGAATCCGAAGCAGGCTCCAGGCTCTGAGCTGTCAGCACAGAGCCCGACGCGGGGCTCGAACTCACAGACTGTGAGATCATGACCCGAGCCAAAGTCGGACGCTCAACCGACTGAGCCACCCAGGCGCCCCGGGTTCCTTGCTTTTAAATGTAGGTCACGCTGACTGATTTCTTTGACTTCCCAGAACACTAGTATCTCTTTTAGGTTTTTTCAGACAAAGGAAACGATGTTACACTGAAATAATTTTTCAGGGCTATGGCCAGACGTGCTGCTTTCTTAGACGATTTCAAATAATCTATGTGCAGCTAAGAAAAAAATACAAATAATTAACCAGTATCCCTGACTTGATACAGGATAAATACATATGCCGACTGTGCTCCTTATGAAATTTCAAATAAATGCCATTGCGTTTTAATTATCACAAAAGTACAAATATAATTAGAAAAGGCGGGTAAAGGAAAACAATTTAAAAACCCTTCCATGATCCTATCTAGAGAAAATCATGCTAAGTATTCTTCGGTTCATAGATTTTCATATTCCTGTATTGCTATTTTCTGACCTCTACTGGAAGAAATGAGAAATATCAGTACACTTAAAAATATTGCATACATATGCATATATGTATATGTATTTGACATACTGACTTACTCTGTAATTTATTCTTACTGCCAGGACAATTGAAACGCTAATGAGTCTACATGAAGGTCTTTTTCAGTGTTGATAGAGGTGCTAATTTGACCACCTGTGGTCATATCCAGTGAGGAGCTGCATTATAATAAATGATAAAGAACTGATACCTAAGAAGTCCTCCCAAAACTAAATATTTGTCCTCCACCATCACCACCTCCATGTCTCTGGTAGCATGTCATTTTTTTTTTTTTTTTTTGCTTAATGTTTACATTTCTTTTTAAGACAGAGAGAGACAGAGCATGAGCAGGGGAGGGACAAAGACAGAGTGGGAGACACAGAATCCGAAACAGGCTCCAGGCTCTGAGCTGTCAGCACAGAGCCCCATGCGGGGCTCGAACTCCTCAACCGCGAGATCATGACCTGAGCTGAAGTCGGATGCTCAATCGACTGAGCCACCCAAGCGCCCCTCATTTTTCTTATTTTTAACCTGTGAAAGCATTTTGGATGGCTACATCCATTTCTGGAATCACTGATAACAACTCTAGTGTTCTATCTCCTACTACATGCCAAAGAATATCGTTCAGAAATTTGTCTCCTCTGTCCTGGTAGGCAGTACTGTAGGCGTTTGGATGTTACTCTCTCTTGCCTATTTCAATAACTACTGTTCCCAAGTGCAAAGTATGGTTCACGCATATATATAGTACATTTATGCCTTGTTTCATCAGCGGACCCATGTGTGTTTCTTAACCCAAAGCCTGAGAGTATTAAGTATGCTACTTACCGTATTGTCAGATCCTGCTCTTCAAATCCGCCTGCTCGAGGAATCTGCTTTTCAGATTTTTTACATGGACGTTAATGGAAAACAGTTTTATGGGCAGCTTTAATACCATTCGGCTAAGGAATTTGACTATGTTGCAACCAGCAGTTTCAAATTGAAACTGGCGAGGGACACCTGAGTGGCTCAGTCAGTTGAGGGTCTGCCTCTTGATTTCGGCTCAGATCATGATCCCAGGATCGTGGGATGAAACCTTGAGTCGGACTTCGAACTAAGCATGGAACCTGCTTAAGATTCTCTCTCTCTCCCTCTCCCCACTCACGCACTCTCTTTCTCAAAAACGAACAATCAGTGAAACAAACAAACATAAAGAAACTGGTGAAATGGAGCTACTCATAAAAGCAGGAGGGTCCAGGGACACCTGGGTGGCTCAGTCGGTTTAGTGTCCAACTCTTGATTCTGGCGCGGGTCATGATCTCATGGTTCATGAGTTAGAGACCCGAATCAGGCTCTGCGCTGGCAGCATGGAGCCTGATTGGGATTCTCTCTCTCTCCCTCTCTCTCTTCCCCTCCCCCACTTGCATTTTCTCTCTCTCTCTCTTTCTTTCTCTGTGTCTTCTCTCAAAATAAATAAATTAACTTTAAAAAAAAAAAAAAGCAGGAGGGTCCAGCATCTCCCAATGGGCTAGCTCTCCAAAGGAAGGGTGTCTTTCTCAAGAAATGATGACTCCCAGTCTCACCAGTTCCCTGGTATCTGTGGAAGAAATAGTCTGCTGATAGATGGGGTATGTTCATGCCATGCCCCATAACCAGCATCCACACGCTCTTGGTTTGCTGTGATATGCAGCCTCTGTCCTGTCTGCCTCCGATCTGTCAGAAATGTTTATTACTACTGAGCGGCATTCGTTTTTAGTACTACAATAGATCTGTCTTATGTGGCTAAAATGTGGTTTTCTAAAGCCTTGCTCGTGAATAAAAGATGTGATCTCAAGCTATGTTGGGATTTAATTATCAGTGGGAAAAGTGATCACTTCAGCTCATGTCTTTATAATTTAGAAGGTGTTTTCCTCACTTCCAAAATCTGTAATGTGGCGGTTAGTGCTTAACAGTACTGACATTTTTAATCTGTTTTGCATGCTAATTTCGTTTGTTAAATATTTTTTAGTGTTTATTTTTGAGAGAGAGAGAGAGAGCACAAGCAGGGGAGGGGCAGAAAGAGAGAGGGAGGCACAGAATGGGAAGCAGGCTCCAGGCTCTGACCTGCCAGCACAGAGCCCAACTCGGGGCTTGAACTCACGAACCGTGAGATCATGACCCGAGCCGAAGTTGGCCGCTTAACCTTAGACTGAGCCACCCAGGCACCCCTGGTCATGCTAATGTCTGCTAGTATAGTTTAGAAGGCAACTGTTTAGATACCTTGAAAGTGACTTGTAAAACTTGTTCCCTTTTGGGAACTATCTCATAATTTAAAAAAAAAAAGACAAAAAATAAAAACTTAAGAAGGATCTTCACAATATTTTGATTTATACCCCTTTCTCTTTCATTGTGTGTGTGTGTTTGTGTGCGTGCATGTGTGGTGGTTCTCATTCATCTTTTTGTTCTCTTGGGCTCTTCTCTTAAAGAAAGTGGAGAAAAGTCTTGTACAACTTAGGCTATCGGCAAATACAGTTTCTCTGTTTCAGAAACTTCTGTAAGTCTGAACTTTGGAACCAGAGTCTAGTCAAACATGAAACTGCTTTAGCCCAACTCCACACTGATAATCCTTTCCAAACCTCAGCCATCTGGAGAAACTGAGGTGGGGGGGAAGATCCTCTGGTCTTAGTCTGCTTCCCAGCAGGCAGAAGCCAAGCTCATTGTTAACGTCCCTTGTGTGTATGTCTGGGGTCAGCCTCAGTGCTCGAGGCCTGCGAATGAGACCCCTCTCAAATATATTGCACCATTTGGCTCAGCACCTGTTTATTGGGAACCCAGAAATCCACTGGAAAATACCACGCGCAAGAAGCACATAAAAGACAGAGAACAGAGACTGGATCTCTATCAACAAGACCTGTTCTGTGAATTTCTCCAAAGAGATCACAGGTGCTGAAATGCCTATCGGTTTTGGGGAACAGCAACGGAAGGAGAGCCCAGGGGCCCCTGGGTGGCTCAGTCGGTTAAGCTTCTGACTCTTGATATTGGCTCAGGTCATGATCTCACCGTCCATGGGATCAAGACCCATGCTGGGCTCTGCACTGACAGCGCGGAGCCTGCTTGGGATTCTCTGTCTTCTCTCTCTGACCCTCCCCCACTCCTCCCTCCCTCCCTCTCTTCTCTCTCTCACTCAAAATAAATAACTCAACTTTAAAAAAAGAATGAGAGGGGCGCCTGGGTGGCTCAGTCGGTTGAGCGTCCGACTTCGGCTCAGGTCATGATCTCACGGTCCGTGAGTTCGAGCCCCGCGTCGGGCTCTGTGCTGACAGCCTGGAGGCTGGAGCCTGCTTCAGATTCTGTGTGTGTGTCTCTCTCTCTCTGCCCCTCACCCACTGATTCTCTCTGTCTCTCTCTCTGTCTCTCTGTCAAAAATAAACATTGAAAAAAAATTTTAATAAATAGAAAGAATGAGAGCCCAAATACTGAGAAATAAAATTTTCAAATTAACATTGTATTTGGCAAACAGAAACTATCCTGTCGTGCAGGACCTCAGCATCTCTCAGAAATCAGCAAATCAGAAGTGTTGGGTCTTCTTCAGGCTCTTAATATTCCCTTCTCCACACCTTTATCTCCAGTCCTATTAATCCAGGGAAGCCTGGATCAAAGTCCAGAGTGCACTCGCTTCTCTTATGATGACAGAAGCCCCCGGGAACAGGTTAGACAAACTCTTGGATTTCACACAGGAACAGCTGCCCATTTCACATGAACTTCACACATGCCACACAGAGCTCACTGGCTCCGAGAGTCTGCCCTAGCCGAGATGGGCTTTGGGAACCTTCTTTTCCCCTCCTACCTATATGCCAAGACATTTCTTTTTTTGCTGGAGACAAATATCTCTTAATCATCGTGGGAGATTTTTTTTTCAATGTGGAGAATAGTCATTTCCTCTTCAGCAAGTGGAACCCATTTGTCTAGTGATCATTCTGAAGCTTATTTTAAGTTGTTCAAGAAACCATAGTGCCCATTTGTGTTATTTAGAAAATATGGTGGGGGCGCCCGGGTGGCTCAGTCAGTTAAGCGTCCGACTTCAGCTCAGGTGAGGATCTTGTGGTTCACGAGTTTGAGCCCCGCATCGGGCACTGTGCTGACAGCTCAGATCCTGGAGCCTGCTTTGGATTTTGTGTCTCCCTCTCTCTCTGCCCCTCCCCTGCTCATACTCTGTCTCTCTCTCATAAATAAATAAAACATTAAAAAAAATTTTTAAATAAAAAAAAGAAAATACAGCGGCTTTTTGGCATGTAATAATTCGCCGAAAATTATGCTTTCAATGGCTGCATTTGGAGCACTATTTTGAGATAGGAGATGAATTTATTCTAGGGCCTCAAGGTTTCCATTTGGAACTGAATTTATGATAAAATCAGTAAACGTATTCTCTACGTACAAACATATACATATGCACATTCGGATAAACTTAAGAGGGGCTAGAGTTGTGGGTAGCACAGAGTTACTTTTAGATCTAACCTGCTGAAGGTGGAGGGCAGAGAATGTATAGAATTCAGTTACAGTGGGGTGCCTGGGTGGCTCAGTCGCTTAAGCATCCAACTTCGGCTCAGGTCATGATTTCACGGTCGGTCTGTGAGTTCAAGCCCCGAGTCGGGCTCTGTGCCGACAGCTCAGAGCCCGGAGCCTGCTTCCGAATCTGTGTCTCCCTCCCTCTCTGCCCCTCCCCCTTTCATGCTCTGTGTCTCTCTGTCTTAAAAACAAATAAAAACATTAAAAAAAATTAAAAAAAATTCAGTTACGGTGGTGAAATTCACTAAAGGAATAGGCCTGCAGCTTAACTCTTGTGCCACATTTTACAGCCCCTGTACCGTGTCATCGTGGGGTGTGGCCAAGTAGTCCAAGGAAGATGCAAGGAAAGGGTCGCATCTTGCCAAAGAACGGTGGCGAATAAGGGCAACCTTGTCACAGGTCAAAGAGCGTTAGCAGCCTGCACGTACCGAGGGAGTGACAGGACGTACAAAATGGCCTAAACGATGTTGGCCTGCCTTGCCACACCCTCAGCAGCAGCCTGCAGAGAGACTTAGATGCAGATTCTGAGTCCGCTGCTCACAGAGCACTTGCCTTTCTCGTGGCCTTTGCTACAACCAGCAAATAATAACAATGGTAACACTACTGGGATATGGACGTCTGGCTCCTACCAAGTAGGTGATTTTACACATGCCATCTAATTGGTGAGTCCCAAATAACCAGAAGTTATTTGGTTGTGAACTCAAAGTTTTGGCCCCATTTCACAGGTAAGAACATAAAGGCTAAAGCGATTAATTGCATATGGCAGAAAGCGATGGGTTCAGAGCATGAACCAAGGTCTTGGGGTGCCAGAAATACACCATAAGGAGTTTGCCGTCCCCTGGATGAGAAGCTTTCCATCGTTTCCTTCTGAGCCCCAGCCCCTGGCTTGCCCGCCTGCCTTCCTTCCAAATGTACACTCTCGCATCTTAGAAAAATCCAATTCAACATTTTCCTTTCCTTAAAAATTTCTGCGGCTGACTACAGTTACTCCACTGGTTCCTTCCCAAGCCCTGTTTCTTCCTCACTTTCCTGATTATACTTTCTCACAAACCCTGTTGGAAAGTAAGATGAATAGCGTTCCATTATTTGTGCTTCAAGATTACACACACACATACATACACACACAGAGCATATTTTGCTTATATTTAACATTCTTGGATCCTTATTTTCATACTTTCACATTAAGAAAGTTTTTAGGTCTGGAGCACCTGGCTTGCTCAGTCGGTTAAGTGTCCGACTTCGGCTCAGGTCATGATCTTGCAGTTCATGAGTTCGAGCCCCACATTGGGCCCTGTGCTGACAGCTCAGAGCCTGGAGCCTGCTTCGGATTCTGTGTCTCCCTCTCTCTCTGCCTTTCCTTTGCTCATGCTCTGTCTCTCTCTCTCTCTATCCTTCAAAAATAAATAAATACTAAAAAAATTTTTTAAAAAGGAGAGTTTTTAGGTCTGCTTTTTCACTCGTAAATATTTCACGAATACTCTCCAATGTCGTTAAAAGTTCTTTGGTAAAAAAAAAGTTCTTTATAGATCCCATTTTATTTTTTTTTTTAATTTTTAAAATGTTTATTTGTTTTTGAGAGAGAGACAGACAGACTGTGAAAGGGGCAGGGGCAGAGAGAGAGGGAGACACAGAATCCGAAGCAGGCTCCAGGCCCCAAGCTGTCAGCACAGAGCCTGACACGGGGCTCAATCTCACAAACCGTGAGATCAAGACCTGAGCTGCAGTTGGACGCTTAACCAACTGAGCCACCCAGGCGCCCCTGTAGATCCCATTTTAAACAGATACATAATATTCTGTTGCAAGAACACTCTGTAATATGGTGGATATTGTGCCAATCAGTTCCAATTAATTAGGCATCTATATTCAAATCGTTACTAGCATGCGAGGCACTGGGCTAAATAATTGAATTTGAGACAGTTTGGGCTACAGTCAGTATGAGAGTGGTGAGATCAAAGATTTCCCTGTCAGTGTAAAAGGAAATGCTTCTAATCCTGGCTGCTGAATCCCAGAGTTCAACTGTTGCTGAAAACGTACATATTACAAGTAAAAGCCAATGATCACAAACGCTTCAACAATTTCCCTTAGAGCCCCAAGACTGGTAAGTACTTGGTCTGCCTTTCAGATTATCCAGACAACAGTTTTACCAATGCCTTTCCACTTTCTCTACCTCTTAATCCAGTGGCACCCTAGGTGGGTAGGTAGGTAGGTAGGTAGGTAGGTAGGTAGTTTTTATTTTAATCTCAGTTAATATACTCTTACAGCATTACATTAGTTTCAGGTGTACAATATAGTGATTCAGCAGTTCTGTACATCACCTTGTGTCATCAGACAAATGCACTCCTTAATTTCCATCACCTGTTTAACCCAGTGGCACCATATTTGAAATTTGGTCATGGGGCACCTGAGTGGCTTAATTGGTTGAGCGTCCAGCTCTTGATTTCGGCTCAGGTCGTGATCTCATGGCCGTGAGATCAAGCCCCCCCATTGGTCTCCTCACTGGGCATGGAGCCTGCTTGAGATTCTTCTTTCCCTTTCTCTTTCTGCCCCTCCCCCACTCATGTGAGTGCACATGTATGCTCTCTCTCTCTTTCCCTCTCTCTAAAAAAAAAAGTCATAAGAACACTCCACTTTAAGGTATCATCAAATGGGGATCCAAAGAACTCAGGAATGGGTAAACTTTGGTGAAATTGTTGCCAAACAGTAAACACATTTAAATAAAGACTTAAATTTAAAGAATTAGGAGATTTGTGGTTAGAGTACAGAATGTACTACAGACTGTATTTTTCAAAAAAACTTTATATTATAAAAAATGATATAATCTATAGAATCAGAATGTGGGGAAGGTGAGAAGGTAAGAAGTATAAACAAATGGAGTGCTAGTGACGTCTTAGTTCATAGCATGGAATCGGTGTGTACCAAAATTAAACTTGTAGTCAATAAAGAAACACAGACTCAAATCGCCTAATGGTTTTTATGATCTTTTCATTTTCTGCTACAGGGCTCTTTCAGGAACTCCTATTTCTTAGGGTTATGCAAGATTTATTTGAAATTTAGTACTTCCTTCAGCTCACTTGAGTTTGTATTTCTTCCATTAAATTTGAGTACATTTAGGTCATTAAAAATGGAAAATACAATACGATTTGATTCTCAAATATTTGCATTTCTTTCTTTGCCCCTTCCTCCTTTCCTTCCTCCCTTTTTCTTTCCTTCTTCCCTTCCTTCCCTTTTTGTTTCCTTTCTCCGTCAGTCATCCACTTGTGCATTTATCCATCCATCCATCCATCCACCCATCGATCCATACTTCCATCCATCCATCCATCCATCCACCCATCCATCTTTCTATCTTGTAGATGCTTATAAAAGGGTCTGGAATGTCATGCACCAAATGTTACAGCTATTTTGTTAACCTGGATGGTGTGATTTGAGATAATTTGCTCCATTCTTCTTTGTATTTTTTAGTACTGCTGGAACTTTTTTATAAAGAGCTCCTCTCGTTTTTATTTTTAAAAATGTAATTAGACACAGACTCTACTTTTGAGAGCTTATGGACTATGAGAGGAAATTGGGCTCTGTGACTCTCATCTGCCCAGCAGTGGTCTCCCGGGTTATATATCTATTAACAATGACCAAACTGCTTCCAGCTGGGCTTAGTGACTGAGCTTCAACCCTTTGAGTTCAGACGGTCTAGATCCCAAAGCAGCTGTTTGAATGCAGAACCACAAAGGCTCTTATCCTGGTATTACTGGGCTGCAGAATTTTCCCTGTCTGACACACACACACACACACACACACACACACACACACACATTCATTGTTGACCCTTTGTGCTTTAATTTCTCTATTTGCAAAAAAAGAATATTTGTACCTGTGCTGACTAGTGCCTTGAGCCTTTAAAGAGACAAGATGTTAACAGAAGACACTGATTAACATTATTCTCGCCAACAAGGCGGGTACGATACACTGAAGATACTAAGACTGTCTCGGTAGGAAGGCTTGAGTCTATTTACTTTCCTTTAGAAAAACTTTTCTAATACACTGTGCAGATTCTCACTCCCAAGTATTTGAATGGCCAGGTGCCAGCTGGGATGAAACTGTACACATTCTTAGCAGAAGAGAACCAGGCCAGTAAACTCATCCTGCAGATATTTTTATAGGCTCCTTATATACTGAACTATAACTCTTCCTGCTTTTAAATCCAGCCTTCTCCTCTTCTTTACCTGTATCCCATGTTATTAATAGGCTAGGCCATCAGCATTTGGCTGCAACTAAACTCACGTGCCCAGACAAACAATAAATAGATAATAGAAGAGAGGGAAGAAAATCTCCTTTCCTGGTTGTTTGCCTTCTATGTTTCCTTCAGCTCTCCTCTGATTTCTTTAAGCCCTAGCATATGAGGCCCCCTTGGCAACCTTCCTTTCAGCTTACTGAGTAGCAATGCTGGTGTTCTTTTAGAACTTTCAGGGGACCGTGAGCATGTCAGAGTTGACGAATCTATAAATAACCTAAGTTCAGAGGATCAAAACACGTTATTTCTTTTTTTTTTTTTTTGACATAGGCATGAAATCTGGGAATACTCAGTAAAATAGCTTAGAACAGCACTGTCCGATAGAAATAGATGTGCACGTGTGTCATTTAAATTTTCTAGAAACCATATTGGAAAGTAAAGCAAGGAATAGGTGAGGCTAACTTTTAATAGTATGTTTTATTTAACCCAGTATATTCAAAAGAGCATTGTCTCAACATGTAGTCAATATAAAATGTGATCAAGAAGGTATTTTACATTCTTTTTTTTTTTTTTTTGTACTAAGCCTTTGACCTCTGGGTGTGTATTTTATACTTCTAGCACATCTCAGTTTGGACTAGCCACATACCAAATGCTCAGTAACCACATAGGCTAGAGGCTACTGTACTGGATAGCACAGACTTCAAAGGTTAGCAGACCGCGTGTATTTTTGCAAACACTTCTCATACATCTTCAATTTTGTAGAAACCTGTACAAAACATACACCTAGATCCCATCACATAAATGCTACACGATGGCCCAGATTCACTTCACTTATTCTGGCATCTTCAAATATCTGGCATCACAAAGAACTTGGAAGTAAAACAGAATGAAATTCCTCCTATGTATTTTGCTTCCTTGTGGCAAACCAGCCTTGAATCACATTTTTAAAAATGTTTTATTTATTTTTGAGAGAGAGAGAGAGTGGGGGTGAGGCAGAGAGAGAGGGAGACACAGAATCCGAAGCAGGCTCCAGGCTCTGAGCTGTCAGCACAGAGCCTGACACGGGGCTCGAACTCACAAACCACAAGATCATGACCTGAGCCGAAGCTGGATGTTCAACCGACTGAGCCACCCAGGCGCCCCTTGAATCACATTTTAAAACTCTCCTAGGTGCACAGGGAGGTACCGTGTGTCTGTTATCTTTACGCATGAGACAGTGAGCAAATTGGAACTATGTGAGGTCAAGGTGGTCAGAGACACTGCCATAGACAATGTAGTGAACACTTCTCAAAACCTCGAAGGACATCGCTAAATAAATTTACGGGGATCACTTTATGGAGAGCACAAAGACTTTTTGTATACAAGCATCATTATCTTAAAAAATTGTCAAATTGTCCCTGACTACGACTAACTCAGGGGGAACCATAGAACTGGCCCAAAGTACTCTAAATGATTATTGTCTTAAAACACAGCGAGAGAAGATTCCCGCAAGTACTGAGTTGTAGAGAAGATAAGCCTGTGGTTCGTTGCATAAACTCATTTATTTACTCATTTCATCTTTCAGCACACATGCTCCATGCAAAACTCTCAGCAAAAGGGCTGCAGAGTGGCCCGGAGCTTTTTACTGCTGACATTTACTGTTTCCCCTTTTTTAAGTTGGCAAATGTTAAGGGCAGCTGCCACAGACCGTGTCTGGTCATGTGCAAACCAAGAAAAATAAATCCATAATTCATAATCACCAATAGTTTAGGCTCCCACATTGAGCCCAACACACATGTGCCTCATGGCCCCTGGCGATTCAGGCCAAAACTGAATTTAATAATGACAAGAGCCAACATCTTTTGAGATTTCGATATATACCAAGCACTATTCTAAGCATTTGATACGCATTATCTCACTAATACTCAGAAAAGCCTGACGGTTATGATTATCCCTTATTTACAAATGAGGGCATGGAAACCCGAAGCGTCTGGGTGATTTGCTCAAGATACCCCAGTTGGTAAGTGATGGAGTGGGGTCTCACTCCGGAGTTTGGGTACTTGGCTCGAGAGCCGAGGTGCTGACCCGCGCAGAAATCGTACATAAGGGTGGGGAAGTCTCCAGAGAGACGAGAAAAGGGTACGGGTGCAGAGAACGGAACCCTCCTCGTCTTTCTAATCAGGTTCTTGCTGCCTCCTGCTGCGTTTTTCTGTCTTACGCCCCATTGCTGATTTTTGTGTAATCCTCATTTGACCTTCTGGGACCTCCCTGATCTCCTAGTGGTAGTAGGAGCTCGTGGAGGCCAGTGACATGAACTGACCCGTTTGGTTAAATCAAGAGCTATTGGGAGACAGTGGGGTCATCTTATTTCATTCCTAATCCAAAAATATTTTTTTTAATGTTTATTTATGTTGAGAGAGAGAGAGAGAACGTGCGAGGGGCAGAGAGAGAGGGAGAGAGAGAGAATCCCAAGCAGGATCCACACTGTCAGCTCGGAGCCTGATGCAGGGCTCGATCTCACAAATCGCGAGATCATGACCTGAGCCGACACCAAGGGCCGGACTCAACCAACTGAGCCCCTTAATCCAAAAACTCTTAAAGCATATGAAAGGTGCTCATTCTGGGGAGCCTGCTGGAACCCTGTGTCACATGAAATACACACGAGAGTAGACAGCCGTACACACATCCGGGGCTCGTTTCACTTTTCCATTGCAAAGTATAATCACAATAAAGTGACAAGAAGCGTTGCTTTATAGAAACGGCTTCAACCTTAGGCAGAACAGAGAAGATAAAACTATACATTTAAGGGTGACCTGTGTACAGGAGATGTTTGGCGGTCAAGGGGTATCATTATAATGATACCTAATGACATTGATCCCTTTGGATTAAAAAGAATGAGAGTCCATCTAAAAACAACAGGTTGTGTTAAGCTGCTACTGCTCTTTCTCAGCCCAGGATGCTTGTACTGCTGCTATTTTAGCGGCCTCATTATTTCTCCCTTATTGGTTCCAGGCATCTCTCCCAGATCTCTCCTGACATCTTGTCTATGTATCCAGGCTGGAGCCACGGTTTCTTGACTGTAGAACCCTAGTGCAGAAAAACGCAATAAAAAACGATTCGAAACATGAATAAAATTAAATTGTCAGCGTGGCCTACAAGCACCTGGAGGGTATGTGCTTACCACAATCCCGACCCAGTGCACTCTAGACCACCCACTCTGGATTCTAGTAAGTCAAGTATATTCCTGCTGTAGGGCATTTGCACCTGAAGACAGGCCAAAGATGGTCACAGATCCTCTGACACTCCTCCCATAGAGAGGCAGAGGTGGGTTCTGTGCACCCTCCCTTTGAATCTTAGGGGGGGCTCTGTCATTGCTTAGACCAGTAGATATGGCCGAAGTGATGTTGTTCCAGTTTGGGCGTTCAGGCCTTAAGAAGCTGGTGTTCTCTCTTGGTCCTGTCTGACGCAGCCCCACGCGTGAGTTCAAGCAAGAACCGCCCAGCTGAGCCCAGTCAACCCACAGACCCGTGAGCGATAATATTGGATTAACGTTTTAAGCCCTGAAGCCGTGGGGTTACTTCTTTGTGCAGCAATGGATAACCAAAACACGCCTGCTGTTTCCTTCCCTGGGGATGCCCTTTCTCCTCTCTCAACTCAAACACCTCCTCTTCAGAGAGGCCTTCCCCGATAACTCTATCCTAAGGAATTGCCTCTCCCACCCCACCTGGTATTCTCTATCCCTAATTTGTCCCTTTTCTACTTCATTGTTTTCCCATAGCACTTGCAAATGCTTAACATCGGGGCGCCTGGGTGGCTCAGTCATTTGAGCATCCGACTTTGGATTTTGGCTCAGGTCATGATCTCACAGTTTGTGGGTTCAAGCCCTGTGTCCGGCTCTGCACTGACAGTGCTGAGCCTGCTTGGGATTCTCTCTTTTTCCCTCTCTCTCTCTGCCCCTCCCCTGCTCTCTCTGTCTTGCTCTCTCAAAATAAATAAACATTTAAAAATTTCAAAAAACAAACAAATGCTTAACATCACATTATATATGTATATGTTTTTGATCTGCTTTCTCCTGGTAAGTTGTAAGCTCCATTTGGGCAGAAATTTTTTTTTTTCTATTTTGTCCACTGCCGTATCTCTAGCACTCAGATTGGAACCTAGCACATAGTAAGCTTTAGATAAATGTTTTTTGCATGCATGATTGAAAGAAAGGGTCTTTGCGTCTCTGCGAGTCTGTCCCTTTTATTTATTTAAAAAATGTTTTTAATGTTTATTATTTTTGAGAGAGAGAGACGGAGCGTGAGCAGGGGAGGGGCAGAGAGAGAGGGAGACACAGAATCCGAAGCAGGTTCCAGGCTCCGAGCTGTCAGCACAGAGCCTGACACGGGGCTCGAACTCACGGACCAAGAGATCATGACCTGAGCCAAAGACGGAGGCTTAGTAGACTGAGCCACCCAGGCGCCCCAAGCTTGTCCCTTTTAGAGCACAGTTGAGCAGACCTTGATTTGTATTGCGCTTAGGGCAAAACGGAACCATTTAAGTCACAAGTAATGTGGTCCTATAAGGAAGATGAGTGCCCTACCATCTCAACACCAGCTCCCGTCAAAATTCCACAGCTGAAGACTATTTTCTTTGTCCACACAGCCAAGTCACAAAAACTTACAAACACAGAGGCAAACAACACGGAAAAATCTTTGTCCTCGTGGAGCTTACGTGTTGGCTGGGGAAGACAGGCGATAAACAAACAAACTATATAGAAGGAACAAGTGATATACCTAAAATAGAATTCGAATTTGCCATGCTTGATTTTATATTGTGTTTCACGTTCAGTTAGCAGGCCCAATTAAGACATACGGTGTAGTGCAAAATAAAAAAGATGGATTTGCTTAGCATGAAGTTAATTCAGAGGTATAAAAATTCATGTATTGCTTTGTCTGAAACTTTAAAAATGTTAATTTTGTTGGGGCGCCTGCATGGTTCAGTCGATTAACCACCTGACTCTTGATTTTGGCTCAGGCCATCTGACGGTTCGTGAGTTCGAGCCCCACATTGGGCTCTGCACTGGCATCACAGAGCCAGCTTGGGATTCTTTCTCCCTGTCTCTCTGCCCCACCCCTGCTCGTGCTCTCTCTCAAAATAAATAAACATTTTAAGTATTAAAAAATGTTAATTTAGTTTTACACTCTCAATTCTAATAGGTATGTGAGCTGACTTTCAAATGTGTTTTAGAGTTAAAATTCAGTTAATCAGAATTATGCAAAAAGCTTGGGGTTTTAAAATCTGTTACTTTTCCCATGTTAAGATTGAATAATTTCGACAAAGGGTTTGAACTTTTTAGCCAGATCTGTTAAATCTCTCATATACATTAAAAGCAACGTGTAACACGGGGCGCCTGGGTGGCTCAGTCGGGTAAGCGTCCGACTTCGGCTCAGGTCATGATCTCTTGGTCCGTGAGTTCGAGCTCTGTGTCAGGCTCTGTGCTGACAGCTCAGAACCTGGAACCTGCTTCGGATTCTGTGTCTCCCTCTCTCTCTGTCCCTCCCCTGCTCACACTGTCTCTCTCTGTCTCTCAAAAATAAATAAATGTAAAAAAAAAAAAAAAGCAATGTGTAATAAAACATCCGCTCAGCCACATTTGAAAAAAGTATACATACAGTTGACCTTTGAACAACATGGGTTTGAATTGCATGGGTCCGCTTATATACGTGGAAATGTATTTCTCTTCCTTATGATATTTCTTACTAACATTTTCTTTTCCTTAGCTTACTTTATCGTAAAAATATGGTGTATGATACATAAAATGTACAAAGTATGTGTTAATCGACTGTTCATGTGACCTGTAAGGCTTCCAGTAGACAGTAGGGCATTAGTAGTTAAGTTTTTGGAGTCGAAAGTTATTTATAAGCAGATTTTCTTTTTTTTTTTTTTTCCAACGTTTTTATTTATTTTTGGGACAGAGAGAGACAGAGCATGAACGGGGGAGGGGCAGAGAGAGAGGGAGACACAGAATCGGAAACAGGCTCCAGGCTCCGAGCCATCAGCCCAGAGCCTGACGCGGGGCTCGAACTCACGGACCGCGAGATCGTGACCTGGCTGAAGTCGGACGCTTAACCGACTGCGCCACCCAGGCGCCCCCAGATTTTCAATTATACATGTCATCAGAAGGTCATGAGTGCTACGGAGAATGAGAGGCTTCGGGAGCGGTGTGAGACAGTGGGATCCTGTTTCAAATAGAGTAGTCCGGGAGGAGGTAACATCTCAACAAAAACTTAACTCTCATTGTAGGGTTTGCATGGTGTCCATACTTCACCCCACAGTTCATGGTAACCCACCAACTTGTCACTGAACGAAGAGCTGGGGGATGAGGACAGCCAGTTCTCCCGAGCCAATATGTGTGGATACCAGCACGACACGGGAAGGTCAGAGAGGTGTATAGACAATTATGAGAACATTGGCGTATACTCTAGGCGATATGAAAAGCCATTGGAAGGTATTAAGTTTGCTCAGGAGCAAATAAAGACAGGATGTGTGTGTGTCTGCGCGCGCGTGTGTATGTGCACATTTGCACACACATGAACTCGTGGGTATGTGTGTATTTCTTCTTCATAGATGTCAATTCACTCCAGCCACCGTTCTGCTCATTTTGAGGGGCAGAGACCAAAGATGAATATACATCCTTCCCTGTGAAGAGTTGATTCTCTTTCTTCATTCATGCCTTTAACCAAGAACCCTCTAAAATAAAAATGCCATGGGGCACCTGGGTGGCTCCACCGGTTAAGCGTCTGACTTCGGCTCAGGTCACGATCTCGATCTGGTGGTCCATGAGTTCGAGCCCCGCGTCGGGCTCTGTGCTGACAGCTCGGAGCCTGGAGCCCGCTTCGGATTCTGTGTCTCCCTCTCTCCCTGCCCCTCCCCGGCTCATGCTCTGTCTCTCTCTGTCTCGAAAATAAATAAAAATATTTTAAAGAAATTTTTAAAATACAAATGCCATGTGTCATCGTGATTTTTAAGAATACGTGGCTTATTCGACCTAGAGCTTCCCATAAAAGTGAAGTGCAGCACGGGTCGCGAAGGCTTAAGTTGTCATCACAATTAGTTCCATTATTTCATCTCATTAATTGGTGGTGAAAGGATCCTTGGGATCCTGCTCGGAAGCTCATAACGTTCTATTGAATGTTATTCTATTCAGTTCTATTCTGATGGATGTATACTTGGGAAACTTAAGGGTTTTCAGCAGACATTCAGTAATTTTGAAGAGGAACATTTTGAAAGTGTGTTTAGGCCACTCTGCATTTCTGATTGCCACGGCCATCGTTTAAACTAACTGCAGGTCAGCGTAAGGTGGCTATCACCCTGTGGCCTGCCTTGGAGTGTGAAGTAATCATATGAAACAGTATCCTTGAACAGCATTCTAAAATTGAAGTTATGCATAGGCATGGCGTCGGAGGTATTATAGGAACATTCTAGGTCAGTAGATTAATTTTGAGGGAGTCTAAATGACACAGATGAGAGAAGGACAAAATACTTGTACAGTGACAGACTTCCTGAGCATAAATACATAGGCTTGAGCATGGAAAAAGCGAGATAGTTGAAAAGAATTTCAGGGAAGAGAAAGAGGTAAACGCTTACAAACTCAACATAAGCCGTGAATTCTAATATATCTTAAAAAGCATTTCTCCCAGCTATGAAAGAGATAGGCTTTGCTCTAGTAGTTTTTACTAATATCTTCCAACAGCTCCAAGGTATGTTGGAATTATCATATCAGAGCTCCTCTAGCCATATATATATGTCATGGGGGCACTTGAGTGGCTCTGTTGGTTAAGCATCTGACTTTGGATTTCGGCTCAGGCCATGATCTCACCGTTCATGGGATCGAGCCCCGCATCAGGCTCTGCACTGATGGCACAGAACCTGCTTGGGATTCGCTCTCTCTCTCTCTGATTCTCTCTCTCTCTTTCTCAAAATAAATAAATAAACTTAAATACACACACACACACACACACACATACACACACACACACATATATATGTTATCAACTTTTAAACTTAAAATATCAAACTTATCAAACTTTAAAATATTTATTTATTTATTTATTTATTTAATCAAGTGTATTTGGCGGGGGGAGTCAAAAGATAAAACACCCAGTCCATCCATGATAACATAGAGACTGAGATCATAGACCTAAAACCCAGAGGCCTGGATTCAATTTTCCGACTCACTACTTAGCTGTGTGATTGGAGGCAAGTGTCTTAACGACGCTGTACCTTTGTTTCTTAATCTAAAAAAAAAAAAAATGAGGATAACAGTAACCCCTTCTTCATATGGTTGTTGAGAGAGAAAGATGAATTAAATTTGTAAAATCTTGAAAGAGTCCCCAGCACATAGCAAGTGTTCAGGCAGCGTTAGCCATGATAGGGGCCCCTGGGTGGTTCAGTCAATGAAGCGTCCGACTCACGGTTTCAGCTCCGTTCATGATCTCAAGGTTCATGAGTTCAAGCCCTGCGTCAGTCTCTGTGCTGACATTTCAGAGCCTGCTTGGGATTTTCTCTCTCCCTCTCTCTCTGCCCCTCCCCCGCTTGCGCTCTCTGTCTCTCTCTCAAAATAAATAAGTGCGTTTTTAAAATCTTTTAAAAGGGAGTGTTAGACATGATGATGGCGGTGGTGGTGATGGTAATTATGATGCTTTCTCTCATCATCCTTATTTCTCTTACCCATTTTCTTATAGCTCATGACTTCTCCTTTGCAATGCTTTTCTTTTTTTTTAGAATATGGATGTCAATCCAAAAAAGTACCACTTAGGTGAATTTCTTTGAAAACTCTTTCTTCCTGAAAATAATTGTCTCAAATAACTGGGATAATCCTTTCGTCTCAGTGCAATTCATAAAGTTTGAATTCCTTAAAGTGTCTCCAGGGTGTCATCCATGTAAAATTCACAAGTCGCCTCTTTCCCATACTTGCCTCTTCCTTCGTCTGAATCTCGCTCCAGATTTCTCCTGCCACATCATTTCTTTACTAGACCCCAGATGTTCCTCTAACTGGAATCTGCCCAGCACCCTTCTCACTGTCTCGACAAGGGATCGTCCCTTAAGTCAACACAGTTTCGCTACAAGGGATTAATGTTCATAGCAGCAAAGCTCCTTTGGGGGCCAAGGAAACCCTTTTATCTATGCATAAGTCTCTTTTGATTTATTTCAAAGTAGAGTTCTTATATCGAAGCATTGAGCTTCTTTTGGGAGGAATTTTCTGACTCAGCGAAGTAAATCATCATTTTGGTTTCTACCATTAGAGAAAGTAAACATGTTCCTCAAACAATTCATGGAGTGAAAAGTTGGTATCTTTGCCAGTATTGATCAGAGCCTGACTCTGGAACTGAGTGAGTTACTCAATGGAGTGTACAGAGAGCAAATTGTGGGTACAATCGAGCATCTGAATTTCCATCTTGTGACAACCTCTCTGTAGAGAAATACAGACTAAGTCCGGAGTCACAGGCTTCTGTCAGAGTCCTGGGCTTTCAGTAGATTCACCATGGATCGTGGCCATGCAATTTACGGATTCCTAGAATGTTCAATTCCTATCTATTAAATGGAACTATTAGTTTCTACCTCCCAGTGTGGTCATCGAAAGTGAATACGATAATATATGTAATGACTTTATAAACATCAGGTATTTTCACCATTGGATTTGTGTCTTATATGGTAGAGAAAGTCTTTAGGAGGGAATTGTTTTTGATAATTTGCTATTTTATTTTTTTAAGTTTATTTAGAGGGAGTGCAAGCAAGGGAGGGGCAGAGAGAGGGGGGAGAGAGAGAATCCCAAACAGGTTCTGCGCTATCAACTCTGAGCCTGATGCAGGGCTGGAACTCACAGACCGTGAGATCATGACCTGAGCTGAAACCAAGAGTTTGACACTTAGCTGCCTGAGCCACCCAAGCGCCCCAGTAATTTGCTGTTTAGATGCAATTTTTCCAGACTTCGGTCATCACAGATCCTCAGATTTCAAAATGATAGTCTGGTAACCCAAAGATGATAATTGACATCTGAAGAATGACTCCTTTTGAGAAAAATCCTTTGTTTTTAGAAGTCCTTATTTCTCTTTCTTTCTCTTTCCCTCCTTTCTTCCCTCCTTCCTTTCTATTTTTTCTTCTCTCTTTTCTTTCTTTCCTCGCTCTCCTACCTCTCTCTCTCTCTTTTTGTCTCCATACCTCCCTCTGTTTCTCTCTCCTTTTATATTGTACTGTGTCTATATCCAGGTTACTAAGAGATTTTTCATCATCTCATCACTCTACACAGTTTAGGGACATCAAAAGCATTTGGATCATATCTTTGAAAGACCAGGGATGCACCTGTCGTCTGGCACCTGTGACCCCAGGAAGGCTATAGTTGAGCTAGGAAAGGGGTGCATTTGTTGGGGATTAGCTGAGCCGCTCTCTGAGGCTGGGGTTCAGTGTCTGGTCCTGGAGGTTCAGAGAGGGCTTGATAGAGAAGGTGACTGATGAGCACCTGCCCTGACAAGAGGGTGCTGGGGTGAGCAGTCGGAGACTGGTTTTTCTGCTGGTAAATCCCAGCATGACAAGGGACGCTGTGAGAGCAAGAAGCTTCATGTTTCCTCCCACCAAGTCTTCTGTCGCTCACACAGTGGGATTCCCCTGCAGGGCCTGGAGAACCTCCCTTTGTGGGAAGCTCAAGATATGACATCTGGCGATACCTTTCACGGAAGGAAGAGCGTAGGGACGGTAGCGATGATATTAGTCAGCATTGACACACTTACTCTGCGTGGAAATCTCTTCGTGGAGATGCATATACATCATCTCACTCATCGCTGGCAGTGACACCGTGACATTGGTTCCGTTTACGTCCACATTATAGAGAAGTGTGTTGGGGAGGAAGAATTTCCTCCGACCTTCAAGGTCCTTCTCTCTGGACCAGGAATCAAAGAGACACGAGACAGATTAACAGGAGAAAATCACATCTAATAGGCGTGCTTCGACACAGACGTGGAAATTCCAAAGACACTGAAGCAACATGAAGCTTTAGGAGCTAAGGAGAAGGATAGGCGTCTGAGGCCACCCCAGAGCCCCGAGACTGAGATTCTTTAGACCTTGCTACAGTCTGTTGTGCCCCTTCCAGTGAAGGGCTGTTGCAGGAAGTTCCCCAGGAAGCAGGGTCTGAGACAGAGATTAGCACGCAGGAGGGGATAATATTTTTCTGAGGTACTCTGGGAATCAACAGCTGTGGATAGGAGGGAAAGAGCCAGCAGAGGGAGAAGCCAAACTGTGATGCAGTTTCAATGGAAGCCTCAGCCAACCCCACAAGGGATTCTGAAGATGGGGTGACCTCTCAGAGCTGTCCTGAGTGGGGCAGAAGGATGGACAAGAACTTTATACCCTCCTATCAGTCAGTCATTGGAAGTGAGCTGCCCAGAGAAGGCGGCCTAACCTTGGACAAAGTGGGTTTTTTTTGCAGCTGGGGTAGTGTCTGAAGGAGGCTAAGAACCAAGGGCTGCCTGCCAGGAATAATGCAAGCAGCCGAAGAAATAACTCCCTTACTTCCAAATGGGGATGTGGGCAAGCTTATCACAACATCCGCCACATTGACCACTGGATAGACCCCTCTCCTCTTGAGGAATTCTAGGCCAAGCTTTACTTATTGGGGCTTCCGTAGACCTTGTCACCTGGCTAACGGGTTGGCTCTGGGCAGAGACGCGTAGGAGTGTCTCATATAAGATAGATGCTAACCGCACTCTCGGTGAAATAGCCCCCTTTCCTCCAAAGACTCCGGGTTTCATCAAGGGATGTTGTAACCATGGTGCAGTCATTCTCTGCTTCCGTGAACCTGCCTCTCCCCAACTAGACTTTGGAACTCCGAGAGGCTGGGACTGTGTCTTACTTCATTTTTGTATCTTCAGAGCATTACATGGTGGCTGTTTCATACCTCGTGGTTAATACATTTTTGCTGAATGAAAGAAGACATTGCCCAAGCGTCAGCAGCACTTAAAATTATGATGCTTAAAAATTATTCCTTAAAAAGGAATGAAATTCTGATACACGCTGCAACACTGGAAAACATGCTAAGTGAAATAAGATACAAAATCCGCTTAAAGAGTTATCTAGAATAGGCAAATTCAGGGCGCCTGGGTGGCTCAGTCGGTTAAGCAACTGACTTCAGCTCAGGTCATGATCTCACGGTCCATGAGTTGGAGCCCCGCGTCGGGCTCTGTGCTGACAGCTCAGAGCCCGGAGCCTGCTTCAGATTCTGTGTCTCCCTCTCTCTCTGCCCCTCCCCGGCTCATGCTCTGTCTCTCTCTGTCTCAAAAACAAATAAAAACATTAAAAAAAAATTTTAGAATAGGCAAATTCATAAAGACAGAAAGTAAAATAGAGGTTACCAGGAATGGAGAGGAGTTAAGATGGCGGAGAAGTAGGGGGAACCCTGGACTTTCCTTGTCCCTCCAACACAGCTCTATTGAGGTCAGGTCACTCAGAACACCCAGGAAATCACTCTGTGGCGTGGCAGAAGGATCTCCACAGTTGAAGGGGAGCAGCTCGGCAGGTGCAAGGTGGGTGGAGGTTACCAGGATGTGATGGGAGGGGGAAATGAGGAGATAGTATTCAGTGGGTATGAAGTTTCTGTTTGGGATGATGAAAATGGATAGTGGCGATGGTTGCACAACATTGTGAATGTACTTAATGGGGTCGGCTAATCTATGCTTCTTAAGACATTCTAGGGCTCCTTTTCTGGGTGCTAACCTTCCTCACCCTGAGTTCAGACGTTACATCAACCATCAGTTTTTTTAAAGCCACTTCATTAAAATAGAATTCACAAAGTATGCAGTTGTCCCGCTTAAAGTGCACAATTCAATGGTTTTTAGTCTATTCAGAGTATGTCAATTTTTACTGGTGGACAACATGTCTACAGAAAAGGAGACCTCCATAAAGGTACAGCTGGATGAATGTCCCCAAAGCGAACACAGCCATGAAGCACCCAGACCAAGAAACAGAACATGATCAGCCCCCAGAAGCTTCCGCACGCTCCCGTGCTGACACTATCCTATCCCCAGGGATAACCACTATCACGACTTCTGTTACTTCGGGAGATTAATTTCGCCTGTTTTAGAACTTTATACAAACGGAATCTTCCAGCCTGTCATCTTTGGCTCTGGCTTCTTTTGTGCATTTATGTCGTGAAATTCATATTTGTTACCATGGGTCATTGTAGATCATTCCCGTTGCTTTATGGTGTTCCACTGTGGGACTATAATTCAATTTAGTCATCCATACTACGATCCGAGGACATTTAACATTCTCGTGTGTTGTTTGGAGAACATTTTCCTGGGCATCAAGAAATGGGCCGTAAGCTACGCACAACATTCAGCTTTAGTAAACATTGCCAAACGGTTTTGCCAAGTGGTTAGACTATGTTACGGTCCCATTATCCAGGTGTAATACTGTCATCACACTTGTAATTTGCAAAATTGTTTTTCATGTTTATTTCTTTTTGAAAGAGAGAGAGCACGTGTGTCAGGAAGGGGAAGAGAGAGAGAGAGAGGGACAAGAGAGAGAGAATCCCAAGCGGGCTCCGCACCGTCAGCTCAGGGCCCAGTGAGAGGCTCGAACCCACGGACCGTGAGATCATGTCCTGAGCTGAGGTCGGACGCATAACTGACTGAGCCACTCAGGCGCCCTGTCATCACACTTTTATAACCTCAAATTCCTGCACTCTTGGCGAAGGACCCACGGGGGCGTGCCAGGCACACTCAGGATTTTATGCAAGGTGGCCTGTATGCGTGCCCTTGACTGGAGAGATTCCATGGTTTTCAACAGATTTGCAGGGAGGCCCTCGTCCCAGAGAAGGTCAAGAACCCTGGCATTGTGATGGCACAGCATTTTGTGTGAGCCAGGACTTCTCCCGGGAAAGCTAACACTGCCGGGTAGTCCTCCTATTTTTGAAAAGTACATTATTCAGGGCCAGAGCATTCTGGAACTTTGCTAGTGCTGGCACATGTTGGGTAATGCGTCGTTCAGAAATTATATGCCCTCAATAGAGGGATGGTATTTATTGGGATATTTTAGATGCCTGTGCTATTTGGTCAAATAAACGCTTATGTGTCTACTAATTCAAAGACTGAAAAAAATTGGCACAGGAAAACAGATTTTAGCTGCGGGCATTATTCTGCTTTGGAAACAACCTCTTGGCTTCAATGGTGTGTCCTTGATGGTTTGCAACGTGATATAGCTGGAAGTGGCTGATGTAAGCAGCACGTGATTAAAGGCATGAAGCTTCATGCCTTTCCAGGGATGCCTGACTCGGTCGGTGGAGCGTGCAACACTTGATCTCAAGAGTTGTGAGTTCGAGCCCCACGTTGGGTGTCGAGGTCACTTAAAAATAAAATCTTTAGGCCAGGGCAGCTGGGTGGCCCAGTTGGTTGAGCGCCTGACTCTTGACTTGGGCTCAGGCCATGATCTCCCGGTCTGTGAGTTTGAACCCCACATCAGGCTCTACGCTGACAGTGCACAGCCTGCTTGTGATTCTGTCTCTCCCTCTCTCTCTGCCCCTTCCCCGCTTGCTCTCTATCTCTCTCTCTCAAAATAAAAAAAAAATTTTTTTGGTTAAAAAAGAAACAAAATCTTTAGGGGAGCCTGAGTGGCTTCATTGGTTTAAGCCTCCACCTCTTGATTTCGGCTCAGGTCATGAACTTGAGGTTTGTGAGATCCAGCCCCATGTCAGGTTTTGCACTGATACGAGGAGCCTGCTTGGGATTGTCTGCCTGTCTGTCTGTCTCTCTCTCTGTCTCTGCCCCTTCCATGCTTGTTTGCTCTCTCTCTCAAAAATAAATAGACATTAACAAAAAAACTCTCCATATTTCTCAACATGCTTATTCTTTGAGGTAAATGTATGAGCTAATTTTGGAGACCCTTCCCTGTGGAACTCAGGGTCTGTCCCCATTGGCAGGTGTATTGACAACAGATTGTGAAGATAAAGAGGACAAAGACATTGATTAGGCCTTTGGGGGGAGGAGTCACAATTTCCAGCTTCCTACTCGGAGAACTTTATGTTTTTAAAAAAGAAATTTTTTTAACGTTTATTTATTTTTGAGACGGAGAGAGACAGAGCATGAACGGGGGAGGGTCAGAGACAGAGGGAGACACAGAATCTGCAACAGGCTCCAGGCTCTGAGCAGTCAGCACAGAGCCCGACGCGGGGCTCGAACTCACGGACCGCGAGATCATGACCTGAGCCGAAGTTGGCCGCTTAACCGACTGAGCCACCCAGGTGCCCCACACTTTATGTTTTTCAGGAGAAATTAATTTTGATTATGTTCAGAAAACACTCAGGGCCCCTCTCCTAAAAACTGTCACACGGGAGGTTAGGTTTCAACATACGAGTGGTGTGGGAAGGACACGAACATTCAATTTCCAGTCACCCGTCTATCCGTCCGTTCCTCCATTCAATCATCCAAAGCTTGTCAAACACTGATTGAATATATAACGCTTGTAAGCGTTATGGGAGCATTCAGATGATTGATTCCTTTCCTGAAGGGACCGGAAAGAGAAGAGATACCCACTCGGAACACCTAGAGAATGCTATCCAGATAACAAAGTGGACAGGTGCTGGCCAACACAGTAGGGGCTCAAAATGGAGTGAACTTTATGTTTAGTGCACCGATTGGGAGTGAGGTGAATTTTGGAAGGCTTCTAGAAGAACCTGTCTTGTGCTGGGCATAGAAAGCTTTGCACCGACGGAGATCAGAAAGCAACGAATCTTCGAGGGAAGAAGCGGCAGTAACGCAGGGGTGACGACGGGCTGCTAAGATCGGGGAAACTTGTCTCCGTGACCAGAGCACAGAGGCCATCTCCTCGGCAGTCACCTCCAGAAACAGACTCAGGTGCCTGGATTTGTTCCAGGGAGCAAGGGCGCATCCCAGTAGCAGGGATGGGATGGAGCTGGCCTCCTTCCTTTCCCTTCTGAAGTTCAGGAATAGGCCCATGTCAGGACACTATTCCCTGCCCTCCCAGAGAGTCCCACGGTTCTCTGTCCTCTTTTATCTTTTCCCTCAAATGTCACCTTCTCAGCGAGGTCTTCCTTGACCACCTTATTAAAATTGCAATCAGGGGCACCTGGGTGGCTCAGTCGGTTAAGTGCCTGACTTCGGCTCAGGTCATGATCTCACGGTTCCTGGGTTCCAGCCCACAGCGTTGGGCTCTGTGCTGTCTCTCAAAAATAAATAAGCATTTAAAAAATAAAAAAATAAAATAAATAAAAATAAGTAAATAACAAGAAGTTAAAATATAAAACTAAATTAATTAAAAAAATTTTTAATAAAAAAGTTTTAATCAAAAAAGAAAAGAATCTCAAGTGGTTACTGGATCGAACTGGCCTTCCAGAGACCTTCTTTAAGTGAACTGAGCAGAGGCTCATAGAGCAGAGACCTAAGTAAGAGCTTGAGCCCTGAATACATGAACCCGAGGTTAAATTCTGTTCTCACTGCATGCAAGCTGTGTGACCTTGAACAAATTACTCAACCTCTCTGTGCTTCAGAACTCATTTGTAAAATGAAACCTACAATAAGCAGCTTACGCACGGAGTTGTTGTGAGCATTAAATTAAATACTTTAATGGAAACTGTTAGCCCTGTGGTGTTTAATAATTATAATTAAGAGGCTGGGAAGCTTCATGATCAAGAGTAGTGGCCTTTGAATGTCTGAATTTATATCCCGCTGCTGCTTATTACTTATGAGACCTTGAGCAAATGGTCATGATTTCATCTGCCTCAGCTTCTCCTTCTGAAAGGGTTGTTGTGAAAATTAATGAGTCAGTACAGGCAAAGTGCCTAAGAGAACAAGGTACACACTCCGTGTTAGCTGTTGTCTTACTGTTTGTTACCATTATTCCTGCAGGGTTTTGCTTAATATCTTAGCCATCACCACCCCCATTTCTCCCTGCATGGACGGTTCCAGGCCTTTCACGGGCTATCGTGCTGCTGGCTGGTTCCAAAGACCTTGCCATTGTCTACCCGCTCCCTCCAGCTTTCCCATGTGGTGATGTAATCAGAAGACAGTGTCAATGCCAGCTCACGGTGCTTAGAAATGTGAACTCAAAGGGGCACCTGGGTGGCTCAGTCAGTTAAGCGTCCGACTTCGGCTCAGGTCATGATCTCGCAGTTCACGAGTTAGGCGTCTGGCTTCAGCTCAGGTCATGATCTCACAATTTGTGAGTTTGAGCTCCACATCAGGCTCTGTGCTGACAGCTCGGAGCGTGGAGCCTGCTTCGGATTCTGTGTCTCCCTTTCTCTTTGCCCCCCCCCCCCCGCCTCAAAAATAAACATAAAAAAAAAGAAATGTGAGCTCATGAACAGAGGAAGAAAACCATTTGCTAAGTAAAGCTTATAGGACTTCCTTCCTCTCTCCCCCATGGGCAAGAATCCGTTTCTTTTCTTCCAAACTGGAAGTATAGACTGACAGTAAAGCTTGGTCCTCCAAATTTGTTTATGGCCTAAGCATAGTCCTTGCCGATAGCTATAAAAGTGACTGAGTTCTGGAGGGCTGGGTGGCCTTCTCTGGCTCCCCGCAGGGAAGGAGGGCAAGATTCCCATGAACAGCAGAGAAAACCCCCTGAGAGGAAAAGGTCACTCTCGAGGAGCTGGATCTAAGAAGAGCCAGGCCACCTGTTCCTACTGGCTGAGACTGAGGTCAGTGCTGGGAATAAAATGGCAGAGGGACTTCCCTGATGGGACAGAAATCAGGATGCAGGGTCTTTGCCTCCAGACAACAAGAGCAGGACATCTGGAGCATTGAGAGTGATATTAGTGATGTGGTGTCACTAAGCCAGCTTGTTTCTGAGAGCTTCTCACCTGCTTTGGTAGGTGGGGAATCCAGAAGGCAGATTTCAGATGTCTTTCCTGAGTCGGCTGAGGCTCACAGACTACAAAATAGGGTCACGTGATCATTAAGTCAGTTGCTTTTTTTTTTTTTTTATAATGCTCATTTATTTATTTTGAGAGAGAGAGAGAGAGCAAGGGAGGGGCAGAGAAAGGGAGAAAGAGAATCCCAAGCAGGCTCTACACTATCAGCACGGAGCCGGACTCGGGGCTCAAACTCAGGAGCAGTGAGATCATGACCTGAGCCAAAATCAGGACTCAGACCCTTAACGAACTGAGCCACCCAGGCGCCCCTGAACTGTTTTTCTTAACACAAGCACTGATGGCATAAATTTCACTTAACATCTGCTTGGAATATTGTGTTTTCTTTTTCTTTTGTTTTGAGGCGTATTTTGATTTACCGTTTGATTTCTTATTTGACCTGTTGCTTGTGCAATAGTGTGCTGCTTAATATTTACATATTAAATATTTAATATTTACATTGTCAATTTTCCAGCTCTGTTTTATTGTCGGTCTTTAGTTTTTGTGGTTGGAAAATGTACTTGGTATGGTTTCAGTCTTCTTAAATTTATAATATTTGTTATGTCTCTTTTTATGTGATTTAACTGGGGGATTCTTCTGTGTGTACTTGAGGAAAATGTGTTTTCTATTTTTCTTGGGTGGAATGTTTTATATATATATATATATATCTTTTAGAACCAAGTAAAAAGTCTTCATGCCAAGAATTTTCGATTCTAAGAATTTATCCAAAGGAGGTTAATCAAAAATATGGATGTGGATGTATGGGTAAGAGGTGGGTGGTTGTGTAAATGACGGGACGTTTATCATGATCACAAAGCCATCAGCAACATCTGTTTAATGAGCACATTTTGTTTGCTATGTATAAACTCACTTAATGCCTATAAAGCCCCTGTGAGATGGGTGCCATTATTCCAAATCTACAGTTAAGAGAACATAAATGTCAAGCGACTAGCCTGTAGTCACACAGCTATCAAGTTTCAAGAGTCCATTTAAGTCAGTTGTGTTGGCCTCTTAAAAGCCATCCTGTGTCCCTTGCGGTGCTCTTCAAACTTTTACATTCTTTAAAAAATTTTGTTAATGTTTATTTATTTTTGAGAGACAGAGAGACACAGAGTGAGTGGGGGAGGGGCAGAGAGAGAAGGAGGCACAGAATCCGAAGCAGGCTCCGGGCTCCGAGCTGTCAGCACAGAGCCCGATGTGGGGCTCGAACCCACAAACTGCGAGATTATGACCTGAGCCGAAGTCGAACGCCCAACCGACTGAGCCACTCAGGTGCTCCCAAACTTTTACCTTCCTAAACATGAAGAACTTCGAGTAGCTTTTGCCCATGTGACTCTGTCTACCTTTACTATATTAGAAATTAAAATTGAGGATTGTTTGAATATTAATTCACCGAAAATAACAATAACCCGATTACTGTCTGATATAACATATTTGTACGAAATGCACAGTTTCCAAAACAAAAAAAAATGCGTGAGTGGCATCGATTTACATTCTGCATATCTTTTTCACGTCTGCTTGATAGCTGAGAGCTGGATTCTCGTATCTGTGTTGGCATTCAGTCCATTGCAGCGTGTTGTTTGGGTTGAAATAAATAAAGGAAGTCTTCCTTCACATGTGCTTGGAAAAGGGAGACCCTCACAGACTCTCTGAATGTACTTTAGGGAGCCCGAGGGGGTCCTTGGATCACAGTTTGAGAAACTCCTGGTCTCTGCGTGGTGTGGAATGTTACGTAATCATCAAGGGAAGTATGCTTCTCGGGGACATAAATGACATGGGAAGTGTTGAGGATACGGTATTGACTGGATGCTAGCAGGGCGGTAATTGTGTGGACGGTAGGGCCTCAAGTGTAGAATTGTGAAAATACATGAAAGAATGCAAGAAACATAGCTGAAATGTTCATACCCACTATAGATTTCCGCTTGGTGGGATTTCAGGAATACCTACTGTTTCTTTATTTTCTTTGTCATGTAAAACTCCTGTAGTAGAACACACACACATATACACATCCCTATGATGTGTCACATCAAGCATGGTTCCTGGGATTCACCTTCTCCCCACCAGCAAGATGTATGCCTTTCAGCCATGAAGTGACCCCCAAAGAGCTTGGACTGCTCTGTACCATGTGTTTGCCGCTCACTTCGCTCCACTGTTTATTCTAGAAAGCCCGTAAGACAACGTGCCTTGGTCTCAAATCCTTCCTCATGGTGCTTGCTACGATGCTTACTCAACTTGTATCACGGGGTGGGGCGCCTCGGTGGCTCAGTCGGTTAAACGTCCAACTCCTGATTTCAGCTCAGGTCACGATCTCACGGTTCGTGAGATCAAGCCCCGCATTGGGCTGTCTGCTAACAGTGCGGAGCCTGCTTGGGGTTCTCTCTCCCTTTCTCTCTGCCCTCCTCAGCTTGTTCTCTCTCTCTCTTTCTCTGTCAAAAAAATAAATAAACAGGGGCGCCTGGGTGGCAAAGTCGGTTGGGTGTCCGACTTTGGCTCAGGTCATGATCTCGTGGTTTGTGAGTTCGAGCCCCGCGTCAGGCTCTATGCTGACAGCTCGGAGCCTGAAGACTGCTTCGGATTCTGTGTCTCCCTCCCTCTGTCCGTCCCCGACTCGTGCTCTGTTTCTGTCTCCTAAAAATAAATAAACATTAAAAAAATGTTTTTTAACAAAAAAATTTTTTAAATAAATAAATAAACCAAAAAAAGTTTTTCAATTTGTATTGCAGGGATTTTGATATTAGCCACCAATATATACTTACTGGCTGGTGGATGGCTCATGATGATTTGCCAGACATTTCCCATCCATTCCCCGCTACACTCACTGTGACTGTGACAGAAAGAGATAAAGCCACAAGCAGATGGAACAGTCACCCCTTCCATGGGAAGAAAAAACCACCACCACCAAAAAACCCTTAGGACCAAGATGGAGGGAAAGAAAATAGTACTCAGCCAAACAGTTGAGCTCTCTGGGGGTTTTGTGTGTGTGTTTGTCTTCAGCAACACTTTGGTTCTGCCAGAAATCACCAGCGCGGGGCTTAAAGAAAAGTACAAACAAGCCCAGCAGAATTGGTTAGTTGGGGTCTGCTGCATCACTGCCAGGATCTGCACCAATGGCCAGGGCTGCTCCTGGGAACATAAAGACAGTTGTTTCAAAATCTGAGAACTCTAAAGACGCCTGGGGGGCTCAGTCGATTAAGCGTCTGACCTCGGCTCAGGTCACGATCTTGCGGTTCATGGGTTTGAGCTCCGCGTCGGGCTCTGTGCTGACAGCTCAGAGCCTGGAGCCTGCTTAGGATTTGGTCTCCTTCTCTCTTTCTGCCCGTCCCCTGCTCGCGTGCTCAAAAATAAATATTTTTTTAAAATCTGAGAACTCTATTCTGACTCATGCATGGAGCTTGCCCTGGGGAAAGGTGAAGAACACCTTTTGGGTGAGGGTAGAGTTTCTGATCCCCTTCGGCCACACTGAGGAGTCTAGGGAGATGTCTTTGTTTCCCAGTCTTGGATGCACTCTGCCCCTGGTAGGTAGCCTGACTTGCTTCTTGAATACTGAAGTTCTGTCCCTCACCCTCTTTCCTTAAGTACCTCGTGCGCATGGTGGGAAGGGGGTCAGGGGCTGGCACTCCTCTCCTGGCAGGAATTGGCAACCGCCAGAGTAGGTCTGGGCTCAGTGGCAGACTTGAAAAGAAGAAGGTTGGGGCACCTGGGTGGCTCAGTTGGTTAAGTGTCCGACTTCAGCTCAGGTCACGATCTCATGGTTCGTGGGTTTGAGCCCCACGTAGGACTCTGTGCTGACAGTTCAGAGCCTGGAACCTGCTTCAGATTATGTGCCTCCTTCTCTCTCTGCCCCTCCTCTGCTCGCACTCTCTCTCTCTCAAAAATAAAATAAACACTAAAAAAATTAAAAGAAAAAAAGTAGGAAGTTAATAATAGTGTTAAGAAATCTGCTCTACACTGAATGTGGCTCCCCCAAATTCACATGTTGAAATCCTGACCCACAATGCGAAAGCATGAGGAGATGGGGCCTTTGGGAGTGACTGGGTCCTGAGCTGGAGCCCTCCCGAATGAGCTCAGTGCCCTTATAAAATTATGAAACCCCAGGGAGATAGATCCCTTGTCTCTTCTGCCATGGGAGGACACAGCAAGAAGACCGCCATCTATAAACCGTGAAGCGGCCCCCACCAGACACTTAAGCTGCCAGCACCTTGATCTTGGACTTCCCAGCCTCCAGAACCGTGGGAGAGAAATATCTATGGTACTTTGTTATGGCAGCCCAAAAGGACTAAGAAAAAAAACCTAAGTACAAACGATCATTGTGGGAGTTGAGGACGTTGGGTGTCGAGCAAATAGCCAGTTCAAGGTCCTACTGCTGAGATGAACTCACCTGTCCATCGCAACAGTCCCCAGGCATGCGGAGGTTAGGATCACGACAGTAGCAGCTGCAGCAATAGCAACACAACATTTATGGAGAACCTCCCACGTGCTGGCCACCGTCCAAAGTGACTTACGTGGCTCAGCTCACTTCATTGTCCCAGCACATCCTTGAGGAAGCTGCTGTCGTTCCGTTTTACACACGGCTAGACTGAGGCCCAGAGAGGCTAAGCAACTTAACACAGCTGGGGACTGGCAGACAGACCCATCACTTGACCGAGGTAGGCCAACTGCAGAGCCCATGCTCTTACAGCTGAGATCCCAGGGGGTGACACAGAATGAGAAATACACGAAGCTGGTGCAGTGGAGACAGTGGCAGATGAATGGTAAATGGAGAGCTCTGGGACACTGAGAAGGCTCCCTAACCCAGCCGTTTAAGGTAATCTGGGCATACTTCCTGGAGGAAGGTGATGCGGCCAACAGATGTTGAGTTGGAAAGGTGCCATCTGGGGCCCAAGGAGATTAGGCAACTCACTTGCTCTGTGTCAATCAACTTAGGAAAAGGCAAAGCCGGAACGGGGACTCAGGCGTCCTTTGTGGAGAGTGATCCCGTGGGTCAGTCACAGATCTCCACTATGTTCTGTGTGCTGAACACTGATACAGGCATAAGGAGAGGTTTTAAAAAGTCAGCATGTAAATTGTATGATATGGTAGAAGAATTATATCCCAATAGAGCTGTTTTTTTTTTTTTTTAAGTCAGCATACCTGGAGCAGCCAGAAGCTGCTTCCTTTTTGTTTTTTAATTTTTTTTAACGTTTACTTATTTTTGACAGAGAGCGAGAGAGAGACAGAGCATGAGCGGGGAAGGGACAGGGAGAAGAGGGAGACACAGAATCTGAAGCAGGCTCCCGGCTCTGAACCATCAGCACAGAGCCTGACGTGGGGCTCGAACTCACAAACTGCAAGATCGTGACCCGAGCCAAAGTTGGACACTTAACTGACCGAGCCATCTGGGCACCCACTACTTTTTTTTTTTTTTTTAATTTTAACTTTATTTTAGAGAGAGAGAGAGCACGAGCAGGGGAAAGGGCAGAAGGGGCGAGAGAGAGAGAGAGAGAGAGAGAGAGAGAGAGAGAGAATCCCAGGCAGGCTCCACGCACAGCATGAGTCCTACGAAGGGCTCAAGCCCATGACCCAGGAATCATGACCTGACCCAAAATCAAGAGTTGGACACTCAACCAACTGAGCCACTCAGGCACCCCCCAGGAGTTGCTTCTAAATACCATTCTTTTCCTAAAAGGAATGAAGTCTCCTTGAAAAAAACAGCAGATCGTAGGGTTGAGGCAGAGTTAATAGAAGAAGAGGCCAGAGAATCTTCTAGTGCCAGAAGTGCCCAAGAAACAAAACGATGGGGTCATTGCAAAGGACACAAGAGCCAGCCTGAATGAGCTCCCTGTGGACACGAGTGGAACAATTAGAACAAAATAAATAATACAGTATTAGATTACAATCCAGAGTATGAAGCAAATATATGAGTCCATAGTGATGCAAATAGGTGATTGAACAAATAAATAACAAGGGGGAAGGAGGCAAATCTTCCTTAGAGAAGAATTTTAATTTTTTTTAGCGTTTACTTATTTTTGAGACAGAGAGAGACAGAGCATGAACGGGGGAAGGGCAGAGAGAGAAGGAGACACAGAATCTGAAACAGGCTCCAGGCTCCGAGCCGTCAGCACAGAGCCCGACGCAGGGCTTGAACTCAAGAGCCGTGAGATCATGACCTGAGCCATGTCAGACGCTTAACTGACTGAGCCACCCGGGAGCGCCCCCCCTCTCCTATCTCCTCTTGAGGTTGGACTGAAATTAGCGACTCTCTTCCAAAGGACAGAGCATGGAAAGGGGAAAATGGTAAGTTTACAGTGGAGAAAGCAGACAGGAGCCACCCTTAACCAAGGGATCAAGATTAATATCATCAGTGGTAAGTCATGTGCTTCTGAATGAGGTGATGAGAAGGGCACTTTGCAAGAGAGTAGTTCTCATCACAAGGAAAAACCCAGTTTTGTCTTTTTTTGGTGTCTATATAAGGCGATAGGTGTTAACTAAACTTAACTATGTAATCACTTCATAGCATATGTAAATCAAGTCATTAGGCTGTACATTTTAAACTTCCACAGAGTTTTATGTCAATTATATCTCAGTAGAACTGAAAGAAGGAGCACCTGCGTGGCTCAGTTAAGCATCCAACCTCGGCTCGGGTCACGATCTTGCAGTTTGGGAGTTCGAGCCCCGTGTTGGGCTCTGGGCTGACCGCTCAGAGCCCGCTTCAGATCCTCTCTCTCTGCCTCTCTCCCCCCTCTCTCTTTCTTTCTCTCTCAAAAATAAATATTATTAAAAACTGAAAGAAGACATGTAAACTTAACAAACCAGAAGTGACGGTTGTGTGACCACAAATTAAAGTTACTATTTTGGGGGCGCCTCCAGAGGCCCAGGCAGCTAAGCTTCCGACTTGGCTCAGGTCACGATCTCGCAGTTCGTGGGTTCAAGCCCCGTGTCAGGCTCTGTGCTGACAGATTAGAGGTTGAAGTCTGCCTCAGATTCTGTGTCTCCCTCTCTCCCTGCCCCTCCCCTACTCGTGATCTGTCTCTCTCTCTCTCTCTCTCCCTCAAAAATAAACAAAACATTAAAAAAAATAAAGTTACTATTTTGTTTTGTGTGACAATAAAGAAAGGGAGGGGCAGGAATTGACTGGCAAGGGACAAAGGAGAACTTTCTATGGGGTGATGGGAATGTTTTCTATCTTGATCATGGTGGTAGTGACATGGGTGCATACATGTGTCAAAACTCCCCAAATTGTACATTTAAAATGGTTGCATTGTATGTAAATTATGCCTTAATAAAGTTAATTAAAAACTGTGATGGTTAATGTGTTAACTTGGCTGGGCCACAATAACAATATTTGGTCAAACACTATCCTAGATGTTTCCATGAAGGTATTTTTAGGTGAGATTAACATTGAAATCAGTAGACTTTGAGGGGGGGCGGTGCCTGGGTGGCCCAGTGAGTTAAGCGTCCTTCTTCAGCTCAGGTCATGATCTCATGGTTTGTGGGTTCAAGCCCCGTGTCAGGCTCTGTGCTGACAGCTCAGAGCCTGGAGCCTGCTTGGGATTCTGTGTCTCCCTCTGTCTCTGCCCTTCCCCTGCTCTCTCCCTCTCTCTCTCTCTCTCTTTCATACACACACACACACACACACACATAAACATTAAAAAATTAAAAAAAAAGAAATCAGTAGACTTTGAGTAAAGTAGATGAGCCTCCATAATGAGAGTGGGCCTCATCTAATCAGTCGAAGGCCTTAATAGAAAAAGACCACGGTCCTGGAAGGAAGAGGAAATTCTGCCAGCAGACAGCCTTTGGGCATGAAGTGCAGTTCTCTGGCTCTCCAACCTGCTGGCCTACCCTGCAGATTTTGGACTTGACAAGCCTCCACAATTGTGTGAGCCAATTTTTTAAAATAAATCTCCTTCTCCACACCCTGCCATACACACACACACACACACACACACACACACACACACACACAATGGTCTTGGTTCTGTTTCTCTGGAGAACTCTACATAACACAAGAAGTAAGCCTGCATCATAAATCTTCCCTGAGAACTTTACAGCCTCGTTCGAAAGAGAAGACCAGCATGACCACAGAATGAATACAAGAATGAGCACGAAATGTTTTCTCATTTCCCAATTCATTTCTCTGCCTACAAAATCAGTGTGAGATGAGTCTTTCCTGACCGACTCAGAGTTACGGTGACATTTTGGCTGACCATGGACCTTGAGTTATCCCACGTTGGGTGAAAGATGATATCAGAAGCACAGCCTGACTTGTGACTCAGGCTTTCAGGTTAATCCAAGGTGCTTTTTGTGCGTGTCCCCAACTGCCATTGGTTAAACTTCCCAGAGATGATTTACAGGCTGTCTTATCACTAATCTTTGGAGAAATGTGTGTCCTTTATCTCTGTGTTGAGGTGTCCCTACCCTGCTGGGAGAACCAGGTAGTATAAATATGTTCCCAAGAGAGGCTTGAAATTGTCTCTTGTTGGGGCGCCTGAGTGGCTCAGTCGGTTGAGCGTCCAACTTCGGCTCAGGTCATGATCTCACGGTTCGTGGGTTCGAGGCCCGCATCAGGCTCTGTGCTGACAGCTCAGAGCCTGGAGCCTGCTTTGGATTCTGTGTTTCCCTCTCTGTCTGCCCCTCCCCCACTCACGCTCTGTCTCAAAAATAAACATTAAAAGAAAAAAGAAATTGTCTCTTCTTTCTTTCTTTTTTTTTTAATTTTAGAGGGGGTGGGGAGCAGGTGGAGGGAGGGAGAGAGAGAGAGAGAGAGGGAGAGAGAATCTTAAGCAGGCTCCACACTTAGCATGGAGCCTGACAAGGGGCTCAATCCCATGACCCCGAGATCATGACCTGAGCCGAAATCACGAATTGGACGATTAACCAACTCAACCACCCAGGTGCCTCTGAATTGTCTCTTCTTTCTGCTTTGACCTTGAAATTCCTCCGGGAACTCCTTGTTGACCTAGCACCTATGATTGCTTGGAAAAGCTTGCTGGGCTCTGTCTTATGGCTCTTCCTACATATGCTTACATCCTTACAATCGGTTTTTCATCTTCTTCTACCTTGTGTAACATTTATAGTTGTAATTTTCTGATCCTCCAGACCCATAGGGTCCCATCACTCTGAGGTATTTGCAAGTATCACTGGCAAATGAGATAACTTTTGGTAACCCCACTAATGTACCGGCATTTAAATTTTTCGTGGTAGGGGTTCTAATTTCAGAGAGAAACCTTTTTATTGTTTTTTTTTGGGGGGGGGTTGGCACCAAATTTATTTAGGTAACAGAGAATTGAGCTGGAAATTTCTATGCTGAAGAGCTAAGTAGGGTTCTAAGGATACAAGGAATTAAAACGCTTAAGTGTATGTCACAAATTGACAAGGAATTTGAGTATTTTTACATTATAGTGAATGTTTCCTTTTAAAAATACCTTATATCTCACAGGGCAAATCATACCCCTTCAGGGGCCCCTTCCCACCTGTGTGGAACCCAATTGTGTACCTAGATCATAACAACCTGTGGAGGACGATGGATGACATGGGACGAGAGGTAAAGCTCACTAAAGCTTCTTTGACTGCATTTGTATTTTTCATAAGCTTAGTCCTTAAGAGAAGGAAGGGATTATGTATCAGCAACGCCTAGTGTATGGCTTCGTACAGAAGGTATCTCCGTGCAGATTTACGAAATGGGCGAATGAACCTGTTTCTACCCTCTAAACGAGTAAGACGTCCACCAGAGTGCTGTCTGTGTATCACCGGTGAGGGGGGGAGAAGACGATATACCACTCAGCCTTCCTGGCAGGACGTTTCTAATTTAGAAAGTCCTCAGGACATAGCAGAATAAGACTCCTAAGGTCTTTTGACACACACGGAGCTTGACCTGCAACTCCAATTTAGGTGTGACTTAGTACGCCTGTCTGGTCCTGGTTAAAGAGCTAAATTTATGAATGCTGCCTCTAAAGGAGTAACTTGGTCATCGACTTTTGCAAGTGGCCCGATTTCAACGTAGCCTCCGTTGATTGTGCGGGGCGTGTTACCGGAAATTAAATATGGATCCGGTGGTGTAGACCGATAATAGGAACGCTACACAAACCGCTTCAGTCAGGCAGTAAAAATCCTTACTGGGAGAATTTGGAAAGCTTACGTTTTCTTTCTTCAAGGTAGAGTTTTTAATACTATTGAGAGCGCTATTTAAAATGGAAAGTTACATTTGTGTTTCCCCCCCCCCTCCCCGAACCCTTACCTGAGTGTAGATCCCCAGTGATGCCCCGTGGAAGGCACCCCTTGCAGAGGAGTGGGACCACATGACCATGAAGGAGCTGCTAGACAAGATCTGCTGGACAGAGTAAGACTCCCCACGCAGGCATTTACTCCGACCGTCTTTCAGGTTTATTTAGCGGCACCATTCAATGGCTCTGGAACTGCTTTGTGTCTAAAACCATGGCATTCGGCCCCATGGAATGCTGAGAAATTTTGGAAGTGGCTTCGGTCCTGAAGATGTCTAGACATCTTTAGAATAGCTATGCATCACAGAGGGGGTATTACCCCCCACCAAAAGTCCTCAGAACAGACCAGAATGTGCCACCATCTTTATGTAGAACAACTTATGGGGCGCCTGGGTGGCTCAGTCGGTTAAGTGTCCGACTTCAGCTCGGGTCATGAACTCACAGTCCGTGAGTTCAAGCCCCGAGTCGGGCTCTGTGTTGACAGCTCAGAGCCTGGAGCCTGCTTTGGATTCTGTGTCTCCCTCTCTCTCTTCCCCATCCCCACTCATGCTCTGTCTCTCTCTGTCTCAAAAATAAATAAAAACATTAAAAAAAAATTAAAAAAAAAAGAAGGACAGAGAAAAGAAGAGCAGGAGAAAGGCATACAGGGAGAAGGGGAAAAAGAAGGAGATTCAAAGCATTAATTTTAAAAGGGAAAATTTATATGTTCCCAAAACAAAAGATTGGTTAAATTAATAATGGGGCACCCAAGAACTAGAATACTCTGGTCTTTTAAAATCATGTTGTAGGGGCTCCTGGGTGGCTCAGTGGGTTAAGTGTCCCACCTCTTGATTTCAGTTCAGGTTATGATCTCAGAGTCCGTGGGTTTGTGTCCTGTGTCCGGTTCTGCACCGATGGTGTGGAGTCCACTTGGGATTCTCTCTCTCCTCCTCTGTCCCTCCCCCTTGCGCGCATGCACGCACACAAAAAAAGTTTTTTTGATCATGTCGTGGAAAAATATTTAATGGCTTGGAAAAACTTTATAATATTAAACACATATATGATCTCATTTTTAAAGAGGAAACTATATATGTAATGCAAAAGCGATGGACATCCATCAAAATGTTTTTAATACTGAATACTACAGCGCAAACATTGATCCATGTCATTAAAAATGCCTCATTAACTATCATATATTATGGTTGCAGAATATTCCATGGAAAGCAAGTGCTATAGTGCATTTATCCTTTATCTTCCTGATGGACATTTTGGTCACCTCCAGTTTTTCATAATTTTTATTATTATAGAATATTCTGTTCAAAACATCTCTGTGCTTCTCTGATATTTTCAACCTTTGAAAACAACCAATTCTGGAATAGTAAAATCCTTTCATTATCATGAAATCAATGCCTATTATTAATGATATCTTTAAAAAAAAATTTTTTTTACATTTATTTATTTTTGAGAGACAGAGAGAGACAGAGCACACGTGGGGGTGGGGCAGAGAGAGAGGGAGACACAGAATCCGAAGCAGGCTCCAGGCTCCGAGCTGTCGGCACAGAGCCCGACGTGGGGCTCGAACTCACAAACCGTGAGATCGTGACGTGAGCTGAAGTCGGACGCTCAACTGACTGAGCCACCCAGGCGCCCCAAATGATATCTTTTTAAACGCTTAAGCTATTTACCGCGTTTTTTTGAGAATGCAGTTTGCAATACAACTTATTTGTATTGTAGTCCAATTTCAATATTTTAAATTCTATACATTAGATTTTCAAAATATAGTGAGGATTTAGTTATCTGCATTTATTTTATAACTTCCATTACAAAACGCTTTTCATAAAGTCAGTAAGGTTTTTTCTTTTCCAAGAGAGCTTTGAAGCTCCTTGAAGAAGGCACGCATTGTATTTCCTTGGGATTATAGAGATCTGACTTTTTCTACCATAGGCCTTGGCCTAAACCCCCCATTCGTGAATATTCTAGGTTGTTGGTTGACAAAATAAAACACTCTGAGATACTAAGATTATATGAACACAAGGTAATTTTTAAATTTTTCTAGGCAAGATCTACGTGGTATCATTTTCTTGTTTTAAAGGAGATAATCCCCAAAACATCCAACTTATTGTTACTCAAACTAAAGCACAGTTATATGTTCCAAGAATAATGTTGATCAGTCTTCCAGTTATTACCATTTAAAAAGTGTTTTTCAAAAAAAAAAAAAAGTACTTTTCAGAAACAAGTTAAATTTACAATGTGGTCAAGGTTATGTAAATACACTTTCCAAAGCCTGTAAACTAAAAAAAAGTCCCAAAATGAAACCAGTGATTACCTTTTGGGGGGCAGAAATATGGAAGATGCTCATTCCCTCACCTTCTTATTTTATGAATTTTCCAAATTTTATATAATGTGTATGTATTTTTCATGTAGAAAAATATAATAACATTTATCTTCTAAAAAGTCAACAGGGCAAAGAACATGAAAATATTATTGCACAAGCTTCCTTGACCTGTTCTTCTCATTTCTTTTCTCACTAAAGCTCCCAGAGCAAATCAAATAAAGGATTAGGAATGGCCTGGCCCTCCAAAGAGAATTACTTTTAGATCTCCCTCCATTTCAAACCAGGATTATTTGTCTCCCACCCAGTTGGCAGCAATAATACCTAGAATCGCAGCAGTGTTTTTGTGTTTAATCTTGGCCGTCTAGCTGGGCCACTGCTAAATTTTACTTATTTATTACTCCCCTTACCTCATGCCCCCCAAGTTCACTTACAAGTCAAGGAACAAAATAAATAGGACATGGGAAGACAGCAAAGAATGTTTTCACTTTGAAGTAATATTTTATTTTATTTTTTTAAGTTTATCTGTTTATTTCGAGAGAGACAGAGACAGAGAGAGCACGAGCTGGGGAGGGGCAGAGAGAGAGAAAATCCCAAGCAGGCTCCGCCCTTTCAGTGCAGAACCCCACGCAGGGCTCAAACTCACCAACCGCGAGATCATGACCTGAGCCGAAATCAACAGTCAGACCCTCCACCGACTGAGCCACCCAGGCGCCCCTCAAGTAATATTTCAAACTAATGTCGGGGTGTTTGCTTTACACACATGCCACCAATTGCCTTTGCAAAGAAAGCCTGGGTCAACAATCGCCATCCCTTCGGTTATCATGAGGAATCTTAGGAAACTAACTTTAAGCCGCTTCAACATAGATTATTGTACTAGTTTCAGGCTAATGGGACTGTCAGCTCATCATAAAGCATTTCGAGGCCTTAAAAGCATGAGGTTTGAAGCAGGTACGATCTGGTGTGAAGTCGTACCGTTTGGTGCACCTTGTAAGACATATTTACTAGCCTCTCTGAGACGCGGTTTTCAGGCTTGTAACCTGGGAGCAAACTGCTGTCTTATAGAGTTGTTATGACATTTCAGTGCAACAGGTTTGAAAACCAGGGAGTAGGGGGGGTGCCTGGGTGGCTCCGTCAGGTGAGCATTCGGCTCAAGTCAGGATCTCACAGTTCATGGGTTTGAACCTCACATCGGTTCTTGGGATTGTCTCCCTCTGTCCACCCACTGTCAACGCTACCAGGTGCCAAGCTCTGCCTCAGATATAAGCAGAGTAACATCATGCACGCTTTCCGTCAAAGCCAAAAGGGGGATTGATTCTTATTAAAGATGTCTCAGAGTACACATCTGTACTAGTGAATTTTAGGAAGTGTTAGATAGGGGCACCTGGGTGGCTCAGTCGGTTGAGCGTCCGACTTCAGCTCAGGTCACGATCTCGCAGTTCACGAGTTCGAGCCGCGCATCGGGCTCTGTGCTGACACAGCTCAGAGCCTGGAGCCTGCTTCGGATTCTGTGTCTCCCTCTCTCTCTGCACCTCCACCCCTCCCCACCCCCGCCTCGCTTATGCTCTGTCTCTCTCTCTCTCTCTCGCTCTCAAAAATAAATACACACTTAAAAAATTTTCAAAGAAGAAAGTGTTAGCCATAACTGAGTCGTTGGAGTTACATGAGATCCTTCACTTTCTTGTTGGCCTCCAGATACGATATATCCTTCCGCTATTGAACTGCCAGCCCCAAGCAAAAGTTCACCTCTCTCTGCTCTGTTAATTGCTTTTTCCCCTTATCCATCTTTTGAGCTTATCTTCCATGAGACACTAAAATAACTGAATAAATAATTGCGACTATTTCTGTGGTTGGGACAGCACCCTAGCATATCCTTTGCACATTCTTGGTAATTTTAAAATAATGTGTAACTGATAACTGTTCATGCATTCAGTCATCCAACAAGTAATTGTTGAGTGCTTACTATGCGCCAGACACTATTTTATTAAGATTCCTGTTCCCATTGATTGATATTATAATGGGGGACACATTATGATGTCAATAGAACACAGTGGAATTTAATTTAAGACAGCAAAAAGGGTTCTAAAGACACCATACAATGGTAAAGTGATAGAGAATGCCAGGGTTCTGGGTATGTGGGAGCTGGTGTTCGTCTTCATGGACCCAGAAGAGTTCATCTTTCTGAGGAGACATTAGAAGAAGTGGAGAGGGGGGACACATGAGTGGCTCAGTCAGTTGAGCATCCAACTCTCGATTTCAGCCCAAGTCATGATCCCAGGGTCATGGGATTGAACCCCCAAGTCAGGCTCTTCACTGAGTGTGGAACCTGCTTAAGATTCTCATTCTCTCTCTCTCTCTCTCTCTCTCTCTCTCTCTCTCTCTCTGTCTTGCAACAAATGTTAAAATAAAAAAGAAGTAGAGAGGGTACAGAACAAGGTAGAAAAAGGAGGCCTGGGCTAGGTCACTTAGGGCTTTGCAGGCAAAGGGGAAAGATCCAGATTCTATTCTGGTTTTGATAGGATGCCATTGAAGGGTTTAAAACAGGAGAAGGACATGGCTTGATTTACACTACAGAAGGAACACCACAGTGGGGAGTGGGTAAAAAGCTTCTGGCTTTGAGTGCCGTGAATGGACACCAGGTAATGATGAGTGGAGGCAGAGAGACCAGTCTAGAAGAAATAATTACAGTACTCCTGGCAAGAGAGGATGCTAAATTGGTAGTGGTGAAGGTGGAGTGGTGTAGCGAGAGACAACGTGACTTCCTGATTGAGTGGATTGGGGGGCGAGTGATGGAAAGAGAGAAATCAGGGTTGCTTTCTAGAGCGTTGGCCTTAGCAGTTGGGTGAATGATGTTGCCTTTCACTGAGATGGGGACCACGGGAAGAGGAGCTGGTATATGGAGAGAAATCATGATAGCACCCCAAATGGAATACAAGCTGAGTCTCAGTAAGCCGTTTGGGGTAAGAGGAAAATAAATCTCATTCCCCCAAGCTCTCTGATGTCATGTTTTATAATACTGGACTCTAGTGACGATTTCTAGTGACGACACAGCCAAACTGCGCTACAGTTAGCCAAGTAAGTTTATTGCCTGAATAATTTCCAGGGTATGAAGAAGATGCCCTCCCACGTTTGCTCATTGTGCTCTTGTTTCTTCCTGAGCAGATCTGCCAAGCAGCTTGCCACTCTCTTTGTGAACCTGTGTGTCACTGCGGAGACCCACGAGGTCTCTGCTCTCTGGTTCCTGTGGTATGTGAAGCAGTGTGGGGGCACGACCAGGATCATCTCAACAACCAATGGAGGGCAGGTACCCATCCATTCCCCCACCATTCCAGCAGAAAACCGCCACGCCTAAATAAAAGATTGGTATCATGAATGGATGGTATTCACGATGGATGAAGCAGGAGGCAGGCTCGTGGACGTTGGAACTTCACGATGGCAGCTCCGAGTGGCTTTGGTTAAGGGACAGCCTGTTCAGTACACAGCGTGAGAGCCCAGCAGCCAATGTGGTTTTAAGTTTAGGCTTACGTCTCTAACATACTTTTGCAGTCAGAAATGCACTTTCAATCTCAAACACACATACCACACAAAATTCATTCACTCATGCCTTCATTCATTCATTCATTCATTCATTCCTTGCTTCCTGAGCCCCAGCATTGTGTGAAGCCCTGTGCCAGGCCCAGTAGGAAGTGAATTAGAGATCTTACATAATCTGCTTGGTGGTCAATTTCCTTCTTTCCCCTTCCTCATTCTCCCCCCCCCGCCCCCCGCCGCTTCCCCTCCTCCCCCTCCTTCTTCTCTGAGTCCATTTCCTCTATCGCTTTGTCCTTCTCCTTTTCCTTCGTCTCAGACCCATTTGAAATAATCTTTTAAAAACTCAACTGAACCGCAAACCATAAGACACTCTTAGACGCAGAGAACAAACTGAGGGTTGCTGGAGGGGCTGTGGGTGGGGGGATGGGCTAAATGGGTGAGGGGTATTGAGGAGGGCACTTGTTGGGATGAGCACTGGGTGTTGTATGTCAGTGATGAGTCACTCAATGCTACTCCCGACTGAGATCATTATTACACTCTATGTTAACTAACTTGGATTTAGATAAAATTTTAAACAAATGACTGAACTGAAAATTTAGGAGAAAGCAGTCAGCTCAACCGTGCGCACAGCCACGCAGAACATTCAGAAGCAACAGGCACCTGACCCAGGATGAGATCGGTAGCCTGCAACAGAGAGTCAGGTGGCCTGGGGGTAGCTGGGCCAGGGAGGTTCTCAGCCTGAGAAGCAAGGAAGGGAAAAACAGGCTTAAGTGTGCTCAGGCAAGCAGTGGCCCAGCTGCGACTGGAACTTCACCAGACCTGGCCACCCAACCGAAGGATGCAGGTGGGACACGAGGCAGGGGCAGCGGCCGGGCAGGTGGGTACATGGGGGCCAGGCTGAGGATGTCCAGCAGAGGGTGAAGCCTGGGAATCCACAAAAAACAGTCACCTTGTTAGAAGGCCTGTAATTTTGTCCAAAGCCAGCAATCACTAGTTAGAAAACAATGACCAAAGACGCTGTTGGCAGGGGGCGCCTGGGTGGCTCAGTCAGTTGAGTGTCCGACTTCAGCTCAGGTCATGATGTCGCGGTTCATGAGTTGGAGCCCCACGTTCATGAGTTGGAGCCTGCTTCTGATTCTGTGTCTCCCTCTCTCTCTGCCCCTCCCCTGCTCGTGCATGAGCTCTCTCTCCCTCTCTCTCTCTCTGTCTCTCTCTCAAAAATAAACATTTAAAAAAATTGTTTAAAGAAGACACTATTGGCAACAGCAAAATGCAACCTTTCGTGTGTCGCATAGAGATGTATGAGAAAATCTAGCAACTTAATAATTGAAACCCATTCCTATATTTCCTGCTTATCTCTTGAGTCCCCTTTTCTCTGCAGGAGAGGAAATTTGTGGGCGGATCTGGTCAAGTGAGTGAGCGGATAATGGACCTCCTTGGGGACCAAGTGAAGCTGGAGAGGCCTGTGACCCACATTGACCAGACAGGAGAAAATGTCCTTGTGGAGACCCTAAACCAGGAGGTGTATGAGGTAACCAAGAGCCCTAAACTATGGGAAGTGGCCAGAGTCCCATTGATAACCAAAGCTTAAATAAAGCCAAGAATATTCCAGACTTTACAGACATTCCCTTTGCCAAAAGGGTGTGAAAGAAGGGAAAAGAGAACCAGAATATCGGAGGAGAGGGCAGAGTTACAAAATCATATTCAACCCTCTGTATTGGGCTCCTATGTAAGTAGATACCAAAGAAAATATTTATTTAATAAATATCAAGTGCCTTCTATGTGTCTGGCATTATTCTAGGAACTGGGAACAGAACAGGGAACAAAAATAAAATTCTCTGCCCTCATGTGGCTTACATTCTAGTGAAGAAGAAAGGGCATAATATGTGGTTAAGATACAAAGTATGGCACATAGTGGTAAGTACTGTGGCAAAAAATCAATCAGCAAGGAGAAGAAGGTGTGTCAGATGGTAGGGTGAGGGGGTTGGTCATGCAATTTTAAATAAGGTCATAAGATGATACAAAATGAGAGGTTGCGCCATGTGGCTCTCTGAGGAAAGAGTGTTCCGAGTAGACGGAACAGCCAGTGCAAAGGCCCTGAGGTGGAAGCGAGCCTGGCATGATGAAGGAACAGCAAGCGGTCAAGTGGCAGAATCAAAGGAGTGAGGGGAAGATTAATAGGAGATCAGAGCTGTAACAGGAGTTCATTTCACGCATGGCCTTGGAGGTGAGTGTGGGGGACTTGGCTTTGACTCCAGGTGTGATGGAAAGTCATTGGAAGGTTCAAACTAGAGAACAATAAGGGCTAATTTTGGTTTTAACATGATTCTTCCAGTTTTTCTGTTAAGCAGACACTCAAGGGACACCTGGCTGGCTCAGTCAGTGGAGCGTGCAACTCTTGATCTCGGGGCTGTGGGTTCGAGCCCCATGTCAGGTGTAGAGATTACTTAAATCCTTTGGGGGAAAAAAAAGAGAAGATACTCAAAGGGGGCCAAGGGTAAAATAAAGGAGAAACATTAGGAAAAAAAAAAAACCCACGAACTCTGTTTAACCACGTTTTTCTTTCAGGCTAAGTATGTGATTAGTGCTATTCCTCCTATTCTGGGCATGAAGATCCATTTCAATCCCCCTCTGCCCATGATGAGAAACCAGCTGATCACTCGCGTGCCTTTGGGATCAGTCATCAAATGCATAGTTTATTATAAAGAGCCCTTCTGGAGGAAAAAGGGTGAGTATTATCAGGAGAAGTTCCGGGAAACTTGGTGCAAAGACACGTATTTGCATGTAACTGGTTTTATTAGAATGCTGGGTATAAAACATTAGTCCAGGTTCTGAGTACAATTCTATCAGATAAAACATATTGGCGCAAACTCATGGAATTCACGTCCCTTGGAATATGACTCTTCTTATAATTTAATATGTAAAGTTTTGCTTTATCCTGCCACAAAATCTTGTGAAAATAGTTATTACTGGGGCACCTGGGTGGCTCAGTCAGTTGAGTGTCTGACTTTCGATTTCAGCTCAAGTCATGATCCCAGGGTCATGGGGTCGAGCCCCGCATCAGGCTCCATACTGATCGTGGAGCCTGCTTGGGATTCTCACTCTCCCTCTGCCACCTCTCCCCCATGCCCTCTGTCTCTCTAAAATAAAAAAGAAAAGAAAAGAAGTAGCTATTACTTTCTAATACAGTTTTTTAAAGTATGAGTTTATAGAGCCATTCACCAAAATAAGATTCTGAAAATTTCCAGGCAGCCTCTCACTTGTGTTGAGATTCTACTATATTAAATTAAGGCAATTTGAGCGTCTGACTTGGCTCAGGCCATGATCTCGTGGTTCGTGAGATCGAGCCCCACATCAGGCTCTGCCCTGACAACATGGAGCCTGCTTGAGATTCTGTCTGCCTCTCTCTCTGCCCCTCCTTCATTCACGTTCTCCCCTCCTTTGTCTCAAAATAAATAAGCATTTTTTTTTAAATAAAAAATTACAGAAGTGAATCTGTAAAACTTAAAAGTAAAATTTACAAAAACAATAAAAATGTCCCTCTCCTATGGTATGTGTCCTGGCATGTCCTCCCCTTAAGGAACAACTACTAAAACTTGAAGTTGTTTATCTTTAGAAATGTAGCATATGCACAGGTAATACTTTAATTTTTTTTAATGTTTATTTTTGAGAGAGAGAGAGGACACAGAGTGTGAGCAGCGGAGGGGTAGAGAGAGAGGGAGACACAGAATCCGAAGCAGGCTCCAGGCTCTGAGCTGTCAGCACAGAGGCTGATGTGGGTCTCAAACTCTCGAACAGCAAGATCATGAACTGAGCCGAAGTCGGCTGCTTAACTGACTGAGCCACCCAGGTGCCCCGATAATACTTTAAATGTATGTGTACACATATGTATTAAAAAAAATATATATATATATATATACACTTCATAAATAAATAAGTGTATATATACTTTAAATATATATTAAATAATATGTAACATTTACATGCAAATATAATTTTAAATAAACATGTTCTATATTTTTCCAAAAACATTTATTTTTTAAAATTTTTTTTTTAACATTTATTTATTATTGAAAGACAGAGAGAGTCAGAACGTGAGCAGGGGAGGGGCAGAGGGAGAGGGAGACACAGAATCCGAAGCAGGTTCCAGCCTCTGAGCTGTCAGCACAGAGCCCGACACGGGGCTCGAACTCACAGACCGCGAGATCATGACCTGAGCCGAAGTTGGACACTTAACTGACTGAGCCACCCAGGCACCCCTCAAAAACATTTCTTTTAAAAACGAGATATATACTAAACAAGATATTTGCTTTTTTTCGGTTAACAATACACCATAGACATTTCTCCGCATCAGTGCATTTAAATCTACCTCATTTTGAGAACAATCTGAGGGTTGATCAGGGTGGGGGGGAGGGAAATACGGATGATGGGCATTGAGGAGGGCACTTGTTGGGATGAGCACTGGGTGTTGTATGTAAGTGATGAATCACGGGACTCTACCCCCGAAGCCAAGAGCACACTGTCTACACTGTATGTTAGGCAACTTGACAATAAATTCTATTTAAAGTTAAAAAATAACATAAAAATCAATCAATCAATCTACCTCATTTCAACAACTGAATAAACAGTGTTTCGTTGTACAGCTCCATCAGAATTTACCGCATAGGTCTGCTCTTGATAAGCATGTCAAGTGTTTCCAAGTTTTTGCAATTACCCAACTATGCTGCAGTAAAATGCATTCTTCAGATAGCTCCGCAAATCTGTATAGGACCACTGCCTTTTGATAAATTTGTCAAAGTGGCATTTTGAAGTCGATTGACATGGGTAGATGTTTGAAAATTTTGTTAGGGTTCCTGTCCTTGCCCACTAATCACATTTTCAACATTTTGGTGGTCAATAGAGGAAAATATCCCATTTATCTAGAATTTGTAAGTTTTATTTATTTATTTATTTATTTGGTGCAAAAAAAGGTGATTTTAGTAAAGCACAGGGACAGGACCCATGGGCAGAAAGAGCTGCCTAGAATTTGTAAGTTTTAATCATTAAGAAGGTCTTGAGGCTAGGGTAACTACCTGGATGGCTCAGTTGGTTAAGCATCCGACTTCGGCTCAGGTCATGATCTCATGGCTTGTGGTTTCGAGCTCCGCGTCAGGCTCTATGCTGACAGCTCGGAGCCTGGAACCTGCTTCGTATTCTGTGTCCCCTTCTCTCTCTGCCCCTCCCCCACTCGTGCTCTGTCTCTGTCTCTCAAAAATAAATAAATGTTAAAAATTTTTTTAAAGAAGGTTGAGGCTATATTAAATTATTTTGTAAATTACCTATTTATCCTTTGCCTATTCAGCTGTTTTCTTTTTTAAAAAAAATTTTTTTAACGTTTATTTATTTTTGAGAAAGGGAGAGACAGCATGAACGGGGGAGGGTCAGAGAGAAGGGGGGAGACACAGAATCTGAAACAGGGTCCAGGCTCTGAGCTGTCAGCACAGAGCCTGATGCAGGGCTCAAACTCCCGGACCGTGAGATCATGACCCGAGCCGAAGTCGGATGCTTAACCGACTGAGCCACCCAGGCACCCCTATTCAGCTGTTTTCTGTATATGTTGCAGATTGTCTTTAAAATTTGTTTATGATGGTACAGCCTACTGAACTCCCGTATATACGTGGGGCTTTTCTGGATTAACCCTTTCCCGTCTTTGTCGCTGGGCTCCAGATTTTGTTTGTAGCCCAATACATAAAAAAAACGTAAACATTGATGACCAGTGTATATGTTTATTCCTAAGTTATAGACATGGACCTCTGGAAAATGCATTGTTATAATTATAAAATATACAAAAGTAGACTTTTTTGAAAAGGTGGATTAAAAAGCAAGAATTTCAAACAACTTCCTCCGCTATCTAGGCGCGCAATCTATGTGTGCGCATCCCAGTTTGGAGAGCACATATTTATATTATCCAATCCTATGAAGTGTCTGTACTGGTTTTCTTTAATGTTTATTTATTTATTTTTTAGAGAGAGAGAGAGAGAGAGCGCGCAAGCAGGGGTGGGGCAGAAAGAGAAGGAGAGAGAGAATCCCAAGCAGGCTCCACGATATCGCTGCAGAGCCCAATGCGGGGCTCGATCCCACACACTGTGGCATCACGACCTGAGCCAAAATCAAGAGTCAGAGGCTTCACCAACTGAGCCACCCAGGCACCCCAGTGCTGTACTGTTTGGATGACTGTGGCTTTATAATATGTTTGGCATCTGATAGGACATTCTTCCTTATTTTTCCTTCAGTTGTGTCTTTGGTGAACTTCAGTTATTCTTTCAGAGGAAGGTGATCGTTTTCTCTAAACTTCTCCCTCCACACCCCCACACTCAAAAAATCCCATTAAATTATTTTAGCCTGCATATTCCTCTTTTTCACCTCCGATGACTGTCATATCTTCTCCTTTCTCCCTGAGAATGTTACTTACCTCTTTCAGAGAGATGTCTTCTACTCGCTGAATCATTGTCTTGTCTTCCCCAAGAGTTCCTTCTTTGTCCTGGCATATACGGGACTCTTCTCTCTGCCCCTTGTTCCTTCACTTGCGCCCAGTGTGCCTGCATGGCTCAGAGGCCAGCATTGCTCTGGGAAGAGGTGTCTAAAGAACCACTCCATCCAAAAAGCAGGGCCTCCATTCGGGACAGCCGGTGTCCTTCACAAGCTCTCTGTCCAATCCAGCTGACCCACACACCATCAGTGTGCACTCTTTCTTTTCTCTGGCTCTCTTTTTTTTTTTTTATTTTGAGAGAGAGGGAGAGAGCGAGAATTCCGAGCAGGCTCCGCACTGTCAGCACAGAGCCCGATTCAGGGCTGGAACCCACGAACCGCGAGATCCTGACCTGAGTCGAAATCAAGAGTTGGACGCTTAACTGACTGAGCCACCCGGGCGCCCCTCTTTCTTTTCTCTTATCACATCCTGTCCTGTTTGTCTTTTCTTTCTTGTCGTCTTATAATGGAGGATTCGTTGGCTATTTCTCTTGGATCCTTAAATCTTCTGGAGTTCTTGGATGGACTTAAGACATTTCTTCTTCCCATACTTCAGCTTTTCTCAACATTTTTCCTGTCCCTGCACCCTGGAGCGGTAGGCAAGCACTGCCCTGTGCAGTGGCTGACTGAGACTTTGATTCTCATGGGTGCACAGCCGGGGGAATGTGGAAGGAGAGAGAGAGAGAAGCAGGTGTAGGTACACAAAAGCCTTCAGGTATGTCTGCTCACACACAGGTTGAGGGCGGTGTATACCCTCAGGGTCCGTTCTCTGTTTTTTCTTTCTCCTTTTCAAACCCTCTCATTGCATTTTCTGCACAACATTTGTTTCAGATCCACCTTAAGTTCGTTCAAACAACCTCAGATTTGCCAGGAAATGATGGGGGGGACTGAGAGAAGCGCTTTTGCCCGGAATGAGCAGATGTTTCGCAAGTTGTTCTGGAGATCGTGTAGCAAATGAGGGTTTAGGACTCTGTGCCCTGTCTCCAGAAAATCAACAACAGTTGGCTTAGTCTAAGTGGCTTCCCCTAAAATATGAACATTCAGTCCCTTCTATTTTACAATTGACTAGTGTTTTTGTTTTTTTTTTTTTTTACACATCTTTGGGTTTATCTGATTTCTTTTTTTTTTTTTAATTTTTTTTTAACGTTTATTTATTTTTCAGACAGAGAGAGACAGAGCATGAACGGGGGAGGGTCAGAGAGAGAGGGAGACACAGAATCTGAAACAGGCTCCAGGCTCTGAGCTGTCAGCACAGAGCCCGACGCGGGGCTCGAACTCACGGACCGTGAGACCATGACCTGGGCTGAAGTCGGCCGCTCAACCGACTGAGCCACCCAGGCGCCCCAGGGTTTATCTGATTTCTTATGAAAGAGGAAATGGGACAGGACCCAGTCTTAGCATGAAAATAAGATTTTATTGAATTGTGGCCTGGAGTCATTCATAACATCACATTGCTTTATTCTGTGCAGAGAGGTGTCTACAGTTTGATTTTTCACAAAATGTTGGCTACTTACCCCTCCTTTTGACATCAGTTTGGTCTGCCTTCATTATTGAGAGTGTAACATCTTATATTTGGCCTTTGGGCTTCTTTTTTTATTTTTCTATTTTTATTTACAAAAATGTTTTTAAGTTTATTCATTTATTTTGAGAGAGAGAGAGAGAGAGAGCGCAAGCGGGGATGGGGCAGAGAGAGAAGGAAAGAGAATGGACGCAGGGCTCGAACAAACGAACCGTGAGATCATGACCTTCGCCAAAACCCAACAGGTCAGGTGCTTAACCAACGGAGCCACCCAGGCACCCTGGCCTTTGGGCTTCTTACGTTGAAAATGTATGCTTTGCAGTAACTGTTCTGGGTAGTTTGACAGAGTGATGACTATCTTTTTCCGTTTTGCGCTTCTCCAAGATTACTGTGGAACCATGATTATTGAAGGAGAGGAAGCTCCAATTGCCTACACGTTGGATGATACCAAACCTGATGGCAACTATGCCGCCATAATGGGGTAAGGCATGCTTATGGTGGTGTGGATGCCATTCGGTGTTGCCAAAATATCCCCAGGCTCTTCATAAATGTGCCCCAAACATTGTTAAATAATTTTTTACCCAATGGCACTATTCTCCAAATCCGGCAGTAGAAAAATTCTTAATGCTTTTAGAAAAAAATAATAATGTGTTCCAATGGATAGATATTTAGAAAAGAAGTAGAATACTAAAAATATTTTAAAGTTTGTTATATCCATTTTCTGCTTCGTATTTAGTGCTGGGGAGTAGCTATATTTTGGTGGCCTATCTTTTATGAAAGCATAATATGAAGATGATGTGGGGTGTTTTACTAAAAGGGCTTCTTGTGGATGCCGTATGGGCATCCATGGTACTTAGGTGGGATGCTGAGATTTTCCAAGTCCTGCTAGAGAGGATCTAAGGCCGGCCCAGCCCTCTGCTTGGCAGGGAAAAGCGGCACAGATTGGGGATGTCTTAGTGGTCAGAACCAGTCCAGATTGGTGATTACCTGAAGCAGCCAAAACTGACATGGGCCCTGAGATATATACAAATTTATTTCCAAGAGAAGCACGAGCGACAACAGGGAAATCAAAGCCAGTTGTTAAGTTGAAGGCGATTATAGAGCTACAAATGGAGGCAGATTTTCCGAGTCTGGGCACTAGGGAGACACCATCATGGGGACAGAATCAAAGAGCAAGGGCTGGATGAAGTTGAAAAAGCTCCAACCTTAGATGAGCATTTGAGACCCAAGGGCTCATTCTTGTTGGCCATCAGCCACGTGGGGGAGGTAGGTCAATCATAGTCATTATCTTAGGCAGAAATTATGGCCATCATCTGTGTTTAGTCCCTCACATCCCAGAAGCTAGAAGGTGCTTGTCAATGTCAAGGATGCAGCACGTAAATAGTAAAACATTGAACAAGATAAATTAGTATAGAATGTGTTTCTTCTGGTCAACTTTTCGATTGTACTCGAGGCACATGTGTGGCTGTAGAAATGAGGCCAGGATGAAAGCAGCCATTAATTTCCCCCCTTATTTGTATGTTTTAGATTTATCCTTGCCCACAAAGCCAGGAAACTGGCACGTCTTACCAAAGATGAAAGGTAAGAAAAAAAATCACTCTTCTTTCTTTCTTCCCTCCCCCCCTTCCTTCTCCCTCCCTCCTTTCCTTTCTTCTTTCCTTCTTTTCCGCCTACTCGCCTGCCTTTCCATTTTACTACACTTTATAACGTAAAGACCGCCTAATAATATGTGTGCCACCAATGCGACGGGGGAGCTGTGTTAAATATGAGGGTCTTTGTGTAAAGGCCCCGTGCCAATAACTAAAGAACCAAGTATTCAGATGATCACTTGGTGAGTTTATTGTACATAAGATACCATGCAAGGAGCTATCTTGAATACAGAAATGGACATAACCCAGGGGCAGGAAATGTACTTGGGAAGGAGACAACCAGGTAGACTAAATGACTGCATGGCAGGGCAATCTGCTGTGTCGTTGCATGAGTGATGTGTGACAGTTACAGATGAGAGATACAGAGGGACGAGTTTTTCTGGAGGCCGCAGTTTCTTCCAGCAGTTAGTGTTCACCCCCGCCAATTATTTATTCCCACACCACCACTGATGCGGATTTCCCAACTAAGAGCCTCTGAGTTGCATTCCTTCCCCGCCTGTTATCACCATCCTCCGGGACTATGGCCACCACTGTGCTTGGCCGGGGGTATGGAGGTCTGATGGGGCCACGCACCTAAAAAAAAATTGCCACTGGAATATTAAGATCCAAGAAGGTAGGAGGTTTCGTCTGGCCCATTCACTGCTGGATCTCCAGTGCCTGGAACAGTGCCTCCAACAACTCTTTTCCCAGTTTATCTTTTGACCATGTTTATGGTTTATTTGTTTGATGCTATAATAAAATTTTAACTTCCTATGAAGTTCAATTTATCAATGCTTAAAATCATTGCTTCTGAATGGTCTTGTATACATTGAAAAGATTTTTAAAAAATTTTTAATGTTTGCTTTTGAGAGCGATAGAGAGACAGAGCGCGAACGGGGGAGGGGCACAGACACGGAGACAGAATCCAAAGCAGGCTCCAGGCTCTGAGCCGTCAGCACAGAACCCGACCTGGGGCTTGAACTCCTGAACCGTGAGATCATGACCTGAGCCAAAGTCAGATGCTCAACCAACTGAGCCACCCAGGTGCCCCTAGAAAAAACTTCTTTTAAAAATGTTTATTTATTTTGAGAGAGGAAGAGAGGGTGCCTGGGGGAGGGGCAGTGAGAGAATCCGAAGCACGGATTGACAGCGTAAAGCCCGATGTGGGGCTCGAACTCACAAACCATGAGATCATGACCTGAGCCAAAATCAAGAGTCAGGCACTTAACCAACTGAGCCACCTAGGTGCCCCAGAAACGATTTTTCTATTCCAAGATTATCGTAAAAATCGCTCATTTTCCAATTACTTTTTCATTTTCATCTATTATGTTGAAGCTCTTTCGTCCTCCTAAATATATTTTGGTGTAAGAAGTCGCAGGGGACTTGAACTTGGTTTCAATCATGGGTAGCTCTTTGTCCCAGTACCATCATACTGAATAATCTGTCTTTCTCGTAGGTTGTCATGCTACTTTTGAAAGTCATTGCCTGACTCTAAATCATTTGTAAGATTCCCTTCAGCGTTCTATAAAAATCAGACTTGAAATAACTATAATGTCATTCCTTAACTGACTAATGCTAACTGTTGGCTAATGTCCAATTCCTCCATGAAACTAAATTTCTTAAGAGCTACCATTTATTGGGGCGCCTGGGTGGCTCAGGTCGGTTAAGCGTCTGACTTTGGCTCTGGTCTTGAGCTCACGGTTCGTGAGCTTGAGCCCCACGTCGGGCTCCATGCTGACAGCTCAGACCTGGAGCCGCCTTCTTTTCTGTGTCTCCCTGTCTCTCTGCCCCCCCCACACGCGGGCCGTGTCTCTGTCTCTCTCTCAAAAATAAAATCAACCTTAAGAGCCACCATTTATTGAACACCTGTTATGTCCCAGTTACTGGGCGGGGACCTTTATGTGCTTCACATCAGTGGTCCTCAAACTTGAGAATCTCCTGGAAGGCTTGGGAAAACCCAGCTTTGCCACTGTTGTTTCTGAACCAGCAGGTCTGGGGTGGGGCCTGAGAATTCGCATTTCTAAGTTCCCAGGGTGATGCTCCTGCTGATGATGGTGGTGGTCTGAGGGCCACACGGTTTTACACCAGGAATGGAAACAATCATGCCAGTTTCTTGATAAAACTAAAGCTCAGAGAGCTTAAGGAACCTGCTCAAAATCTCCTAGTATTTAAGTGTTCTGCAGAAGCAGCATGCAAAGCTTTTCTGGCTGTTTCCTCTTTCCGCTCTGGCCATTGCCTGGTTGGGGGACGGAGGCTGACAGGAAGGGGGATCATGTCCAGATCCCTCCAGAATCTTTAGCACTTAGCAGACTGACCGACTTCAGAGGTACACACTGTTTTCTCCTTTTTTTTAAAATGTTTATTTATTTTTGAGAGAGACAGTGGGGGAGGGCCAGAGAGACAAGGAGACAGAGGATCCAAAGCAGGTTGTACCCTGTCAGCGCAGAGCCCGACGCAGGGCTTGAACTCACGAACAGTGAGTTCATGACCTCAGTTGACGTCAGACACTCAAGTACACAATTCTTGAATGAATAAACAAATTGCCGGGTGCCCCCTGCAATGCAGGCCATGTATCACTTTGTCTCCCTTAATACTATTTGTGACCTCATAGATTTAAGACATTTGGAATAGATACAAAATGCCTTGTTGGGGCATCTGGGTGGCTCAGTCAGTTAAAGCGTCCGACTTCGGCTCAGGTCATGATCTCACGGTTCGTGGGTTCAAGCCCCGCATCGGGCTCTGTGCTGACAGTTCGGAGCCTGGAGCCTGCTTCGGATTCTGTGTCTCTCTCTCCCTCTGCCCCTCCCTGTTCCCACTCTGTCTCTCTCTCTCTCTTTCAAAAATAAAATAAACATCAAAAAAAATTTTTTTTTAAAGAACAAAGTGCCTTATTTGGAAAAACTAAAATGAAATGATTAGTGGAAGCAACAGCTCACAGGGTCTTTTACTTTCTTTTGTTCTTCGTTTTCACTTTTGTCTTTTTCTCCCCCCCACCCCTTCCGTAGGATGAAGAAACTCTGTGAGCTTTATGCAAAAGTTCTCGGCTCCCAAGAAGCTTTGCAAGTAAGGCTGTGTTTCATCTCTTTCCCGAGAGAGAGAGAGAGAGAGAGAGAGAGAGACAGAGAGAGAGAGATCTGGCTGTGTCCTCAAGGGACTACTGGGGAGGGGCTCACGCAAGTAGGGTTCTAGAGCCCGTGTTTTCTTGGAAATCTTCTCGGAAGGTCTGCACGGGGCTGGTCAGCTTCCAAGTTGTCCCAGAGAAGATGGGTCCCGGCTGTGCCCTTGGCAGCTCAAGAACCCTGCAGCGCTGTTGCGTATCCGGCGATGCTACACTTGACCCTGAGTTCAGAGCTCTTCCTGGCTCTTGATTTTCTTCAAGATAAACCAGCAGTAACCCCCCACCGACCCAGGTGGATAAAGGCAGGATGGGGCGGGACAGAGAGGCAGTGTGGTAGGGGCATTTGGTGACAGTCAGAGGACCCAGTGTGCCCTTAACCAGTAGCCGTAACCACCTCCCTGCTCCGTCTTTAAAGCAATGAATTGATGTTCTTGTTACATTCACCGGACTGCTGGCTCTTTAACGTTCGAACATGGATTAAAATCACCTTTTGAAAGCGATTATTAAATCCAGTTATCCATGAAGCATTTGAAGACAATGGGGACCCATGTACATATGAGCAGTTAGAGCGTGAGAAAAATCTAATGAGGGGGCTAAGAATGTTGAACGTGCTAAGCCTCTTAAATCCAAATCTCCCCAATGCACACCGTGACCTAGTTGAGCAGCTACATGGCTTAATCTTATTACTTTCACACTTATCTTGCTCAACTTCACCGTGGCTCGCTTCCTCCTAGTCAGGCTGCTCTGGCTTTTCAGTTTATCATTTTTGTTCATTCTTTTTTTTTTTTTGTAATGTTTATTTATCCTTGAGAGAGAGAGAGACAGAGCACAAGCGGGGGGAGGGAGACAGAATCCGAAGCAGGCTTCAGGCTCTAAGCTGTCAGCACAGAGCCCAACGTGGGGCTCGAACTCATGGACCATATCATGACCTGAGTCAAAATCAAAAGTCAGATGCTTAACTCGCTGGTATGGGGCGCCTGCATGGCTCAATCGGTTAAGCGTCCGACTTCGGCTCAGGTCATGATCTCACGGTTCGTGAGTCCGGGCCCCACATCGGGCTCTGTGCTGACAGCTCAGGGCCTGGAGCCTGCTTCAGATTCTGTCTCCCCTCAGCTCCTCCCCTGCTCACACTCTGTCTCTCTCTCAAAAATAAATAAAGATTAAGAAAAATTTTTTTTAACTTGCTGAACCACCTGGGCGCCCCTCTTGAACAGCATTTTAATTAATTTATTTTTTTTTAATTTTATTTTTTTTAATTTACATCCAAATTAGTTAACATATAGTGCAACAATGATTTCAGGAGTAGATTTCTTAGTGTCCCTTACCCATTTAGCCCATCCTCCCTCCCACAACCCCTCCAGTAACCCTCTGTCTGTTCTCCATATTTATGAGTCTCTTATGCTTTGTCCCCCTCCCTGTTTTTATATTATTTTTATTTCCCTTCCCTTATGTTCATCTGTTTTGTCTTTTAAAGTCCTCATATGAGTGAAGTCATATGATTTTTGTCTTTCTCTGACTAATTTCACTCAGCATAATACCCTCCAGTTCCATCCACGTAGTTGCAAATGGCAAGATTTCATTCTTTTTGATTGCCGAGTAATACTCCATTGTATATTTATACCACATCTTCTTTATCCATTCATCCATCGATGGACATTTGGACTCTTTCCACACTTTGGCTATTGTCCACAGCGCTGTTATAAACATTAGGGTGCATGTGTCCCTTCGAAACAGCACACTTGTATCCCTTGGATAAATACCTAGTAGTGCAATTGCTGGGTCACAGGGTAGTTCTATTTTTAATTTTTTAAGGAACCTCCATACTGTTTTCCAGAGTGGCTGCACCAGCTTACATTCCCATCTTGAACAGCATTTTTAAACAGAAAACACCAGTCATGGGGTGCCTGGGTGGCTCAGTCAGTTAAGCATCTGACTCGATTTTGGCTCAGGTCATGATCTTACACTTTTGTGGGTTCGAGTTCTACATCGGGCTCTGCGTTGACAGTGCGGAGCCTGCTTGGGATTTTCTCTCTTTCTCCCTCCCTCTCTCTCTCTCTCTCCTCCTCTCTCTGCCTGTCTACCCCACTCACACCTGCTCTCTCTCTCTCTGTCTAAAAGAAAAATAGGGGCACCTGGGTGGCTCAGTTGGTTAAGCCTCCAACTTCAGCTTAGGTCATGCTCTCACAGTTCATGAGTTCGAGCCCCACGTCGGGCTCTGTGCTGACAGCTCAGAGCCCAGAACCTGCTTCGGATTCTGTGTCTCCCTCTCTCTCTGCCCCTCCTCCTCTCGCTCTGTGTGTGTGTGTGTCTCTCTCTCTATCAAAAATACACATTAAAAAAATTAAAAATAAAAAAATATATTCATAAATACATACATAAAACAAAACAAAATAAAAGGTAAGACCAATTTAAAAATGGAACAAGACAGTTGCAGTTGACCAACGGTTCCTGACACATGCATCCACCAAGTGAGAGAACTTTTCTTGGGTCAGAATTTCTTCAGAGTTTATTAGCAAGGACACTTAGCTTCCTGAAGATATGTCTCTAACGTTATCGGGCTAAGAAGGCTCTATTTCAGATCGATATTGGTTCTTCAGTAGGAAGCCTACCAGACTGTGTTTGATTTATTCCAGCCTAGCTGGCTTCCTCTGGGTCTCCTCTAAGCTTTTGTCCTTCCGTCTTGCAGCCCGTCCACTACGAAGAGAAGAACTGGTGCGAGGAGCAATACTCCGGGGGCTGTTACACCACCTACTTCCCCCCTGGGATCATGACTCAATATGGAAGGTAGAGCAAAAGCGCGCTAAGCTGTCACTGAAATTCCGTGAGTCTGAATCCAGACTCTAAATGGGTTCCGATGGCTTTTCTCCCTTTTTTTTTCTTTTTTGGTAAATTCTTACAAAAGACAAGAAGGAGCAAGAAATCCCCAGTTTCCTTTGCATCTTGTGAATCTCATGAGTGAAGTCATTCTAATTCTCCATCATGCTGGTGCTTTGCCCTCTGAGTCCCTCTGAAGGAGCGGGCCCAATCAATGTAACCAACGAAGGTTGCCACATAAGAACAGGAATTCAGAGAGTCAGAGGGCTCACTTGTATTGTCAGAAGAATTATCTTTATACTGACTTTAGAGCTCAGTAAGATCTCCTTAAGTGGAACCGTAGACCTGCCCGCATGGGTACAGCATTAATAAAAGCAATCCTCAAGTCAGAATTGCTTTGAAGTTTATTATCAAGGACGCCGACCTGCCCAATTTTTGGATTTGCTAAGTATAGAATACGTCCATAGTAATCGCTTCATTCGGGATTTATTGGCTAAGTGCCAACCATTTGCCAAACACTGTGCTAGAAACTTCGATACTGAGAAAATTCCTCCCTGCCGTGAAGGAGCTGACAGCGTTGGGGGCTGTGGTGGGGATTGAGAGAAGAGAGGACAGCAGACATTGTGGTAGGTCCTCTAACAGATGGGCTTACAGATACCATGGGGGACCCAGGGAGGGATCGGCTTGCCTGACCGAGAGAAATCTAAGAAGGCTTCATAATACACATACCACCTGAGGAGTATAGAAGGCGGGGAAAGATATTGGAGAACGCATCCTGGGCAGATGGACCATTATGAGCAAACACTTGGAGTCCTTCAAGTTTATGGGTTGTCTGGGGAGAGTTCTGCATGACTGGGCTCTGGGTGACATTGGAAAGGGAATAGAGAATCAGAAAAGCAAATAGGATCCTTTGCCTCATAGAACACGATCAAGAATACAAAACTTACCCTTTCAACAAAGAACGGCCGATCAGAGCATCACTTTTGGTTTTGGTTTCGTGATTCGATTAGATCTCTGACCACGGGCTGGCAAGTTTTATGCTCAATCCCATAAGGTGTTGCAAGAAAATGTCTCTCTGGCATTGGGATGGTGGGGAGTGAAAAGGAGATTCACCCACACTGGCGTGACCCTGGCCACGTGACAGAAACAATGTAGACCCCATCGTGTCGGGCATTGGTGGTGACATGATAATGCCCTTTTTTCATCTTTATTTCTTCCCAAGGACGTGTGTCAGCCTTCATATCGCTAGCTGCAATTCGTAAGGTAGAAACTAAGGCTCAGTATATCTTCCTTTGACCCTTCAGGTTTATGACATTTGAGATACTGCAGAGAGGGTTATCTTCATGACTCTGGAAGTACACGGAAAAGATCCTGCTTCCAGATGAAGACAGGGGGCAGTATTGACAGCGCTTTAGTAAAGAACACATATTTTACTTATTATTTATTTTTTAACATTTTTATTTTTATACATATTTATTTTTATACATATTTTTTAACAAATATTTTAATTAAATATTTGTTAATGTTTATTCACTTTTTGAGAGACAGAGTGTGAGCAGGGCAAGAGCAGAGAGAGAGGGAGGCACAGAATCCAAAGCAGGCTCCGGGCTCTGAGCTGTCAGCACAGAGCCTGACGTGGGGCTCGAACTCACGAGCCGCGAGATCGTGACCTGAGCCGAAGTCGGACGCATAACCGACTGAGCCACCCAGGCGCCCCAAGAACCCATAGTTCTTAAGGAGTTTTACTTCCGGGTAGACAGAAAAACTAATGGTAGTGATGAAGCAGTGAAACACATAAAGAAATATTTTACTCCAGCAAGCCATGAGGAATATACGTGGAAATATCCTTTTTTGTGAATAGATACCATCTGCTCACTCACCTGCGGTAAAAAAGGCAGGGACGTTTCTTCTCCAGCTGTTGGACTTCCCCCCCCCCCCACAAGCGAAGATTTGCACATGGCAAGTAGAGAAAAACTATCTCTCTGTTTGACATTAATTCTTGGTTTTTACATTTTTACGTGGCAACGTATTAGCCTGACTAGTTCTCTAAGCCTTTCTTCTCTCCTCTAATATTTCACTCTAGGATTTGGCCAGGCCTTCCATCCTGGGGTTTCCAATTTGGGGGTTAGTTCCCTCAAGCTGAAAAAAGCCAACATGTGGTGAAAGCAACATTGTTTAATGAACTTGGAGAAAGCAAATTTACCTTCTCTGGCAGGGAGCCCTTCCTGAATACCCTTAGGCTCTCCAGACCATGCTGGCTATGGATCATTCCAGATTATTCCATGCACTATAGTCAGTATTTAATATTCTACAATATCTTGTCTTCTACTTCCTACTTGGCAACAGTAAGGGCCAATGAAAGAAAACCCCACTAATTGAAGCATGCCCATTTTTTGGCTGATAAAAGTCTTGGTGGTATACAGGGTTGACCAAGATAAGAGTTTGGTTGTTCGCTCTGGACATCCACATCCTTTACTTGATATAATGGAAACCTGATGGGGAGCCTGGGTGGCTCAGTTGGTTAAGCATCCGACTCTTGGTTTTGGCTCAGGTCGTGATCTCACGGTTCGTGGGTTTGAGCCCCGTGTCGGGCCCTGGGCTGACAGCTCAGAGCCTGGAACCTGCTTCGGATTTTGTGTCTGCCTCTCTCTTTGCCCCTCCCCCACCTGGGCTCGCTCTCTCTCTCTCTCTCTCTCTCTCTCAAAAATAAATATTAAAAAAATTGTAAAAAAAAAAAAAAGGAAACTTAAGATAGGATGAATAATGACATCATAACAGTGCTCCCCATATGGTGTTTTTGTCAGGGTAGCAACAAACCATCCCTCTTAGAAGCTAAGTTCTAACGCACTTTTGTCCCATTGTATAGCGTATGGGCACTCCTTCCTAACTAGTGATGATGATACACGAGACAAAGCATAGAGGATAAAAAACAGAGACCTGGACCTCTGGGAGACCTAGTTCAAATCCTGGCTCTGCTATTTTCTAGCAGTGTGGCTCTTGGCACATTTCTTCAGGCCTGTTTCTTCATGTGAGAAAGGGGACAATGATAACAGTAGCTATGCCGTGGAGTTCTTGAAAAGGATCAAGTAATTCAGTAGAGGGAAGAAGTATAACCAGGTGGCTAAGACTGTGGGTGCTGGAGTCAAATGGCCTGGGTTCAAATACCAGCTCTGCCACTTACTAGCCATTACCTAGAGCGAAGGACTTTGTGGCTGGTTAGACTCCCCCGGAAGCAGACTCTGAAGCACAGGTAGCACATGAGCTACGTATGAGAGAGAGCCCTTGGTGTCGATGCTTGTGGAAGTGAGAGGAAAGAACCAAGAGTAGGAAGAGGGAGAAGTTGGACCGTGATGTAGTCTCGTGAAGGCCTCAGCTGATCCCCTAGGGAGCTCTGGAGGTAGGATGGCCCGTGAGAGTTGTTCCAAGTTGGAGCAAGGGGGTTAGGTCTTTACCACCCCATGATGATTGATCATTGAGTGCTTCTGCTTCTGGGAGAAGGCATGACCTTGAGATGAGACAGTTTTCTTCAGCAGTCTCCAAAGAGGATTGACATCAGAAGGCATGTTCTGGAAGCACCCCCCCCACCCCTGCCCCCTGGCCAGTAGCTGGGAATAAATCCTTCATTCTTGCCAGGGCAGGCGGGGGGGTCTTGACAGTGTTTCCCAATGACACACAGTCTCTGTACCTCCATAGTCTCATCTGCAAAATGGGGATGATAACAACACCGACCTCATAGGGCTGTGATGAGGATTGATCCAATTAGAATGCAGTAAAACTCTTAACACTGGTAGAGGGAGGCGCTCAGTGAGCGGTAGTCTTGTAGCCGTCGTCAGACCCACAGATTTGTTACCGGTCACCAGTAGAAAACTTCTTAGAACTCATTGGACCGTGCTCACTAAGAGATGGGGAATCCAAGAGCTCGGCGAGAGGAAGTGATTTGCCAAGTTCATTGCTGGAATAGCCAGGTAGGGAACCGGGACATGTATCACCTTGCTTACAGCTGGTGAGCCATGAACGGAGCTATACATGACTTGGCTCAAATAGTCCCAAGTTCCACGTAGGTGACGTAAATACATACTCCCCTGATGTCAGTCCCTTTACCTGTAAGCTCTTGGTGCAGGAGGGGACTTCAGCTTGCATTCCTTGTCTGTAACAAGGACCATGCGATAGCTAGAGGAAGCTGTGAACCTTATTTCAGAATTGCCAGTGTGCTCCTGATGTTTAGTATCGGAGGAAACCGACCACACTCGGTCTTTGCGGGCAGGCTCTTCTCTGACTCTCTGAGACTGACCACTTTTACCTCTTTGCTTTTGTTTCAAGGGTTCTACGACAGCCCGTGGGCAGGATTTATTTTGCAGGCACCGAGACGGCCACCCACTGGAGTGGCTACATGGAGGGGGCTGTGGAGGCCGGGGAGAGAGCAGCCAGAGAGGTAAGGCCTCGGGGTCACGGGCTGTGGGGAAGGAGGCAATGCAGGAGTCTGACAAACAGGTCGAAGATGTCTGAGATCCTGGAGGCCAACTCCCCAGTAACCTCCACCTGAAGATCCATGAAACACCGCTTTTAAAAATTTTTTTAATGTTTATTTACTTTTGAGAGACAGAGAGACAGAGGGCGAGCGGGGGAGGGGCAGAGAGAGAGGGAGACACAGAATCTGAAGCAGGCTCCAGGCTCTGAGCTGCCAGCACAGAGCCCGACGCGGGGCTCGAATCCACGAACCGTGAGATCATGACCTGAGGGGAAGTCCGGCACTTAACCGACTGAGCCACCCAGGCGCCCCATGAAACACCATTTTAACAGTATTCTCAGGAACAATGAACATCTTAATCCAGAAGCAATAATGAAAATATCTGTCATGGAACCCAAAGTAAAAAGACCCTATGGGGCAAAAGATCACTATGGATATACTTAAAAGATAACCTAGGTCTAATATAAAACCAAACACATTTTTATTATGACTCAGAATTCGTTTATATATTTCCTGACAACCCCTATGATCTCATGTTCAAAACTACTAAAATTTCTGGTGAGCCTAACAGTTGGAGCCTCTTATGTTCTAGATGAAAGACCTTTTAGAGCCTTTTAAAGGTTGAATGGACCACATTGGCTTTTACCCTGGTGTTTTGATGGATATCCCAAGAAACGTTCAGTTAGTCCTGTATTTTTTATTTAAAAATTTTTTTTCTGTTTATTTATTTTTGAGAGAGAGAGAGAGAGAGAGAGAGCGAGCACGAGTGGGGGGAGGGGCAGAGAGAGAGGGAGACACAGAATCCGAAGCAGGCTCCATGCTATCAGCACAGAGCCAGACATAGGCGCTTGAACTCACAAACCTTAGAATCATGACCTGAGCCAGAGTTGGACGATTAGCCGACTGAGCCACCCTGGCGCCCCCAGTTAGTCCTTCAAAGAGCAGATTCGCAGGAAGATGGTGTCACTTTTACTATTCGCGAAAATAACTCTTTCTTTTCAGATCCTGCATGCCATGGGGAAGATCCCAGAGGATGAAATCTGGCAGGGAGAACCAGAGTCAGTGGTAGGTTGCATTTTATTTCATGAATTTAAATCTCCTTTCTCTAAAAACAATTATTTGCAGAAAGAACCACTTGTATATAGTCCCACGCCTTTCCCTAAGTGATTCAACCCATGCATGCTTAAAAAGATAACCATGATGGAGACCAATTGGACAATAAATTTCATATTAAAAAAAATTAAAAAATTAAAAAAATCAAAATAAAATAAAACCTCCGGTTTTTCAGAAAAAAATGGAAACCAATTTGACAATGAATTTCATATTTAAAAAAATACATAAATAATAAAAAAATAAAAAATTAATACAAATAAATAGGTAAATAAAATAAAATCACTGTTTCTCAGGAAAAATAAATAAATAAATAAATAGACAGATAGATAACCATGAGTGAGGGCAGAGGTGAGAGAGATGTAAAAGAAATCGATAAATTTGTAGCTGCCACATCCATTGCAGATTATCAGGGGGAAAAAAAACACGATTTTTTTTTTTTGGCCAGAGAGTTCTAGGACATATTAAGAATTCAATGATTGCCTGCTGAATATATCTCTAACCTGGTGATTCCCAACAAGGGGTAGGAAACGAAAGGAAGATATGTCAGCATCCCCTGTCTACAGTCCAAGGGATGCAGCGGAATGAAACGGAGCAGATTTAGATTAAAAACAGCATTTGCAGTATACGCCCTATTACTTTTCTAATAAAACCTCAGGAACTTTTCCTATAGAGTGAAATGCATTGCAGAGGACAAGGGTCAAAAGGGTCAGAGTTACTCCTTGATCAAGGTGAAAAGTAAAGCTCTGCCAGTGCCCATCACTGTCTTAGTGCCTCTGTCAGAGATGGGACTGGGGGCTGAATGGACCGCGGATTCATTCCCCTCAACAAATAGTGACTTTGTAGCTACTCTGCCGCGGCCACCATGTTAAGGGCCTACCACTGCGTCCATGGGGCGACAACATGTGGGGAGAACAGGTGATAACCAGAAGGCACAAGGCTCATGAACCAGACACGCCAGGAGTGTGAAAACAAGGGGCCATCTTGGCCTGAGGACACAGGAAAGGCTCCCCCAGGAGCCTGTGAACTAAGACTGGAAGCATGACTCCGCATTAGCCAAGTAAAGGGCCTAGCGGAGAATGGGGGATGCGTGTCATGAGCAGCGGGCACTTTATATTTAACGGCCCAGCGGTTGGCAAGAGTGGGTCATGTTCAGAGAGCTGGAGGAAATATTTCTGGAGCAAAGCGCATAAGCCCCGTACTGACAGCGTATGTTCTCCGAATCCAGGATGTCCCCGCGCAGCCCACTACCGCGACCTTCTTGGAGAGACATTTGCCCTCTGTGCCAGGCCTGCTGAGGCTGCTTGGACTGACCACCATCCTTTCGGCAACCGCTCTCGGCTTCCTGGCCCACAAGAGGGGTCTACTTGTGCGGTTCTAAGGAGGGGGCGTCTGTAACTACACTTTCCCTTTACTCCGTCGGGTGTGTGGGTTTGGGGAAGGGGTTGCAATAAAGTTCCAAGAAGATGTGTAGACTGGAGAATGAGGTGGGGAGCACGAAGACAAGTCAGACTTCCGACCGCAGCACACACAGTATGTCTTCTTCCATTTGGCCCCTACATGTGGTCCCCCGTACCTGGCTTCGCGCTCTGTCTTGCCCATGTCCCACTTTACCACCCCCAGAATCTTTACAGTAGCTAAACAGGCTCTTTGAGGTCCTCGCTGTCCCACAATGCACCTTGCCCATGCACAAGAAAGCTAGTTTTTTCCCCACCTCTGTGGCTTTGTGCTCGTCTCTTACATATAACGTCCTCTTCGTCCAAGTTCTCTGCCTTTGTCCTTAGAATCCCATAATGTTATCGCTGGGCCTTAGAGACCACCCAGGCTTCACCTTCTATTATAGTGGTGATCAAACCAAGGCCAGGAGGGGCAGAGCTGAATGAATTGCCCCAGGTCTACAATAAGCCACTGATACCTGGGGGGCTAGAACACAGGTCCGTTGCCTTTCCCACCCCTCAGTATGTGTGCCCCGATCACCCTCTTCCACTCCCTGCCATGGTCACTGATGGCGTTCCTTTGTGTGGGTTTGCTCTGTACTGAGTTGTTACGCGCTACGCAGTGCTACTCGTTATGTATCCTTAAGTCTTACTGTCTCATGCAATGCATCTTCGGATGATGTTAATTTCTTGGAGGATAGGAATCTTGTCTTTTCTTCCCTTTGTACCCTCCATTGTGTCTGGATACAGAGGTCAGCACACATTTAGGCAATCTAAAATAAAGTTGATTGACCAGATGTCTGTTGTCTTCTTTTGGGGGGTGGTGACTTTCGAGGTTTTGACCGATCAAATCAAGACCCAGTATTAGGCACATAACTGTGGGTTTAATGTATTTGGTCAAAATTTCCTCGAGGCCTAGATGATGCATGCATTTTGACTGCGTGACCCATCATGGGCGATGTGTAGGTGAACACTTGGTAAATGATCCATAATGATATTATAAGGATGCTAAGAGAACTCCTTCCTTTCATACCCCCCCACAAAAACCTGTCAAAGTAATTGGCATATTAATAAGATGCTTTAACTAATAAGATAATTATAATATTTCAGTTGACTGTTTCATATTCCTTATCAGTGCAAAGCTTTTTACTAGGCACACTCATTAATTTAAAAGTACAGTTTCAGAGTCCATTAAATCCTATTCAAACTACTTTTTGAATAGGATATCATCATTTCAAAATATTCACGTGTCTCAACTCCCGAGGTCAGTTCTTGTCACAGTATATTTTAAATCCATACATGACCATTGTCATTCCCTTCTTTAGAAAATGGTATCTATATGAGATGATGATGTTGATGAACCTTATTGTAGTAATCATTTCACAGTATATATGTTCCATCATTGTGATGTACATTTTAAACTTACACTGTGCTGCATATCAGTTAGATCTCAATGTAACCGGGGCACAAAGGTTTACCGAATTTTTAAAAAAGAAGAACCAGGGGCGTCTGGGTGGCTCAGCTGATTGAGCATCCGACTCTTGATTTGGGCTCAGTTCATGATCCCAGAGTCATGAGATCAAGCCCCGAGTTCTGCTCTGTGCTGACAGCGCGAAGCCTGCTTGGGATTCTCTCCCCCACCTCTGCCCCTCTCCCACTCAGGCACGTGCACTCTCTTTTTCTGAAATAAATCAATTTTTAAAAATAAATGGTTTAAAAAAAAAAAAAAGGAATGGGTGCCTGGGTGGCTCGGTCGGTTAAACGTCCGACTTCAGCTCAGGTCATGATCTCACGGTTTGTGAGTTCGAACCCCGCATCAGGCTCCTTGCTGTCAACGCAGAGCCCACTTGGGATCCTCTGTCTCCCTCTCTCTGCCCCTCCCCCCACTCATGCACGCTCTCAATAAATAAATAAATAAACAAATAAACAAATGATAAAAAATTAAAATAAAAAAAAAACACAGGAAGAATCACATCAGGAGTTACCTTTTCCAGGAATCTTCTGGACCATCGATCCTCCATTTGGGCCAGATAGTCCTTTTCTTTGTTCTCCCAATGCCACATGCATAGACCTTGTGTCCTACACTTACCACACGATACTGCAATTGCCCAGTCATGTCAATTATCAGTTACCGAGGTAAATCCTGAGATCGACAAAAATGGGAAATGTGAAAGCCGTAAAAAACAGTTTCTTCTCCGTTAAAACTCCTCATCAGTTTTGAGGGTATAAAAAGAGTGGGGAGGCCTTTTGTGAATGGGGTAGATTAATGAAGAGATCTCTCCAGAGAGCTGCCATGCTCTGAGTCCAATGCACCCCAAGGAGGAAGGAGAGGGGTGCTACCTTCTTATCCCAAGCCTAGTGAGAGGGGTTTATTTCCTCTGAGCGATTGACACACCCCTGAGGAATCTAAAGCCCTGGGCTCTGCTCAAGGTGCTTCTGACCAGAGAGCAAGGGACTCTCACAGAGACTGCCAAAAAATGAGAAGCTGAATAGGTATCAAAATTGGCCATCCGCAGGGGCGCCTGGGTGGCTCATTTGGCTAAGCGTCCAACTTCGGCTCAGGTCGTGATCTCGCAGTTGATGAGTTTGAGCCCTGCATCGGGCTCTCTGCTGTCAGCGGAAGCCCACTTCAGATTCTCTCTCTGTCCCTCACCCCCCTCTCAAAAATAAGTAGATCGTTTTTAAAAAGTTGAGCATCCACAAGGAAGGCACTGCCTGTGTTGGGGTAGTCAACGTCAGAAAGGGCCAGTATGAAAGTCTCTGAATAAAACCCCACAAGTGTCCCCATAAGAGTCAGTCTTCATGACATTCATGTCCAGAGAATATAAAACCATCATCCAAGAGGACCACTCAAGTAGGAATGTTCACTGAACCTCCTTCCCTCGTCCCTTTCCACACACACCCCTGAAGTCACTTGGCCTACTGAGGCATCTCAACAGCAGTGACCAATGTCATTGGATGTGACATCATGCGATGTCCTAAGATGTCAGGGACGTCATGAGACTTCACTGAACTACAGTGGGCTGATGTCCCCTACTTCACTTCTAGTTTTTCTATGGAAACTGAGTATACCTCTGCCAACATTCCTCCCTCCCATCTGCTTTCTTTCAAACTTCAATTCTCCTTGTCCCCAATTACCTAGCCCTCTGTCACTACACACCCTTTAGGATTTTGTCTCCTGGACAATCTGTCAGGATCACTTTACTCCCATCTTAGCCCTGGCTCCAAACTAAGAAGGACATGTTCTCATTTCAACAATCGATTAAACCTTGTGATCCAAAGAAAATTGTCTAGAATGTTCTGGAATCTAAGGAACTGTGTACACAACCAGGTGCAATGTGGTGCTGGGTTTGTGGTTGTTTGTTTCCTGTTAGTTTGTTTTTTAAGTGCTGAGCAAGATTCATCAGGAAATTCTCCTGGAGAGGGAATCTTAATGACATTTCAGTCTGTAGACACTAGAAGCCAAGCTCCTGCATTGGCAACAACTGATCTAATCAGACCCTGGGCTGCTACTTTCTGATGTGATTGCTCTTGTCATTTCTGCTGAGACCATGCAATGAGTCACTGACATATCATATACCACTCCAGCAGAATGACATTTCAGCCTCTGGCCCCCATCCGTGATCCCTTTTGACCTCTTCTTTCGCCTTTCCTTACTTCACTAATCCTCAACCATTTCTTCCTTAAGCATTCTGGTTCAGTTTATTCTTCTGTTTCAAGGCAAAATGCTGAGTGGCACTGAGCTTTTGCACTTGAGTCTGACATACCGAACTGTCTTACCTCTAGGCCATTTCATTGTATTGTATTTTCTTTTCCCTAACCTGCTGTTGTTATAGACTCTTAAGTCTGAAGTTCTCTTTTGGCCAGCAAAAGGGCGGACGCAGGATTGAAAGCGAGAGATGGCTAATGTCCGGGAAAAGACAAGAGCCCCGAATAAGGGGCCTTGCCCCATTTTTATTAGGATCAGAAGGCTTACAAACATAACGATCGACATGCACATAAGGACAGTGAATCTGTGAACATTAGCTTGTGGACGTGAGGGAAAGGGGGTCTCGAGGATACTTAGGGTTAGGGGTTTGGGTTAATACAAAACAAAATCCAGGCGCTGGGCAGTTGGGAGGAAGGTTGTTTACAGCGGACATGAGGCAGCATCTCTGTTTATCTTTGCCAGCCTTGGGAATGAGACAGATAGGGGGAAATAACCTCAGGGTTGACAAGCCACCTTTTCTTTTGTTAACCATCTCCACTCCAGGCGGCTTTGTTTGCAGCACAGCGGTCCATAGTCCAATTCACCAATTTACCTAACCTGGCCCTATCCTCCTGTGAAAGCAGCTTTCTGCTATAGTATTAAATTGGGGGTGCTTTCACCCTGAATATCTAATCTTGTTACTCCTATGTATTGGGCACCTTTGTGCCGTTTCTATTTCAAGCCTTTGCCTCTCTCTATTTTGAGGGGCTCTGCACCCCTCCCTATTTTGGGGTGCCTTTGTACCTCCCTATTCCTGACACCTTTGTGCCTCCCTATTCTCAGGGTGTCTTTGCACCCCCCTGTTCTTGGGTGACAGTCTGATTTACCCAAACTTGGGGGTGAGCATTTCATGACTTTGTATTTCTTTATGACTTGTCAACCCGTTGGTGTGAGCCTGGGGTGGGGGGCGGGGAGGTTCCTAAGCTTATCCTCCACATGCTGTCAGGAGCTTTTCAATCCCAGAATCTTCCCTGTGTTATAGAAAATCAAGAGGAAAGTCCTGATTTATGGCAGAGGGTGCGGGTGGGGCAGTGGGAAGAAGACCAGAGAGCTGGCTTGGGCTGTGAGCCCCTCATCCCCATTACCCATTCCTCTTCTCTGGCCTCCTGCTGTCCTCTGTCCGCTCTTCTCCTCTTCTGCTGCTTGTCCTCCAGTGCAGCCAAGTGCTTGGGCCCCAGTCCACCGGTCAACACTGGGTTTGGGTAAATATAACCCCTTCTGGAGTCCAAGGCTCACTGGCGATATTGGCCCTTTGGATTATGCATCTGTATGTTTTAGGAGCATCCCAAGGACAAGACGGTCTTCAAAGTAATGTTTTTCTAAAAGCTGCTTGGAGTGTTAAAATCAGGAAAGAAATTGTGTCCTTAAGTAGTGTAAGAGCCTCCCTGCCAACTCCCTGCCTCCTTGAGCCCCTTTATTCTAGGTGCCCAGTGCCAAAAGCACCACTTAAGCAAAGGACAATGTAGGTGATGAAACTTGCCATAGAAAAGAGCAGTATAAGAACGGGGCTCACAGAGGGGGGCTCTAGATGTTACAGGCCATTCCCATCGGCAATGGCCATTTCTTTTTGAGCCACAAGTTAGGGCAAAATGTTTGGTATTAGACTTAGTCAATAATCAATCCTTCCAACTTCTTCCTAATAGAATCTTGCTTTGGTTCAGCTATTCGCCCACTGTTCTGCTGCAGGATAGCTAGGCTGGCCACGTCCTCAGCCCCAAGCTGTGGGTACTGGTCAGTCTAAGCGAATCGTGGTGGGCCTGTTTCCTTTGTCAATGATTGACTTAAGCCTAACTATGTTATGCAATTCTGCCTAATGGAACAAAAGAAGTCTTCTTGGGAGGTAGGCTAGAGCTTCTGGGAAAGTGAGGGAAAGGGTTCCTCACTCTTTTTTTTTTTTTTAAGATTTGATTTTTAAGTAATCTCTACACCCAGTGTCGGGCTCGACCTTACAACCTTGAGATCAAGAGTCACATGCTCTACTGACTGAGCCAGCCAGGCACTCCAGGGACCTTCATTCTTAAAAACAGACACATGAAATAAAAAGTCCCCTCCCATACTTCCTATGGACAAGTGTCTGGATGAGATATTTGTAATTGCTACAACCATCTAACTTTCAAGCCAATGACAAATCCCACACACAGAACAGGTCAGGGCCAAAAAAGTCACAGAGAGGGATGCCTGGGTGGCTCAGGTGGTTAAGCGTCCGACTCTTGACTTTGGCTCAGGTCATGACCTGACGGTTGTGGGACCGCGCCCCGCGTCGGGCTCTGGGCTGATAGTGCGAAGCCTGGCTTGGGATTTTTTCTCTCTCCCTCTGTCTCTGCCCCCCCCCCCCACCCCGCTTTGCACACGTGTGTTCTCTCTTTCTCTCTCAAACTAAATAAATAAACATTTTTTAAAAAGTCACACAGAAACTGAGTTGCATTCCTGATGCACCCTGCTTACAGCCTACCCTGACTCAGGATGGCTGACCATATGAAAAATAAGTTCAACAGTTTTAAATATGTGTTTTCTGGTATTTAGAGTCCAAAGCATCCTACAAGATGCACCTAACTCGACACAACTTAAGACCTTCTTTCAAGACCGTCTTAGGATAATAATCATGCTTATTATTAATTGTGATAACAGCTACCCTTCATTACGCATGTATTATTTACAAGACACTGTATATCATCTCTTTCAATCCTGAGATCACCCCCATCATCTCCATTATACAGATGAGGAGTCTGAGTCTCAGAGATGCTATGAGACAAAGGTCTCATAATCAGGAAGAGGTGGACATGAGCTTCAACCCCCCACCCCCACCCCGGGAGTTGTTCTAAACCTCTAGGTGTTCTCTTCACTTCCTGAGCCAGGCTTATAAGAAGTTACCCAGATGTCCATCAATGGATGAATGGATAAGGAAGATGTGGTATATACACACAATGGAATATTACTCAACAATCAAAAAGAATGAAATCTTGCCATTTGCAACTACGTGGAGGGAACTGGAGGGTATTATGCTGAGTGAAATTAGTCAGAGAAAGACAAATATCATATGACTTCACTGATACGAGGACTTTCAGAGACAAAACAGATGAACATAAGGGAAGGGAAGCAAAAAGAATATAAAAACAGGGAGGGGGAACAAACCATAAGAGACTCAAATATGGGGAACAAACAGAGGGTTACGGGAGGGGTTGTGGGAGGGGGGATGGGCTAAAAGGGTAAGGGCCACTAAGGAATCTACTCCTGAAATCATTGTTGCACCATATGCTAACTAACTTAGATGGAAATTTACAAATAAATAAATTAGTAATAAAAGAAAAAAAGAAGTTATCCAGAACACCAAGGACCTGACCTCTCTGAGTTGCTAGTATTTCCAAAGCCTAGATATTTTCCTTTGCAAAACAGCTTTTTTCTTGCTCTCTTAGCACTCTGTTGAACCCCCACATCTTCTTTATATATATATATATATATATATATTTTATTTTTTTTTTTTTTTTTTGCCTACTGCACTATATGGATCATAGGATCATCCCCATTCAACCATAACTCAGCAAGTATATATTGAATACTATCTCTTCCGGGTCTTCTAGGTGCTGGGAATATAGTTGTGAACAAAACTGAGGAAGCCCCTCCCTCATGGAGCTTAAATGCTAACAGGTAGACAATCAATCAGTCAGTACTGTGATGCACCATCCGTGGAGAGAAGTGTCATCAAGAAAATGCAAGCAAGGTAGGGGAAAAGTTGTGGTGTGGGCAGAGGGTGGTATGCTCTTTGGGGGAAGAGCCTTCCAGGCAGGCGAAACAGCAGGTGCAAAGCCCAAAGGTGAGAGTGTGATTGGAACATCAAAGAAATAGCAAAGGAGCCCGCAAGGCAGGAGCAAGAGTCACAGAAAACTAGCGGTAGAGGAAATAAGGTTGAGAGTTTGACGGGAGCCAGGTCATGTCTTAGGCCATAGTAAGGCTCTGCCTTTTCAGTATGAGGGTGAAGACAATCTACTGGAGGGTTTCTAGCAGGCGAGGAGGTTTGGCAAATGCTGGGCCACTTGGGTGGCTCAGTCCATTAAGCGTCTGAGTCTCAGTTTCAGTTCAGGTCACGATCTCAGGGTTCGTGAGTTCAAGCCCCATGTCTGCCTCTGCGCTGCTTGGGATTCTCTCTCTCCCTCTCTCTCTCTCTGCCCCTCTCCTGCTCATACAGTCTCTGTCTCTCTCAAAATAAATACACTTAAAAAATGTTTTTTCCAGGGGCACCTGGGTGGCTCAGTCGGTTAAGCGTCCGACTTCCGCTCAGGTCGTGAACTCACGGTTTTTGAGCTCGAGCCCCGCTTTGCGCTCTGTGCTGACAGCTCGGAGCCTGGAGCCTGCTTCGGATTCTGTGTCTCCCTCTTTCTCTGCCCCTCCCTCACTCATACTCTGTCTCTCTTTGTCTCAGAAATAAACATTAAAAAAAAAAAAACTTAAGGGGCGCCTGGGTGGCTCAGTCGGTTAAGCAGCTGACTTTGGCTCAGGTCATGATCTCACGGTCCATGAGTTCGAGCCCCACGTCGGGCTCTGCGCTGACAGCTCGGAGCCTGGAGCCTGCTTCGGATTCTGTGTCTCCCTCTCTCTGACCCTCCCCTGTTCATGCACTGTCTCTCCCTGTCTCAAAAATAAGTAAAACGTTAAAAAAAATTTTTTTTAATAAAAAAAAATTTTTTTTAATAAAAAAAAATTTTTTTAAATAAAAAAAAATTTTTTTTAAATAAAAAAAAAATTTTTTAAATAAAAAAAATTTTTTTTTAAATAAAAAAAATTTTTTTTCCAAAAAATTTGTTTGTAAGAATTACTTTGTAGAGGATACTATGGTCTGCCACCCAGATCCCTCTGCTGGGTACTAATGGTCCTCCTTCTCCCTGGAAGTTAGGAAGCTGATAGCTCATGGCTTTATCCCTTTCTGTAAGCTGATGAAACCCCCTGGCCCAAAGATCTGCCCCTCCCTAGGGGTAGTCCACATCCAATGACTGGGCTCAGCTGACACCTCTATGGCAATGAGGTCATAGTTCAACTTCACCTTCTGCCCAGTTTTGTTTCCCTCACTCCCTCATAGGTGTTGATCCCAAGGGCACCCTTGGGAAAACTTCCTTGGTCGCCTGGTCTAGTGTAATAGATTGGAGAGATCTATTACATATCCATGGACATCCAAGTGTGGATGGCAGGTAGACTATTAACCATGCCTGTTAGAGTTTAGGGGAGAGTTTGGGGCTGATGATATAATTTGGGGAGCCCTGGGATTGAGTGTAGATAGAGAAATGTCTGGGGATGCGCCCCGAGACGTTCGAACATTTCGTGTGAAATGTTCCGTATATATTCGCTCAATTGCAAGCAGTTGTGATTCTGGGGTGCCTGGGTGGCTCTGTCAGTTGAGCATCTGACTCTTGATTCCAGCTCAGGTCATGATCTCACAGTCCGTGGGTTCGAGCCCCACATCAGGCTCCATGCTGACAGAGTGGAGCCTGCTTGGGATTCTCTGTCTCCCTCTCTCTCTTCCCTTTCCCTGCTTGTGTTCTCTCTCCCTCTCTTTCAAAAATAAATAAACATTTTTTAAAAACCCAAACAAACAGCTGTAATCCCTAAAAGAACCATGGCAATTAGAGTACTCAGAAAGACTGCTGCGATCATCCATGATTTCACTCTGATCATCCATTATGAGCTACATTATTACAGCTTTCCAGTGATGATAATAACCTGATGTTAGAAGGTGAATAGTTATTTTTTTAAATCTCCTGAAAACATTTGTTGTATATTTCTGATGTTCAGACACCTGGTGAAACGATCTGCTGTTGTTATTTATGTATTTGCTTATTGTCTGCTCCTTCCCAAAGGATTTGAGGCAACATCTAGCAGTACATGTAAATATAAAGATAATAAATCAAAACAAAATCAAGACTTGTGCCCTCAAAAAAGATGGCGGGGGGGGGGAAGGAAGGGGGGAATCTGAGGGACAGGACTCTGGCAAGGACACACTGACCAAGGCCTAAAGTGTCCCTGTTTTTTTAAATGTTTATTCATTTTTGAGAGAGAAACCATGGGGCGTGGGGGACAGAGGATCCGAAGCAGGCTCTTCGCCGACAGCAGCGAGCCTGATGTGGGGCTTGAACTCCTGAGAAGCGCCGAGATCGTGACCTGAGCTGAAGTCTGACACTCGACTGACTGAGCCGCCCAGGCGTTCCCTCCATTTTATTTTGTCGTACTGTCTGAAACATTACATCAGAAAGCCTCTTGGTTAGGGGTCTCTCAAAATGCACATTCAGCCCACCAAGTGATCTCCTGGCACGTCTTACCCTAGTGTGAATAAGCTTCATCAGATTGTGGTGAACCCAGAGATAAAATCTTCTCCGAAGATGGATTTCTGAGCAATATTGGCATCAGGTGAGCTCGGGATGTTGGGAGACCCATGATTCTTCCTTCCCCTTCACTTTCTGGGCTCTTTCTCCGGCTCTCCCCTTCAATGTCAGCCTTTCCTCATGTCTCTCCTTGGCCTCCTCCTGGTCTGCTTTTGGTGGGCGACCTCCCCCTTTTCCAAGATCCTGTTGCCGGGAAAGGGCCCCCAACGTGTGCCATGTTTTCCGGGGGTCAGGAAGGGGGTTGCTAAAAGATCCTTTACGTGGCTTGACCTTACGTGTGTCGCCTGTTTGAAAGAGCTCAGTGAAAAAGTGCACGGGCCAACTGGGATAAAGATGGGTGACGGGGAAGGGGCTTGGTGAGTTCTAGTGGCCTTTTGTCCACCCAGCAGACTGGGGCCTGAGAACCCTCTATTGGGGCTTGTACTTGTGGGCAATACCTCTTTGTTGGGCAGCCTCCCCTATTGTCAGCGTGGAGAATTTCTACCTTGTGTCTTCAGCCACTCTGCTCCAGAAGGCCGTTCTTCAGGAAGTCAAGGGGAGGAGGGTGGGCTGGGCCAGTGAGGCTGTACCCCCAGCGCGATCCATCGGGACTTGCAATCACAGAGTATCCCTGGCTTGGTAGGGTGACCCGGATAGGTGAGCAGGGAGAGCAGCAGGATCCCAGGTGGGACTGGCAGGTGAGTCGGTCAAGGTCTCAAGGGAGACTCGGGCAGGTGGATCCAGAGGTCCCGCCCTCAGCTGGGGGCAAGGGCAGGAGGTGGGAAGCTCCTGGGTTCCAGCTATATCCTGGCCTCACAGGGCAATTAAAGTGCCCAACGCAGACCACGGGCCTAAGACTGGGTCCAGACCCCATCCTCTGACAAAGATAGGCCTGCCTTAGGGAACAGGACTGAGGTTCTGTGCCTTATAACCATCAGCAGCCCCCTGGGAGGGGGCTTGAAAGCACTCACCTCATGCCAAACGATCCTCATATTGTGCCAATACTGTCTTCTAGCTTTACCTAACCAGAAATTTCACCTTGGACGGATTCATGTGTGTCGCCAGGAGTGGGAGTGCAGGAGGTGGAGGAGAAGGTTGGCCTAACTTTAAAAAATGCGGGCGGGGGGATGGGGGGGAGACCCTTCCCCGGGGTGTGCCCAATGTCAGTCCCAGCCCTTGAAGTGAGCGGGGGCGAGACTGGGTTTGTTCCTTTCTGTGCTGGTTAGTTTTAATTTGTTAATTTTGTATTTCAGCCCGATACCCAGCTTCCCCCTCAAGACTGGGCATGTCATAAATGATCGAGCAAAATAAATAATGAATAAATGCTTCTCTCTTAGATTCCAATTTAAATCCAAGGAGCCCTGGTGAGATCTGAGGACTGTTCCTGTCAATTATTTCTTCCAGACTGACCTCCGGTTACTAATTGGCTCATTTAAATTCCTTCTTTTGAGGGCATGTCGCAATGGAAGTAAAATAATTAAAGAGCAGAAAACTTGAATTTGTGGCTGGATACGTTTGAAGCTATGTCATTACCATTATGATGCCAGGCACCATATGGAATTGTGGTCCAGGGAAATGACAGTGGGTTTTAATTTTTCTCCTGCAAGTGGTGTTTCTTAGGAAAATATGAATATTAATGATGATTTCTGGTCCTTGCTTGCTTATAATCTCTATGTGTACCAAAAATACTGGCTTAGGTAAGTGCTTTTCATAAGTAACACAGGAAAACAACAATGATCGCATTTGTATGGCATATTGGGTAAATGGCTAAGGTCACTCCATGCGTGGAAGTGAGAAGCTTGGGGGTTCCAGCCACCCAAGACCTTGTCCCTCTGCTTAGAGGGTAATGGTCCCCAGATCTCTGCACACATATACCCTATTTGTGGGGGGCCTATCATTTGGGGAGATATTAGGCATCATTTAAACAAATGTGTGATTTCAAAGTTTTAGGGAGGGAACATCAAGACGATGATAAGAGATTATGATGGAGAGAATTCATTGTGGGAAAGGGATTGTCAGGAAAGGCATCATTGAGGAAATGATATATCATCAGTGACCCAAAGGATTTAGCCAGGAGAGGGAGAGAGAGAATCTCCACTCCTGATGTGGAGTCCGACGTGGGCGGGGCTCGATCTCACACCCGTGAGATCATGACCTGAGATGAAATCAAGAATCAGATGCTCAACCGACTGAGGCACCCAGGCGCCCCCCTAAAGGCAATTCTTAAAATAAATCAAAGTGTACATGTGGCAATCATAAGTATTCTCAGTTCTGTGTTAAATCCAAGAACTGAAACCAACATGCTCTCCTGTCCCTGAGCTGAACAATACGGGAACCGGTCAAAATAACTTGTCCTAGGACATACTTGCTCCTCGAATACAATGCTCTGAACTGACAAAAATATATTATCTACCAAGACTAAGAGCTTGCTCATCAAGACTCCCTTCATGACCCTGACCTCACTACGCCTGTAGACTCAGCCAATCTTAACCAGTTTTCTGCCTTGCAAGATCAGCCTTAAGGATCACCAAGCCCAAGTTGAAAACCCTAGAACTCCATCAACCCTGCCCTCATTTCTCCACTGCCAACGTGGTGTTCCCCCTTACTGCAGTGAGCCCGACAAACTGAGCGTTGCCCGTTCGGCGCGTCTTCTCGTCTTTCGGGAGGCCGACGTTTGACAGGGGCCTGGTAGGATACTTTTACTTTGAGGTTCTGCTAGCTAAAAGGGGGACTGAGAAGGTTTCTATAAAAGCACAGTGTTCAGTCATGGGCAGAGTCTGAAAGAACTTGGGTCAGAGAATAGATATCTCCTTGGATTAGAGAATAAAAATTTCTGTTCTCTCGTTTATTGAGGGTGAGAAACCTGGAGTCTAGTTTTGTGCTGACTTAAGACGATACGTTTGCTTCTCACGATCATAGGTTCCAGTCTTTCTGTATCGAAAAAGACAGAACCGGAACCAAGAAATGGTTATAGTCAGATGTGTGTGTGGTGGGGCAGGGAGTGGGGGCATTAGCAGAAGCAGAAGAGAGTGCGTATGTTTTTAAATCACTGAAAGATCTCCCTGCTGCTCCAAATTCAGGCACCTGAAATGGAATTTGAGGACAGACCAATGATGGCATTTAATTCTTGGGTTTCAAGAGCATGAAGGCCCACGTGACAGGTTGAATAATGACCCTGACAAAGATGTTCATGCCCTAGCCCCAGAACGATGAATCTATTGCCTTACATGGTAAAAGGGACTCTGTGGATAGGATTAAGGATTGTAAAAGAGGGAGGTTACCCTGGATTATCTGGGTGGGCCCCATTTTTAACGCAAGTATCCTCCTAAGAGGGATATCCTCAGGAGGGTCAAAGTTAAGGAGGAGGTTGTGTGTCCGTGGTAGCAAGAAACTGGAGTGATTCGGCCACCAGCCGAGCATGCTGGCAACCTTTGGGAGCTGGACGAGGCAAGGAATGGATTCTCCCCTGGAGCTTCCAGAAGGAGCCGGCTCTGTCGACTCCTTGATTTTAACCCTGTGAGACTCATTTCAGACTTTTGACCTCCACAACTACAACATTAAGTTTGTGTCGTTTTACGCCACGGAGTTCGTGGTCATTTGCAATAGGACCGATGGCAAAATAATACAGCCCAGAGAATTAAAACGGCTGACATGGCAGGGCGGCTGGGTGGCTCAGTCGGTGAAGCGTCCCACGTTGGCTCAGGTCATGATCTCGAGGTCCGTGAGTTCGAGCCCCGCGTCGGGCTCTGTGCTGACAGCTTGGAGCCTGGAGCCCGCTTCGGATTCTGTGTCTCCCTCTCTCTTTGCCCCTCCCCTACTCGTGCTCTGTGTCTGTCTCTCTCTCTCTCTCACCTCCCCGTGACCTTGTCTTTAGGATGCACACTCTGGCCTGCTCTGCGCAGTCTAAATACAAAACCCATCTCACCCTGGCAGCCGAAAACCTCCTTTTCTTAATATAAATCCAATTCACGGTGAGACCTACGGAGTGTATATCCAGGCTGGGGTGCACGCTTCACCCGCTTGGATGTGGTGTTTCCAGGGCACTATTGCTGAGGTCCTTCTGTTTGGTTCCAGGGACATCCCATTCACCGAACCCGCAGGACTCCCAGACACCTTTCAGGATGCCAGGCACTATTAGCCATAGGTTTTCTGAATTTGCGTAGCCCAGAATAATACAGGCTGTTGGGGGACCTCTAAGGTGGCCCCCGTACAATATAGGATCTAAAAGAAACACAATTTGGACTCCCAATGTGTAAAGAGCCGTGTAGATCTTACTGCACCACGACTCCTAGCTTTCTGTGTTCCTGGCTTGTCAAGGCAGCTTTTGAAAAAACCCCCTCTCTAGGTGCGCTGCCTACCCCCAAGTTGACTTCCTGGAACTTTCTGTTCTCCCCACCTCCCAGCCTCTCTTTCTCGCTTTTTCCAGATTAGTTCCCTGCTAAGGTAAAAGCAATTCCTTTCACCTCTCTTGGCTGCCACCAATTTTCCTCACCCCGGTGTCGTACGGACACAACAGAAACTGAGCCGCCAAACGCTTCTCACAAAACACCTTCCTGGGGGATTTTGGCAGAGGAAAGGCTGTGGACATATTAAGCATTAAATGTTTTTGATCCATGTGGCAACGGGAAAGCAAGAGAGCACAGACAAATGCGCCTGGAGGACATTCGGGGTGAAGGCGACACCCCTTCGTTTCCCCAAGAATGAAAATTCGTGAATACTTTAGGCTTTCCCTTGAAATAGCAGTATTTGGCCAGAAGATGGCACTCTTTTAAAACAAATTTAGGCCGCCCCTTCGCACAGGGAGCTGGAAGAGTGTCCTAGTTGATACAGATCTTGGGGTGCCGAGAAGGGCTGGGTAGAGAACAGGAACAGACTTAAGGTGAACAATGGTCCATGGAGCGAGTGGGACTTAACATTCAGCACTTATCGATGATGCTTGTGACTTTCTTTCCCATGTAGCCATGTTGTCGGCTCTGGACCGAATGGTGGTATCCCCACCAAAATTCCTCCGTTGAAATTCGAACCCCAAAGTTGACGGTATTAGGAGGCGGGGCCTTTGGGACGTGTGTAGGTCATGAGGGTAGAGTCCTCATGCATGGGATTTGCGCTCTTAGAAAAGAAGCTGGGGCAGTTTCCCTCACCCCTTCCGCCAGATGACGACACAGGAAAAAGGCATCGACTGGGAACCAGCGAGTGGGCCCTCACCAGTCACCGAATCTGTTGGATCCAGTGATCTTGGACTTCTAGCCTCCAGAACTGTGAGAAATAAATTTCTGCCATACGGAAGCCACCCAGTTTACGGCATTTTGTTGAAACGGCCCGAACGGACTAAGCCATCTTATTATTTGGTACTTCCTTTCTCTGTCCGCTGCCGTATTCTCATTGATTTGCTACATGGTGACACTTCTAAAGGCTTGAGGACATATCCTGGAAACTTCCCCTTAAATCTCATGTCCTCCCAGAACACTTCCGCCGCATTCGTATATTGTGTGCCTCTCTGTCATGGCACCGACCAGACCCACGGTGAATGTGTTCCTTGGCGTCTACACTAGACTTCGTGCTCCGTGAGGTGAGCTCTGTCTGTCTTGGTCACTGCTGAATCCCAGCACGGTGCCTGTCAGCACATAGTAGGTGCTCAGTAAGTATGTGTTGAGTGATTGTCTGTTCCTCTGATGTCTCAGCCGGCCTCTTCAGGCTAAGGGACACACCTTTCATTTTTACCACCACCTTGGTATCAGGTGGACAGTAGTTTCATAGTTTTTTTTTTTTAATGCTTATTTTTAAGAGAGAGAGAGACAGAGCGTGAATAGGGGAGGGGCAGAGAGAGAGGGAGACACAGAATCCAAAGCGGGTTCCAGGCTCTGAGCTGTCAGCACAGAACCCGATGCGGAGCTCAAATTCATGAACCGTGAGATCATGACCTGCGCCGAAGTCAGATGCTTAACTGACTGAGCCACCCAATAGTTTCATAGTTCTAAGAAAATCTGCTCAATATTGATGTCCTGATTACGAGAATTACATCGTGGTCAGCACAGACTGAGTGCTGACAGAAGGATATGGTTTTCCCAATAAAGTTTGGTACTGTTCTTGTCAATCGTGACTTTGACATGACCGGAGATAAGCATTGCCTGGGGTGGGCTGGAGGAAGGGCAATTTCTTGAGGGAGATTTCTGGTCTAAGAGGGATTTTTTTGGGGGGGTGGGGGGACTCTTTTCCGCTTTGTCTTTTTGTCCTTCCAAACCAGGCCTCTCTTACGTGTTCTAAATAGTTTCACAAGGGGCGCCTGGGTGGCTCAGTCGGTTGAGCGTCCAACTTTAGATCGGGTCATGACCTTGCGGTTCACGAGTTCGAGCCCCGCGTCGGGCTCTGTGCTGATGGCTCGGAGCCTGGAGCCTGCTTCAGATTCTGTATCTCCCTCTCTCTGCCCCTCCCCCACTCTCACTTTGTCTCACTCTGTCTCTCAAAAAATAAATAAATCTAATAAAAAAAATAGTTTCACAAAATGGTCGCTGGTCTTATAGTGCCACTTCTCAGAAAAGCAAAAGCACCCAAAAGAATTTGTTATTTAGGGGCCCCTGGGTGGCTCAGTCAGTTAAGTGTCCAACTCTTGATTTTGTCTCAGGTCATGATCGTACGGTTTGTGAGATGGAGCCCCACATCAGACTCTGGGCTGGCAGCGCAGAGCCTACTTAGAATTCTCTCTCTCCCTCTCTCTCTCTGCCCCTCTCCCCTGCTCAAGCACTCGCTCTCTCACAATAAATAAACATTAAAAAAAAAAAAAAAAGATTTGTCATTTAAGTGACGTGAAACCAAACCCTGCATTTTTATCTATCAGAAACTTACAGAACAATTTTGACATGTGAGCAAAGCCTTCAGATGTTTTCACTGGTTAGCACTCTTTTAAAGGAATTCGAATGTAAATACTGTTGAGGGAGGCACCCACCAAGTCAGCCACAATCCCTGCTACTCTCGAGGGCACCCTCCCTGCTGCTTGCTGTTCATTTTTAGCTGACTGACTCCTGAAAACATCAGATTCGGGGCTGTTGCTTATAAATGCACATCTCCCCCGCTTTGATCCGCTAGTAACCTGTGGAAGGGGCTTCTTCATTGAGACAGAGGTTGAATGATTTCCAGAGTTTCTTCCACTTCTGACTTTTTTCTTGCCCATACATAGCACAGAAGTACAACCTTCTAAAAACGGTTTCCTTATCTAACAGGGATAGGCTCACAGAGATAGCCCCGTTCTATCTGTAAAACCGAAGCTCAAGTTCACGTCTTTTCCGTGACAAAGGGTGACTGTATGTTCGTGGGGAGTCAAGTGGATACTACATGCCCCTCCCCAGATTTCCCAGCTACTGGCAGTCGTCCTTGGACCTGCCTCACCCAAGTCAAGGAAACACCCCCTTCACAGAGGGCAGCTAATGAAGGGAGAGAGGCCAGATCCCCTTGTCTCAGTGGGGATCAATTCTGAAGCATCTTCCCAGCCCCTCCTGAGGGTCTGCCGAGGTCTCAGCTGCAACTGCTTTCTAGCCGCCAACTCCTGCCCTCTTCAGCCTCGCTCACCCCCTTTGCTGTATTTCCTGAGAGCTGTCCCCAGTAAAGTTTCTGCCCCGACTCTCAGTTTGTTTCCAGGGAGCCCGACCTAAGACAAGGAATGAGCCAAGACACAGGCTGAGGGCGGCTGGGTGGCTCAGTCGGTTAAGTGTTGAAATTTGATTTCAGCTCAAGTCACGATCTTGTGGTTCGTGAGTTCGAGCCTCGCGCTGGGCTCCGTGCTGATAGCATGGAGCCTGCTTGGAATTCTCTCTCCTCCTCTCTCTCTGCCCCTCCTTGGCTCACATTCTGGCTCTCTTTCTCCTCCCCACCCTCAAAAAAAAAAAAAAAGATAAAAAAGACACAGAAAGGCTAAGCGACTTGCCCTTACAAAAATAGAGTGCTAAGCGAAATAAGGCAGTCAGAGAAAAGACAAATATCATATGACGTCACTCATATGTGGAATTTTAGAAACCCAACAGATGAACGCAGGGGAAGGGAAGGAAAAATAAGATAAAAACAGAGAGGGAGGCAAGCCATAAAAGACTCTTACATACAGAAAACAAACTGAGGGTCGCTGGAAAGGTGGTGGGTGGGGGGATGGGTTAAATGGGTGATGGGCACCAAGGAGGGCGCTCTTCGGGATGAACACTGGGTGTCATATGTAAGAGATGAATCACTGGGTTCTACTCCTGAAGCCAAGACTACCCTGTATGTTAACTAACTTGAATTTAAATAATAGGTTTTATTTTTAAAGGATGCAAAATTCAAAAAAAAAAAATAGGCAGAGTGCTGGCAACAAATGTGTACATCACATAATACTGACATGAAAAAGAATCTTTAGAAGCCATCAAGTACAGCCCACCCTTTTCCAGATGGAGACTGAAGCAGAAAACCACAGTGATTTCTCAAGGTATCCTAAGCTGAGAAAGCTTCCATCAGACTCCACACTGTGGCCCCGTCGGGAACACAATGTGCTAGCATTTAATCAGCTCCCCGGAACCCTCGGTATGACAGAAGAGTCATGTGGAAGTCTGAGAATTTGGGAGTCCATACAAAGTGGCCTTTTTAGCCCATTATCCATGGACGAGGCCTGCTGGTGACCTCCTGCTCTATGAAGCCAGTTAACCTGGGGAGCACTGACTGAAAAGAGGAGCCAGGTCTGAATCAGGGATGGGAGTGCACTTTATTAACAAACAAAACAGTACCACACAGGCAAAGTCGTATTTCAGTGGCAAAACACACACATACGTGTACTCGCACATGTAGCACTGGGGCACATTTCAGACAGAGCACGAGGCACCAAGTTCACAATCCAAGTAAACATAGTTCACAATCCTTCGGTAGTTTTCCTTCAGTGTGGTTTAAGTCGTTCTTCAACATCCGTGACAGAAAGGTTCGCTTTTTACGTCTACTTCTCGACCTTGCTATGGAGCGAGGCCTACTCAGCCTTCAGAACTGGGAAGCTAACGCCAGGCCCTATGAGCTGCTTAAACTGCCTTTCATTTCTCAGGGTTGGAAGAAAGACCTACCTATGGGATCTTGGCAGTGGACAAACAAAATGGTGGGTGTCCTCAGCTCTGATTTCCTACCTAGGTACACCTGGACTAGCATTCATTTTTAAGCTCAAGCTGCAGTTTAACAGGGCTGGTTCTCAACAGGAGAAAGAAATGGGTTTTCTAAAAAGTTTGAGAAGAGGGTACATCACAGACTCAGGAGTCCTTCTACATTAAAGACTTAGCTATGCTAACAACCTCCTCCCAGTTAAAGCTGTTGCCAGTTAAGAGGTTTAAATCAGCATTTCCCAAAAGGTGTGTCAGAACCACGTTAATCAGTAAGTGAACAGAAACAACTGAAATAGATCAGGGATGTGATCTCTCTAAGCGGTTTGATATAGTATGCGGCAACTCCTTCCGGACTGGAGCACATCCAAGGCATTACCCAAACTCCTACGTTAGCTAAAACGCTTTTCAATTACAAAGTAAAGAGTGGCAGAAAAATCCTGCTCTTTGCTCTTAGGACAGGCAAAACTGGAGTACCTTAAGCCCTCGTTATCAGGGTCCAGTGACTTGCAAATTTATAAGGTTAATTATGCAATAAACTTGGGTTGATTTTTCTCTGCAATCTTTAATTCCCATTCAATAGGAGATAGGAGATGAGGTCAAGAGGTATTAGGATAATAAGGGTATGAAATAAAATCCTGAATATGGGAGAAGATAGAAGGAGCAGTAGTAGACTTAGCAGCTATAAACCAATCATGTGACATTCAGCAGAGGGGTAAACACAATGGTATCATTCTCTCTTATGAAAGTATAAAATAATTGAGGCACTTAACGATTGGCCTAATTAAAAAAAGATGAATTTGAATCTTGTTTGTTGAATAATGTGTGGAAGTATGCCCATCAAAAATTTTATGTAAACTTTTTGGTACTTTAAAGACTACACTTCAACTATCTAGAAACTTCCTCTAAAATGCCTCGTTCATCAGTGACGTGGGATAAGGTATTAACTGCGTATCCACCTGTGTACCCAAGTTCGCTGAATCTTGTCAACTGCTTTATTTGATCACATCGGGTGCTGATTTTTCTTCGGGATGCTTATATCTAAAAAAGTAGTCTTTTAAGGCTGAAACCCTCTGGAAGGGGCTTTAAAAACAAAACAAAAACAAAACAACAACTGAGGTTTTAAAATGGGAAAGGCCAGAAAGAGGTGGGCACCATTCTGGGCCCACATTACTCCTAAAATAGAGAAGTCACTCTTCGTATTAAAATCAGTCAATGTCATGTCTGTCATGAACTTAATAACTAAAGCCAGTGAGGGTATGCTAGAAAGTCCCAATTTCCTTTCTGTATTTGGTAGTCTCAACAAATAGCAATTGGAAATTTATCAGGTGTATTTCAGTTCCTACTTGAGAGAGATTAGCATACCAGTATTTACTCAAAGGTAACTGTGTCATTTAAGTTAACAGACCCGCCTAATTCTACTAAGGTCCTAGGACAAAAGAAAAAAAAAATATATGCCACTAGGGGTCTTCAGACTGCCAGGGTCTACCTGCAAAAAGGACAATACTTTCTTGAAATCGGCGTGAATATTATCACGAATGATGAGTGAAGTGATGTTTAGCCATCTTCTAGGAGGAAGAGAAGATACCGAATGCAGCTGGTCTCTTGCAGAGCTCATAAGGACTGTCCTTCCGGGAGACAGTCCTGCCACTAGTTTACTGTGATCCCCTGGGGAGCTACACAGAAGTCACAGCAAGTCAACTGAACATTAGATCGGATGTCTAGAAACTTCACAGGAATTAGAAGCGGCGGGAGATCCCTGAGGCACAGCCCACAAGATGTCCCCCACTAATGGTCTATGTGTACGGCTTCCATTTACCACCCCTCATCCAAAGGGGGAGCCTCGCACCCCCAGGAAGCTATGAGCCTCTGGGCTTCACCATTTCCTAAGGACTGAAAAGGACAGTCACAGGCTGGGCCTGTGCCTACGCAACCGCTCCAGGGAGAAAGTGAAATGCTTCATTTGTGCAATCATCAAGCATTTTGTGTTAACGAGGAGAAAAAACCCGACATGGTAATGGTTTCTGATCAGCAATTCAATTTGATGTCTTGAAATTAAGAAATCGATCACATGGCTTTACTCTCCCAATCAGAACAAATCAGTCTACACAGGCAAATCATACAATGCAGTTTGATCTTATTGAAATTACGAGGTGGTTTTTTGGGTTGTTTTTACTCTGACACCGAATGAGACTACACCGAGGGGTTAAATCCGGTGCATATTAACAACAGTCCAACGACACAGCCTTTGCCAACAATTTGCTTTTGATGCTGCCGGGGAAGAGAAGCAGAAGGACACAGGCAGAAGAACCTCATGACCGGGACAGGAGCCTGAATTTGTACACCACAATCCACGCGGCAGTTACTGAGGTGGTAAATCCGATGATCTTCAGCAGTCCTGACACTGAGGGAAGGTTCCTCTCCCAAAAGGTACGGGTGATCTCTACAGCTGGAACGTCCTGCACGAATGAGCAGAGATCATTAGCAGACAACTCTCGCTCGCATGGACAAGGACGGGCGGAACGTACCCGCCAAGTCGATCCATGCGTGTGTCCTAGAGCGGCACAGTTTTTTATGCAATTACTGGTCAGTCGAGGTGAAGCTGCTAGACTCACCTTTGATTCAGGTTCTTGAACCTTGATGTCCTTCTTCGCCACCTTCCCCAGAGCATTCAAGACCTGCAAGAAAGTGGCCACGGTATTATGAAGTGACATTCTGTAGGTCTGACCGATTTAAGGTTGGGGGTAGCCACAGATGAGCCCCATGAGTGGCGTGAGCGGCCGAGAAGTGGATGCACAAACGTACCAGAGTCAAGATCCAGAAAGAAAGGCCAGATGCCAAAACCGCCACCGCACTCCGGAGGGCGAGTGACATGGCTGTCTCCCTTACCTCTCTAGCAGCCCGTTCTCCAGCCTCTACTGCCCCTTCCATGTAACCGCTCCAGTGTGTGGCAGTCTCAGTGCCCGCAAAGTAAATCCTGCCAACCGGCTGGCGGATCACCCTTCCAGGGAACAGAGAGGTCGCGCACAGTTACTTGGGAAGGCACTGAGGGTAAATGAGCCCATCGCCGCCCTCATTTATTTATCCCACCCAAGACAGGGCAACACCAGCCGTTCAAAGACTCCCATGCGGCCCAACCAAAGGTGAAAGGCTCCCCCCACACCCCTATTGTCTGGGCCTGCGCCCAAGGGGCTGAACTTTCAAGCCAGGGAGAATCAGGCTGCCAGATCATCGGTCGCTAAAGGGGACGTTGGCCTTTTCCTAGCCAACCAGGATCAGAATACAAGAAGACACGTGAAATCCGCAATCAAGATTTCCTGGCTGTGGGTTTCCCTGTTTGTGGTCCATTCTGGTCCCTACACGGTTTTTTCCAAAGGGGTGCGTTCTTCACAAGAGGGCATCCGGCAGCAGACCCCAGCCGTGCAGGCACTCCCAGTGTGTCAGGAGGAACCGCAGTGGCCAGTGGGAAGACAAGGAGAGCAATGGATTTCTAGCAAAGGAGGGACCCGAGGGATTCTATGTCTGTCTCAAAATAACCAGCTCTGTACAGTTAGCTTCTGTGAATTTATCTGGCGCCTGGCTGAAGACAGGGAACTGGGCCTTCTCTCACAAAGAGGTCTTGGAAAGGGGAGCCTGGGTGGCTCCGTAGGCTGAGCATCCGACTTCGGCTCAGGTCATGATTTTGCAGTTCGTGGATTCGAACCCCACATCGGGCTTGGGGCCATCAGCATGGAACCCACTTCAGATCCTCTGTCCCCCTCTCTGTCTGCCCCTCCCCTGCTCATTCTCTCTCTCAAACAAACTTAAAAGGATCAAATAAAATAAATAAAAATAAATAAAAGACAAAGAAACATCTCATGTAAGGAAAGGGTTAACAAGTCCTTGTTTCTCTGTGGACACATGTGACCTTGAGTTAACTTTCTAGCTCCGTTCCTCTGGGAACCCGCTGAAGGTATAATGCCAGGGACGTTACCAGGCGACACTGCTTCTGCAAAAATGCCTCCCCCCCACCCCCTACACACACTGGTGATCGCATCTGGGGCGGGAAGACTTGTCATGAATTGCAAATACCCAGTAGGAGGCTGTCACTTTGGGCTTCCCTGAGTGTGGGGCCTCTTGTAGCAGGGCACATCTCTTGCAGGAACCCTGGATGGACACTATGCATATGAGGCTGTTACAAGAGACAATGGCTCCTATGGGGCAGGGGGCTTCTAAGCTAAGGTGGACTCCCCTGACGCTGTGCGAGATCACCCCCGCTGTGCAGTGGGGACGCCTCCCCGTCAAGACGAATGGCTGCAGCAAGACGTGTTTTGCTAACGTCCTTCTGCGTAGAAGGCTACCCAGAAGCCTAGGGTAGTCATGTGAAACTAAACGTCTGACTGAGCTTAAGAAGGCCCCTTGGAGGGGTACCTGGGTGGCTCAGCCGGTTAAGCGTCCGACTTTGGCTCAGGTTATGATCTCTCGGTTTGTGAGTCCGAGCCCCGCATCAGACTCTGTGCTGACAGCTCAGAGCCCGGAGCCTGCTTCGGATTCTGTGTCTTCCTCTCTCTCTGTCCCTCCCCCGCACACACTCTGTCTCTCTCTCAAAAATAAATACACAGGTAAAGAAAAAAGAAAAAGAAAAAGAAGAAGGCCCCTTGGAGGACAGTGCGGCTCGAAGAGTCCCCACATGGAGCACTGACACCTGAAATCCTCACCCGTGCTCTGCTCTCATTCAATGTTCTGACAGCTATTGTTCTATGTACCGACATCCTTATTTTCCTATAGACGTCCAGAAATATACACACTAGCCACCAGGGCATTCCAAATCAAAGTGCTGACTACTATTTCTAACTTTCCATCGAGCTTTGCTTATGAGTTTAAGTTTGGTGCATGTCTTTTACATATATATATTTGGGGGGTGTGTCTTTCTTTTTTTTTAATTTATTTTGAGAGAGAGAGAGCAAGCAAGCACGGGAGGTACAGAGAGAGGAAGAGAGAGGAAGAGAGAGAGAGAGAGAGAGAGAGAATCCCAAGCAGGTTCCACGCTGTCAGCAAAGAGCTCAGCTCAGATCTCACGGTTCGTAAGATCAAGACCTGAGCTGAAACCAAGAGTTGACGCTTAACCAGCTGAGCCCCCCAGAAGCCCCGTGTGCATGTCTTATATTAATCGCTATAGTGGCCACATAGTACCTTCCATATTGAGTCATGATCCCAGGGGGGAAGTAGGCGGTGTAACAGCCCCCAGAGTATTGCTCCTCGCACCAGTTCTTCTCTTCATAGTGCACGGGCTGCAGTTCAGTGGGGAGAAAATTCCAAAGGGAAGACAAAGCTGAAATGCAACTTGTCAACAACGAAGTCTCTCCGGTATCTTACTTTAACAACAGGTTTATGTTTAAAAAAAGGTGGCCCTGTGTCGCGATTTCGTTTAAGGGGAAACATGACGGTACCAAGCAAATGGCCTTCTGTGAGGTACCAAGTGACAGAACATGTATATTTTGGTTTTCTCAACCTCTTGGCGAGGGGAGCCACGGAGTAGTCCATTATCTGGCAGAGAGGGCATCGCCACGCAGACTCTGAAGTCTTTAGAATAAGTCTGCAGGAAACCCCATCAGGGGTCAGGTTCTGGAAATCTCTGGATTCTCTAAATAACAGACCTTACTTGCCCATCCACCAGGGCTGAAAGAACAGGGTGGAAGGGAGAAAGCAGAAGATAAGCACAATGTCTATGAAAGGCTTTCTTCGGAACCATTTCTCCGAGCTGGAAAAGCAAATGATGGGAATCCTGTCTAAATGGGGACCACTGAAGATGAAAACTGGTTTCCAAGAGACACGAGTGAACATTGTCTGAGTTTTTCCTTGACACGGTCCGCAAGTTTATTATTGAACAGTTCAGAGATAATCCCCTGAAAAAGCCTCCAGCGATCTAATAGGATCCTCAGATAGAATCCCTAAGTGAGCTGTGAATGGAGTCTCCAGATGGAAAAATCAATTAGGATGACTTTGACCTGAGAGAGTCTAGATTCAGCACTCAGCTGGCTGGTGGGGGGGCAAGACCTCCATCCTGGGAACTGATCTCACCCAGCTCCAGACTGACTGGAGCTCTGACTGCAACTGGCGGCCAGTTTTCCAGTGAGCACTGAAACAGCCCAAGAATTACTGCGAAAGAAATTGCATGCACCTGCCGGCAGCCGTTACTGGCTTTTTTGTGATGGAAGTTAATCCTCCAGTAAGTGTATATCCCTTTATAAGACTCTCTTCATAAGACTGTCGGGAAACCGGAATCAGCTTTGCTTTACCACTTAGAGCAAACAGAGCAGAACCTTCTAGGGATTAGAGCTGAGGGTTTCTTACGTGTAAAGCTTCTTGGGATCCTAGCACTTTGGCGTACAGCTCACAGATTTTCTTCTTCCTATAAAAAAGAATAAAAAAAATGTGAAGGAAATAATAGCTGAGGAGTACAGAGTAAACATAATGAGTTCCAGGGCTGTTGCCAATGAACCAGATTTATTAAGAAAAAATAAAATCGATGGTAACTACACAAAAGGAACAGTTCCACGGATCTCTGCACTCAAATTACCCCTCCACGCCTCAATATAGTCATTTTATTTGAAGACTCAACAGAATTTTCCTTTTACATTTTCACCTCTTTTACTACCCCGTATCATGTCTATTCAGGATTCAAATGGGGAAAATAAGATTAGATTTAGTGCAGGCAGTTTAGGAAATGATGTTAAGTGACTTTTCTGGACTATGGAGACTTCTAGGATAATCCCTTTTATAAGTCTATAATACATATGACCGTGTCTTTTAACTATCCTCTATTTATGTTTTAAAGACCTATGAACAACTAAAGTTCACTTAATCTTTTACATATAACATAAAGTATTCTACACCATGAGAGGCCTAAGGTCGTCCTAGTCTAGTAATCAGTCACTTGACAGAATGGTCTGTGAACACAGTACTTCCAAGGGCAACTGACATGCTGTGCCTCATGACGTTACCTCAGTCTCTGGCTACCCTCATAATTCATTAGGTAAACAACTCTCACAGAACATGGCCTGTATTAGGTCTTAAAAACCAGTAGCTTAACTGATCTAAGCACTTCCTCAAACATATTTTCACACTCACAGTGACTCTTGGTGAAATGAAAAAGTTCTTGGGGTGCCTGGGTGGCTCAGTCAGTTGAGCATCTGACTTTGGCTCAGGTCATGATCTCGCGGTTCCTGAGTTTCAGCCCTGTGTCAGGATCTGTGCTGATGGCTCAAGGACTGGAGCCTGCCTTAGATTCTGTGTCTCCCTCTCTCTCTGCCCCTCCCCCCTCCTTCCCTCCCTCCCTCCCTCTCTGAAAAATAAACATTAAAAAAACATTTTTTTTACGTTCCAATTTACTAAAATACCCCCCTTTAGAAAGAAATGGTTCAATTTCAGGATTTGTTTGAACAGCTTCACACTGATCCAGTTATATGCTTTGGTATTTACCTTCCTTAGTCTTTACATAGTTTAAACACTGAAATTGCTCCAAAATATTTGGTATACGCTAATGAGCAACTGAAAAAAATGCTTGGTAAAAAATGTGGCGAAGGGCTTAATTCAAATCTGAAAGATGAGCCCTGAAAGCTGAAGAGACAAATGGCCAAAAAAGAGAGGAGGGGAAAGGAGGTGACGGAAGGTTATATTTACTAGTAATAAAAGAAACAGAGGTTTTTTAAAAATGAAAATTTTAGGGGCGCTTGTATGGCTCAGTTGGTTGAGCCTCAGACCTCGGCTCAGGTCATGATCTCACAGTTCATGAGTTCGAGCCTCGTGTCGGGCTCTGTGCTGACAGCTTGCAGCCTGGAGCCTGCTTCAAATTCTGAGTCCCCCTCTCTCTCTGCCCCTCACCTGCTTGCATTCTCTCTCTCTCAAAAATAAATAAATATTTAAAAAAATTTTTTTTACGTGACAATTTTATGTTGCCAATAACATTAGAAAACATTATTTAATGTTTATTTTGAGAGAGAGAGCATGCCCTCAAGCAGCAGAGGGAGAGGGAGAGAGAGAATTCCAAGCAGGGTCTGAGCTGTCAGCATGGAGTCCCACGCGGGGCTCAATCCCATGAACCGCGAGATCATGACCTGAGCCAAAGTTGGACGCTTAACCAACTGAGCCACCCAGGCGCCCCCATAGAAGGTTTTAAGGGAAAGACAAATGTGATGGCTAAGGTGATGTCCTAGAACATTCATGGCTATGTAAGTTCCAGCACAAACAGGAAAAGTTTCGTTTCCTTGAAAGAGCTGTTCGTAGTACAGATCAATAATCATAAAGGAAAGGCAGAACTACTGTCTGCCTGCCTGCCTGCCTCTGCCTAATCTATGCCCCTCATGTAACGACGAGGTGGCTGAGGTTCAGTGTGAGCAGATGGGTACAACATCACTCAGCAAATTAATGGCAGGGCCAAGGCACTTACTCTCCTGAGCAATCCTGCCTGCAGCTAGTTGCTCAATAAAAATTTACTGAGTCAAAATCCGTCCTCGGCCTAGTACGGTACCCTCCTTCCTACTCTGGAAGGAGATGACTAATTCTTACCCACCTACTTCATGTGAGTGTTAGGAAAGGAAATGCCAACATTTGCGAGTCAACCAGAAAACAGAAGTATGGACAAGCATTATTCTGTAGGTATAGTGATGCTTAGCTTATTTTGGGGACATGTGATAAAAATCTTCATTAAAACAGAGCGAAATCTTGGGGCGCCTGGGTGGCTCAGTCAGTTAAGTTTCTGACTCTTGATCTCGGCTCAGGTCTTGATTTCACGGTTCGTGGGATCAAGCCCCACATCGGGCTATGCACTGACAGTGTGGAGCTGGCTCAGGATTCTCTCTCTCCCTCTTTCTCCTAAATTCCAGTCAACTTACGTTGCAGTTAATTTTTCATTCATGGACAATAAGTCACTTATATAGAAACATAAGTCATTATTTACTGTATTTTGTAGTATTAGATGAGTCAAGGATAAGTTCATACAAATACATCAGGAAATTATCTTCCCTATCCCTTCCTCCCATTAAATTTAAATTTTTAGGGGGGCACCTAGGGGGCTCAGTTGGTTGAGCAGTTTGCTTTTGATTTTAGCTCAGGTCATGATGTCACAGTCATGGGAATAAGCCCCAAGTCGGGTTCTGTGCTGAGTGTGGAGTCTGCTTAGAATTCTCTCTCCCTCTCCCGCCCCCGTCTGTCCCTCCCCTGCTCTCTTTCTCTCTCAAAATAAATACTTAAAAAAATTTTTTTGTAAATGTTTGTTTATTTTTTGAGAGAGAGAGAGACACAGAGTATGAGCAGGGAAGGGGCAGAGAGAGAGGGAGACACAGAATCCGAAGCAGGCTCCAGGCTCTGAGCTGTCAGCACAGAGCCTGACGCAGGGTTCGAACCCACGAACCATGACATCATGACCTGAGCTGAAGTCGGATGCTCAACTGACTGAGCCACCCGGGCACCCCAATAAATAAATACTTCTAAAGAAATTGCTGATTAAAAAAAATTTTTTTAACTTAAAAATTTTGGAAAAGTTACATAAGTCAAAAATGTTAGAGCAATGCACTGATTAGTTGGACTTTAAAAGTAACAGAACATAATTTAAATGATGGCCAATAGAGGTCAGTGTGCAAATCTCTTGTAGTTGTATTTACTCACTGGTTTCTAAATCTGGCTGCTCATCATAATCATTTAAAAAGATTGTTAAAAGGGGTGCCTGGGTGGCTCAGACAGTTAAGCGTCCAACTCTTGATTTCAGCTCACCCATGATCCCAGGGTTATGGGATCGAGCTTTGTGCTGGACTCTATGCTGAGCGTGGAGCCTGCCTGAGATTCTCTCTCTCCTTCTCCTTCTGCCCCTCCCCTCTCATGCTCTCTCTCCCTGTCTCTCAAAAAATAAAAAGAAAAGCAATTAAAAGAAAAGCTTGTTAAAAAATACAAAATACTCAGGCCCCACCGCTAAGCTACCAAAAATCGTAATCTACCAGCCTCAAAAATATATATTTTCCAAATATATTTCCTGGGAAACTTGCTCCAGTCAATGACATATTCGGAGTTCTAAGGGTTGTGCCTCATAAAAACTTTTGAGAAGCTCAGCCACCATGTGGAATCATAACCAAATGTCTACATCCAGGCTGGTATTTATTTTACTATTAATAAGGAGGGAAAGCAGGAAATCCAAAAGAAAATGTCAAGCTTAGTGTGGCGTAATGAAAAAAACGCATGCGTTAAGATGCTATTTCTAACTTTGTCGCAAGCTAGCTGTGGAGACTTGGACAAACCATTCCCCGTCACTGGACCCCAAATTCTTCCTCCTTTGACTGAGTAGGTGGACAATGGTTTCCTTCCCGAAATCAGATCTCATGGTAATTCAAATAAACACATTCGTGCGCAAATGTGGGAACCTCTGCAGCCTGAATCCCAAAGTCATCGAAGTAACTCTCAAAGCAAAGGCGGCTTGTGCATTTGCTGCTTAATTTGTTTCAATTAAATGCAGAGAGAAGTGTACGTGTGTGCGAACTGCTCCCCTAACAAAGGATTTAGGGCTACCCTCGAGAAGGCAAGCCCGGAAATTCCCCGAGGCAACCCCCCAATAGCCAAATGACTATTTCCAGGGAAGAGTTCCTGGTAAGATTTTATTTGAATGAAGGAAAGGATTCCAAGGCAAAATAAAACGAATACAACATGGCAGAAAGAGAAAGGGAGAAAAAGAAAAAAAAGCCACTGTCCTAAAATGACTGTGTTTGTTATAGTAGGAAGCTATCGAAGGGAACATCAGAGCTGCATGCTAGATAAACAAAGGGGGACATATGCACACAAGTTGCAACACGCTGAAACACACCCATGCATTTGCCTTCCAGAAAAAGGATATGCCGGTCCGAGAACCACGTCAAAGGGCTAATCTGAGAACCATGTCAAAGGGCTAATGGTCTCACAAGGTGAGCAGGACTCAGCCTCAAGCTTTTTGCACAGCTAGTGTTTCCTATCATATTTCCTCCATCTCTCCTGCAGAGAAACCTTACTTCTCCACCGCTGCAAAATAAACCCAAATATGTAAAACTAAATTAATATATGCATGTGGGCAAGCACTGAGTCTACGGGGCTGTAACCAAAAGTTTGCAACAAGGTTGATTTGTCGCGTTGTTGAGAATACTCGTGGACTGTGGTGTTTTTCATGATGCCGTCAGACTGTTGTTAGTGCAACAAGCACAATAGAAAAAGCTAACCTTTCGTGTAGGTTTCCAATGTCGATTCTTACCTGATTTCTTTATGGAGCTTGGCAAGTCGGTCTGCTTTTCGGGCAAGTATGAAGCTGGAGAGAGAGGTTACACGTGAACGATTAGGTGACAGGAGAGTTGCCTTTTTTTTTTTTTAAGGTGTTCTTGCCTCCACATACTCAACATTGATTAACTCTCCCACACACTCCCATTATTTCCCCCTACGACAGCAAATGCCATACTATCTTCTGTCTGCCTGTGTCCAAAACCCCTCTAGGCTGTGGGCTCCTAAAGAACTGGTTACCTCCTACTCAATATTTTACCCCCAAAGTTCAGCACAGTCCTTGGCATATAGCTGGGAGAGCAAATGTTAGGTGAATTCATGTTGCATTAAATGATATCCTGGGAATGACTGTTACCCTCTGCCAAACACTTGATAAAAGCTGGAAAAACATGGGATGCCTGGGTGGCTCAGTCAGTTGAGCGTCCAACTCTTGATTTTGGCTCAGGTCATGGTCTCACAGTTTGTGAGCTGCAGCCCTGTGCCAGGCTGTGCGCTCACAGCCAGCGCGAAGCCTGCTGGAGATACTTCCTCTCTCTCTGCCCCTCCCCTGTTCGCACGCTCTCCATCTCTCTCAAAATAAATAAATACACTTAAAAAAAATTTTAAAGAGCCCAAATGTCCATCAACTGACGAATGGATAAAGAAGATGTGGTTTATATATACAATGGAATACTACTTGGCAATGAGAAAGAATGAAATCTGGCCATTTGCAACAACATGGCTGGAACTGGAGGGTGTTATGCTGAGTGAAATAAGTCAGTCAAAGACCGATACCATATGTTTTCACTCATATGTGGAATCTGAGAAACTTAACAGAAGACCATGGGGGAAGGGAAGGGAAAAAAATTAGTTTCAAACATAGAGGGGGGCAAACCACAAGAGACTCTTAAATACAGAGAACAAACTGAGGGTTGAAAGGAGGCTTGGAGGGGGGCGGGGAAAATGGGTAATGAGCAATGAGGAAGGCACTTGTTGGGATGAGCACTGGGTGCTGTATGTAAGTGATGAATCACAGGAATCTACTCCCGAAGCCAAGAGCACACTGTATACACTGTATGTTAGCTAACTTGACAATAAATTAAATTAAAAAAAAAATTCTTTTATAAAAGCTGGAAAAACATCTATAAGTAAATAGCTTGTAGTGGATGTCATGGGGAGCCACCCAGATCCCTCTTCAGGATCAAGCACTCGTTACCCTCAGCTCATGGGTGAACACTTTCCCAGCCACTGCATTCGGCAGCAGAGAACTGCCTGGCTTGAGGTCCTGCCACTCCCCAGAATGACTAGCTCTGGGGTGCGGTGAGGGTATCAAAGCCCCGCACCTCAGTGCACGACACCTCTGAAGGGCCATCCCAGCTCTAGACCTCCTTAAGGGCTGGCCGAGACCTCCAGCGGGACAACACTGGTGCCCAACCTCTCCCCCTGCCCTGTCCTGACTCCTTCCCTTCCCCACGGGCAATAACCCTGAGCGCACACCCCAACGGACCCCCTCTACCCAAATCTCCATCTCCAAGTTGGCTTCTGAGAAACTGGCCTAGCAAAGCCTTCAAATTCAATCACTCAGTAAAACTCAGTTATAATTTATCTGTAACGCTGATATTACTAATTGTTCAAAAATCCAAATGAGCTACAGGACAATTAAATTTTTTCTCCGATGAAATTATTCAAGATCATTCTGGGAAGCAAAGATTACAACATGCATTTCGGGGGAAGCTGTGGACTACTTAAGAAATTGGAACTAATGAACTTTATGGGATATAGTCCTAATTTTGCTTGATTTAACACTGTTACGTCATGGGGCTTGCTAGAAATGATTCTGGTTAAATTTTACGTGTATGTCAGAATCAGTCATTTTAGGCTTACACAGGATTTCAATGAAAATCCCCAGTATCCAATGAAATATTAAATGATATATCTGAAAACCTTTTCAGAGCTTGGGTGCTTCTTACAGTTACTTAAAAAAAATTTTTTTAACGTTTATTTATTTTTGAGAGATAGAGAAAGACACAGCATGAGCAGGGGAGGGGCAGAGAGAGAGGGAGACACAGAATCTGAAGCAGGCTCCAGGTTCTGAGCTGTCAGCGCAGAGGCCGATGTGGGGCTTGAACCCACTAACCGTGAGGTTATGACCTGAGCCGAAGTCGGACCCTTAACTGAGTCATCCAGGTGCCCCTTACAGCTCCTTTCCTAAAGGGTGGTTAGTGTTGGCCGTTCCTGTCAAATCTCAAATCGAGAATGAAATAACCCCTTGGATCTAATTCTAACCACGGATGACTATTCTTTAACTTTCTTTGCTGTTTTATTGAGGAAATTAAACATGCTGGCTTTGGGTGGGGGACATTTCACAGCTCTGAAGTACAAGGTCCTTTCTAGTTTCCAAAAGGTACTAGTTATCACAAACACAGTGCTAGGCAATTACCACCCCTATCGTTAAGGCTTTCATTGCCCAGAGCAAAGAGCAGGGTAGAGGCAATCCAATGTCAAGGCAAGAACAGGGTGGAGGCAATAAATGTAGGTGTCCAGATAAGACAGATTAGAATATCACTTTTTAGGAACTGCCTAAATAGCCCCATTCCCATCTGGAAAACTACGGCCACACATGTCTTTGTTAATAACAACACTAAAGAAAGCCCGGAAGGGCAGAGGCCATAGTATCTAACTCCCAGGGCAAGAACATCAATGTCCTTCCATCCACAGTTGGATTGCTCTTGATGGACAGTCTCCCAAAACCTCCACCTCAACCTTCTGTTTTCCTTTGGCATAAAGAAGGCGATGGCAAACTGCCCACGTAATCTGGACCCCTTCTTGCCCAGTGGGGTTAGAGACAAGGAGGATGTGTTGTTCCTGTGATCGTTCCTTTGTGAGCGCCTGCCCTTCACCCTTCCCAGGGAGGCCAGCGCCATTTCTGACAATTTACAGCCAGAGAAGTGGTTGCAAAATATCTTGTGAGCAGCCCAGGAACGCAGCCTGCAGAGTCCTGGGTCTTGGGTCTGCTCCTTTTGGTTTGCTAATTTCCCTTCTATGATGCAAACCTGCGTGAGCTCAACTGTCCCCAGGGAGAAAGGGAAAACCACCCTGTCTCTCTGAAAGTCGCTTGGCTGTTACAGAAGCTGTGCCCTTCTGGTGTCATGTGGTAGAAACAACAGCCCTTTTATTTGTGTAGCTTGGAGGCCACAGTAGCTGTTGGAGGGGGAGGGCGGGGCGGGGATGGGAGGAGAAGCGGGGAGGCTCTCCTCTTCTAGACACAGAACCAAACCCTGAACCATCCCCAGTGAAGGACAGCCGTGGAGCGACCTACGGGGAAGAGTGACATCCACTCGAGGCCTGGCTCTAATTCCAATAGCACTTCCTCATTGGCTATCTCTCTTATATACCAGGGTAATAATGAACGTATTCAACAGATGCTATGCGGTGATACTTGGAATGAAGACAAAGCTAAAGCCTTCCCAGGGTTCTTGTGCCACATGCAAAACACTACTCTAATATTTTAATACTTGGAACAGGATATATTTCTGTAGGGTTATTTATGACTGCTTGCATTCGATTCCATATGCTCTGCCAGCATCCACACCAACACACCAATATGAATTAGAAATTTAGAAATTTAGAGCATCCAGCTCTAACCTACCCCATGATAGCAGGCAGTGATCCATCTGGCTTGGTGTCATCCAGAGTTATTGAGACGGGTGCTTCCTCATCTTGAATGATCATACAGCCACAATAATCTTAATAAGGAGAAAATCGGGAGATTGAAATTGACCTCATCCGAGATTTATGGGAAAAATACACACACACACACACACACACACACACACACACACAAACTATTTTGCTGGAGCGCCTGGGTGGCTCAGTCAGTTGAGCGTCCGACTTTGGCTCAGGTCATGATCTCACGGCTTGTGGCTTCGAGCCCCACATGGGACTCTGTGCTGACAGCTCAGAGCCTGGGCCCTGCTTTGGATTCTGTGTGTCCCTCTCTCTCTGCTCCTCCCCACTCACACTTGGTCTCTTTCTCGCTCAAAAAAAAAAAAATAAACATTAAGAAAATTTTTTCTTAATAAAATAAAAATAAAACAGCAACAAAAAAAAACCTCTACGGGGCGCCTGGGTGGCTCAGTCGGTTAAGCATCTGACTTCAGCTCAGGTCATCATCTCACGGTTCGTGAGTTTGAGTCCTGAATGGGGTGAGCCCCACTTCTCTTTTTTCTGTCTCCCTCCCTCTCTGTCTCTCTCTGCCCCTCATGGGATTCTCTGTCTCTCTCTGCCCCTCACTCACTAGTGCCCTCTATCTCTTTCTCAAAAGAAAAGAAATATGTAAGACAAAAAAAAACTATGTTGCTAAGAGGAAGGCAAATCTCAAACCATAGTCTTTGCCCCACCCCTAGTAGATATTTCCTGTTCAATACACACACTAACTACACAAGGTGTCTGTGGAGCCAGACACATGGAAAATGACCCACGTCTATGAGCTTTACATAATGGTCACGTATGACCAATGCATGGCTCACACTGTACCGTGTCCCTGGAGCCCTGGGCTACACAGGGTAACAGGTGCTTGAGTTAGACGGAATCGGCCCTATGAGCCCATGGAAGAAGCTGGCGGAAGGAATCCTTTGAGTATGAGCAGGTTTAGCAACGACAGCCACCATATCCACCCAGGCCCTGCCTCATCTCATTCTCGAAACACCCTGACAGTAGGCCTCCTTGTTGCCATTCTACACAAAGACACGGAGGCAGAGAGGTAGTGCCACACCAAGGCCGCTCAGCTGGTAAGCAAGGGAAGCCCAGGACTGCGGGACTTCAGAGCAGCGGTCTCCCCACAGAACCCCTCTGTGTCACTCTGCTCATGAAGAGTAAGTGGCAGGACCCAAGGCAGGAACCAGGGCCCCACAACTGGTGGGGTCTCTTCCTTTCCTTTCATTGACAGCAAGTGGTGCTGGGATCATTTTGTGTTGCTAGAGGCTATGAAGAGATGGACAGCCTGAGATTTCTGATCCTTTCTCTACCCATTTAAAAACACTTACCTTTTTCTTAATGTTTATTTGAGAGAGTGAGAGAGAGAACAAGCTGGAGGGGGAGGGGCAGAGAGAGAGAATCCCCAGCAGGCTCTGTGCCATCAGCGCAGAGCTCGATGGGGAGGGCTCGATCTCATGAACCTGAGATCATGACCTGAGTTGAAATCAGGAGTCAGACACTTAACTGACTGAGCCACCCAGGTGCCCCTTTTTAAAACTGTTTTTAGATAGAGAGAGTGCAAGCAGGGGAGGGGGGGCAAGGAGGGAGAGAAAGAATCCCAAGGAGGCTCTATGCTCAGCACAGAGCCCGATGCGGGGCTGGATCCCATGACCCTGGGATCATGATCTGAGCTGAAATCAAGAGTCGGACGCTCAACCGACTGAACCACTCAGGCGCCCCAAACACGGACATTTTTAATCTATTTTCTGTTCGGTATCTACCATAAGGTCCCTAAAAGAGTGTGGTCCTTTCACTTAACACATTTTAAACATGAGTAAGTTCAACCTACCGTTCTTCTTCCAAAAGGCCTCCTTGTAATACATCATGCACTTAATGATAGATCCCATCGGAAGACGTTGAATTAACTGGTTTCTCTCTGACGGAAGCTCTGGTTTGAAGTGCATCTTGGCAGTCAATGTTGGAGGGATGGCGCTAATTACGTATCTGCACTGAAACACACAGACACAAAATACCACCTTAGACGCGTGAGTGTCGGTCTTCACAGAGGGTGGGAAACATCATATTTACCATCTTGAATGACCCTGAGCAGTTACCACATACAAACTGAGGCCACTGTGAGGCGACACAGCAGAACAAGGCAGGTCAACTAAAAGTGGTCATTTGGAAGACAGAGGGGGAAACGTGCCGGCACTAATTACCACACTGTCTAGGTCACATTTGGTTACAAGCTGCAGAATACACGAGGCCTGCTTAGTATATGCTCTTTTTTGGCTAGGCTGAATTACCTCATACACTTCATGATTCAACGTCTCTATGATGATGCTGTCACCTGACTGGTCAACATAGGTGACAGGACGCTTCAGCTTCACCCTGTCCCCGAGGCGGTCCATTATCCGTTCACTCACTTGACCAGATCCCCCCACAAACTTCCGTTCCTAGAGGAGAAGGCAGGTGATGAGGCTACAATCACAAAATAGCAGTACATGATAGCTCAGAAAGCAAAATACAGGTCAAAATAAGCAATGTGGAATTTCTAAGTATAAAGATACTGAAAAGATGCAAGTGTCCTACATTTGCTGAAGCTAAGGGTCAAATGGGCAATAGCTCTTGGGGCCACAAGAACAACTTAGAGAGTTCTGGAAATTTCCTAAGGAGAGGAACTATTCACTGGTTGGAGAAAGACTCTACACCTTGCGCATGTACCATGTACCATGGTACCATGGTACCATGTACCATGCAGTACAGAGCATGTCTAGAACAGAAATAGCCTGAAGCATGCTCATTTTACCCATTCGAGGATTTTTTTTGAAAATCACTTGATTTGTAGGAATTTGGCTCCTCCTACAGGGACTAATTTTCCCTACCTTCCAAAAAAAAAAAAAAGGAAGGGACTGAATTCCCCAAACCTAATTAATTCGAGACGGAACATTCTTTAGCTGCAAACTCATCTTCAGGAAGGAGAAAAGGAAATGAGAACTGTTTTCAGGCACGTTGCTTGAAACCATTTCCAAAACTCAGGTTCCAAATTCACTCACGTTTCAAAACGTGGAAGCGGTTACCTTGTAAGACACTACCCTGGGTGAGGGCAAAATCACAAAGAAAGTTGGTGGGTGGGGGGAACGGACACTCCGTACCTGGCCCCCGTTGGTAACCGAGAATATCCGAGTGGTGCCTCCACACTGTTTCACGTACCACAGGAACCACAGCGCAGACACCTCGTGGGGTTCAGAGGTCACATTGATGTTCACGAAGAGATACGCAAATTGCCTAGCAGTCCTGGTCACATAACAAGAGCAGCCGTCAGGCGTAAATACATACACACTTCACAGGATATCGCATCTTTTTAAACCACAATTTACAAAGCATTTGTGTTGCTTTTGGGGGGAGAAAAAAAAACTCTCGCGGGCTCAGTCTCTGAAGGAGTGCATGTTTTAACTCTTGGTGAAAATAAGCTTTTCCTTTGCTTTTAGGGAATTCTGGGTCAGCTCCAAATATATTCATTCTGGAACAGTCTAGAGGGTCAATATTCTTGAGACGGATCATTAAGGATGTAATTCTCATTGATTTGAACAAACATTCTCTCTTCTCTGCCTCCACCACTTACTTCCACTCTGATCCAGGCCACCAACATCCCTCACCTGGGATGTGAGGGCAGTGGTGACTCCTCCTGGCATCCCTACCTGGTTTATGACCACACCCTCTTTTGATCCTTTGCCACGTTACAGCCAATGAACTCTTTTGACAGTGCAAAACAAAAACACACTTCATAAAACCCTTCAATGACATGCATGGTAAAAGGCAGAAATCTTGAATGGGGCCACGATATCTTGCACCATCAGCTCCCAGTGAGCTCTCCGACCTCTTAATTACATCACTTTGTCATGACATCCTTAGAGTCCAGGCATACTGTCATATCATTGCAAAAACATGTCAATCTCCCCATCTCAGGGCCTTCAAGAACTGTTTCCCCGCTCTCTCTACATGGAAAACTGCATCCTCCACACCACTCACCCTTCCTATCTCCCACCACCCACAATGGCTCACTCCTGGAAGATACCATCCATTACGCCATCCATCTTTCCGGTCTCCCCCATCCACAGTGGCTCATTCTTGGAAGATACCATTCATCACACCATCCATCCTTCCGGTCTCACCCATCCACAGTGTCTCATTCCTGGAAGATACCATCCATCCTTCCGGCCTCCCACCATCCACTGTGGCTCTCTCCCGGAAGATACCATCCATAATGCCATCCATCCTTTTGGTCTCCCCCATCCACAGTGGCTCACTTCTGGAAGATACCACCCATCCTTCCGGTTTCCCCCATCCACAATGGCTCACTCCTGGAAGATACCATCCACCACACCATCCATCCTTCCAATCTTCCCCATCCATAGTGGCTCACTCCTGGAAGATACCAACCATCACATCATCCATCTTTCCAGTCTCCCCTATACACAGTGTCTTATTCCTGGAAGATACTATCCATCCTTCTGGTCTCCCCCATCCACAACGGCTCACTCCTGGAAGATACCACCCATCACGCCATCCATCCTTCGGTCTCCCCCATCCTCCACAGTGGCTCACTGCTGGAAGATACCATCCATCACACCATCCATCCTTCCAGTCTCCTCTATCTACAGTGGCTTATTCTTGGAAGATACCATTCCCCTAACAATGTTCACTCTTCGTATCTCCCTTAAACCTTGCTCATTCCTGTGATACCATCCTCTAACATCACTCCCTGATACTGTCTACACTCATCCACTGCACCTCATTCTTGGAAGTTACTTAACAGGCATATCATTCACCCTTCCTGTCTCCTCTTACAGCAAGGTAGCTCGTTCCTGGATGGGACCATCCCCTCACACCATCCACTTTTCCTGTCTCCTCCATCCACTATGGCTCATTCCTGGAAGACAGCATGTTCCAACATCCCTATTCCTGTCTCTCATCCACAGACATGTAGCTCATTGCCAAAAAATACCATCCCTTACACCATGTATCCTTCCTATGCCCCCCCCAACACACCTGAGTCACTGTGGTTCCTTCCTGGAAGATACCATCATAAAATGGGCCATCCACCCTTCCTATCCCCCAACATGTACTATGGCTCATTTCTGAAAATACCATCTCCCTATACCATCCACTCTTCCCCATCCCTCCATCCACTGTGGTTCAGTCCTGGAAGATACCATCACCCCCACCCCTGCCATCAACCCTCCTGTCTCCCCCTACCCATGTGGCTCATTCCTGGAAGATACCATCCCCCTCATCATTCAACTACCCTTTCCAGAAAATTATCTCACTACCACATCACCTTCCCGCCCCCAACCCTACCCTCACCACCCCAATCACTGTGATTCTATCCTGAAAAATATAATTTCCCCACCAGCCACTCACTCTTCCTGTCTCCCTTAAACACTGTGGCTCAATATCGGAAGATACCAGCTCCTCACTGTATCTGCTCTTCCAATGTTCCCCCATCAATTGGCACATTTCTGGAAGATACCATGCCCCCCACACCATCCATCCTTCCTGTCTTGCCCATCCACAGTGGCTCATTCCTAGAAGATACCATTCCTTCAAACCTTCCTCCCTTTCCTACCTCCATGGATAATGGCCCATTCTTAGAAGATAGATACCATCCCACCAATCCATTCATTCTTATTTACAGTCTCTCTTCACTCACTGTGACTCAGTCCTGAAAAATGCCAACTCCCCACACCATCCAAACTTTCCCACCTCCCCCCATCCACTGTCGATCCTTCCTGGAAGATACCATCCAGTCAACAACTCTTCCAGTCTTTTCTCTTTCTATAGGGCATTTCTGGAAGATACCCCCCCCGCACCCCCCCCCAACCCCACACACACACCATCCATCCTTCCTGTCTCCCATCACCCTTGTGGCTCATTCCTAGATGATACCATCCCCTCACACCATTCACTTTATCTCCCCCATCACTATAGCTCTTTCTGGATGATAATATGCTCCAAAATCATCTACCTTTTTCAGTCTCTCACAAACAGTCACTATAACTCATTCCTGGAAAATAAAATCCCCTACACCATTTATCCTTCCCATCAGCCCCCGCCCCAGTTACTGTGATTGCTTCCTGGAATATACCATTCCCCCACCAACCATCCACCATTTCTGTCTCCCGCCACTCCCCCTCCATCCACTAGGCCCTATTCCTGGAACATAACATCCTCCACACCATCAATCTCTCATGCCCTTCCTCATCCATTATGGCTCATTCCTTGAATATACCATATTCCTACACCATCTATTCTCCCTGTCTCCCCCCCACCCCCCACTCACTATGACTCACTCATGGAACATACCATCCTTCCACACCATCCATCTACCCTGTCTCCCCCATCCACAGTGGATCATTCCTAGAAGATACCATCCCACCACACCATCCCACCTTCCTGTCTCCTACCACGCACTACGGTTTATTTTTGAATATACTAACTACCAACACTATCCATCCTTCCTCATTCCTGGAAGATATCACTCCTACAGACTATCCACTGTGCCTCATAAAGCTTGCTCATGGAAGACACTATCCCACCAAGCATCCATTCTTGTCTCTCCCAGTCTACTGTGTCTCATACCCGAAAGATACCATCCCCTCACGCATTTCATTCTTACTCTTTCTCCCATCAGTTGGGTCGTTCTTGGAAGATACCATCCCCCCACACACCATCCAGCCTTTTTGTCTACCAGCAAACACTGTGACTCATTCATGGAGGATACCATCTGCATATACTGTCCACCTTTCATTTCTCCCCCCTTCCACTGTGGCTCATCCCTGGAAGATACCATTCCCCCACACCATCCACTCTTCCTACTCTCCTCATCTGTTACAGTTCATTCCTGGAACATGCCATTCCCACACCATCCATCCATTTGGTCTCCCCCCATTCACTGTGGCACATCCCTTGTTGATAACATATTCCCACATCATCCTCCCTTCCTGTCTATCCCCCAATACTAAGGCTCATTTCTGGAAGAGCCTTCTTTCCACACCATCCATCTTTCCTCTCTCTCTCCCCTATCCACTATGTGGCATTCCTGGAAGATACCTTGTCCCCCATACCACCCACCCTTTCCTGTCTCCTGTCATCCACTGTGACTCATTTCAGTTAATGCCCTAAGTCCTTGGTTTATGTTTAAAGACTGCTGCATCTAGGAATCTCTCCCTCACCTTCAGGTCAAGTTCCCTGTTACAGTCACTCCTGCAACATAATGAAATTATGTGTATAATGTCAGTCTCTCCTGCTAGAAGAATATTCCCTCTGTGAGTTTAGGGGCCATGCCTAACAAATTCCCTGCCATTTCCCACAGGTTGGTATGGTGCCTTCAGATAGCAGCCCCAGAAAGCTGACTAAATGATCTGTAAGTAACTCAACTAATGACACAGGTTCTCGATGAAAACATTAGAAAATTTCTATTTCTCATTAACACAGACCAGCTTTCCTTCAGTTTCGTATTTTTCTATACCTGTAGGGAATTAACTTTGATACCTTCCCAAATTGCTTCTGTAGCTGACCACTACAGAATCTGAGTACACAACTACTTGCTTTACCGCAAATCACACAGCCCTTTCGTTTAAAAAAAAAAATCTACTTCCTTCACCTCTTTTTCTATTATTTTAGGTTCCTTTTATGTTCGTACCCACTCTGAAGTGTCTGAAGTTCCCCCCCCCAAGTTGCTCCTGACTTAAAGATCATTAGGTTTCCTCGTAACTTTTTTCCTCCAGCTGATTACAAAAAACACCACAGTGCAAGATCGGACAGAGAAGATCCAAAGAAAAGATAAAAAAGTGAATTTTAAATAGTCGAGGATTACTTTGTCCAGCAGATTTTATCGATGAGCTCTTTCATGGTCATCTTGTCCCATTCCTTAGCATGTGGGGCCTCCCATGGTGCATCGGCTGGAATCTGCAGAGGAAGAAGGGCCCACAAAGGTGTGCTGGTTACTGCCTACTGCCCCACTAAGAAGGCTTGAGAAGCACCCCTTAACTCCAGCCTCTGTGTCTGTGTCGGAATGAGTGATTGTCATAAAATTCTACTATAGACAGTGATGGGGTTGGGATGGATAGGTCTTTGGATTCTATGCCTTAATGCTGTTGCCAAAATAATAATTATTATTACTATTATGCAAAAAAGGGGGGAATTACACATAAATGTATATATAAATTAATATGAAATTATGATGATGTTGATCATCGTTATCATTAAGTTCCCAATTTAAGTATGAGAGCTTGGGACAAGGCAAAAATACTCTGGGGGAACAAATCCCTCTTTCCTTTACTGTCTAAAGTGGTATCACACATGAGTAAGACAACTATGAGCAGGACACCTGGCAAGAATATGTCACATGAGTTCTCACGTGGCATAGAGCTAGAAGCACACAGGCATGACAATCAGAGCATGACAATTCAATGGGTTTGAATCCTGGTTCCCTTGCCGTGTGGTGTTGGGCAAATCGACGTAACCCCCGGCACTCATTTTCCTCACAAGTGGAAATGATATGCATTAATGTCCAGAGCAATGTTCCCTGAACTGTTGGAAGGATATGAAACAGGTGCTATTGTTATTTTAGTAACAGGTCACAGGTAAGCCGAACACATGTTTTACCTCCTTCCCCATGTTATCCATTGTCCGCCACAGATTGTTGTAATCCAAATACGCGATAGGATTCCACACCGGAGGAAAGGCGCCCCGAAAAGGATAAGTTTTCCCCTATAAGACAAAAGCAAAGGATAATACCTTAAAATAGGATGGCATTCGAAAAGACAAAACCAAGCCAACCTGACAGCCATTTTCAAACTAACAGTATCCTCTACTGTTACAAAAAGCGTCACCTTTGATGGAAAGTAAATAACATTTTGCCTACACCAGCCCCAAATTTCAATTAGATTAGCAGAATTCCCCGTGGTGCTGTGCTACTAGTTTTTAATTTATAGGGAATAATACCTGTGAACTTATTTCTGCTTATAGAGAGAAAATAAAGAAAGGTAGCTCATCCTAATATCTAATGCCGATGCCGCAACATTCTCAACCCTTGAGTTTCTATCTAATCTCTTTGGAACGATGTTCCCACTCAGATGAGACCAGAATGGTGACACACATAGAGGACCTTGGACCACATAGAGGGCTGGAACCACAAAGCAGAATATCTGAGACTGTGCTGTAGGGTTCAAACAGGCGAAATAAAGAGACCGGCTAGACCAGCAACGGTGCCTGAAGTCAAGAGTCAAAATATGAGAACCCGGAACAATGGGCATTTGACATTTCTTGGTCGCCCAGCATCCACACTTCCTTTCAAGTATTATCCTGGTTTCTTTCTGGGAAACTGCTTCTCCTCCTGGGTATCATCGCCCAGTATAGCAGGCAATGGGCTAGATCCTTTCTCCACCCACCCTGGCTCCTGGTGCAGCCAGGCTGAGCTGGGCCAATCACGCACTCTCTGACCCTGGAACGAGTCGCCCAACAACAGCAGGAAGCTGACTATGGGTTCTTCTTTCCCATGGCAGCATGCTGCACAGATGCTTCCTGCTCTAAACACTATGGCTGTGGTTCCTGCCTCTGACTTGCCAGAGCTCCCCTGATCTCTGCTTATTCCCAAGTGTGGCCCTCCAGGCTCTCGATGATTCCCCTGTTGGCCCGAGTTGCTTTCTATTGCTTGGTACCAAGACCTCTAACACAAAGACAGCGATTGACGAGCAGCCATTTATTTCATCTCAACTGCATGACAAGCCCTGCGCTGTGTAAACACAAGCGTGAGGCAAGAGTGAATCCTTGGGAAAAAGAGACCAGGTCTAGGTATGTTCTAAGGTCTTATTTCTTAATTTAGTTCCTTTAAAATAAAACATCCAGAAGATCAAAATGTCGTCTACTAATACAGTTTTGCATGAGATTTAAAAAAAATTTTTTTAATGTTTATTCATTTTTGAGAGAGAAAGACACAGAGTGCAAATGGGGGAGGAGCAGAGAGAGACGGAGACCCAGAATCCGAAGCAGGCTCCAGGCTCTGAGCTGTCAGCACACAGCCCAACGCAGGCCCCAAACCCACAAACAGCGAGATCAGAGCCGAAGTCAGACGCCCAACTGACTGAGCCACCCAGGCACCCCCTATTTTTTTATCACATAAAAACATACTCAATATTTGCAGAAAGCCTATTGTATGGACTGTACAATATTAAGGACTGTGTTGGACTTAAAAATTTTTTGTAAGTTTATTTATTTATTTTGAGAGAGACAGACACAGTGCAAGTGAGGGAGGGGCAGAGAGAGAGGGAGACAGAGAATCCCAAGCAGGCTCCGTGCTCCGAGCACAGAGCCCGACACAGGGCCTGAACTCACGAAACCACAAGATTATGACCGGAGCCAAAACCAAGAGTCATACACTTAACCAACTGAACCACCCAGGTGCCCCATAACTGTGTTGGATTTCAAAAGGTGGGAGGTAGCCAAAGCAAAACTCTTGACCATCAGGGAAAGGACGCAAAACCTAACAGCATTTGCATTCATGTGCACGCACTTGCACATGGACGCGTGCACACACACTTCAACTGAGTAACAATATACGGCAGCCATTAAGTGATAGCTAGTTTTGCCTGCCACAGTAGCAAATTCAAACAACCTTGGCAGATCATGTGATCTTGTTTCTTATCTGAAAAATGCGATGTTGTTATGCTGCAACACGACTCCAAACCTTTATCATCACCACCGCCAATATCACCACCATTATTTCTGACATTCATTGAGATCTTTCTCCATGCCAGGCCCTGGCTAAGCTCTTCGTATGCATTCTCTCTCCCCAACCCTGTGGAGGCAAGCCCTGTTACTATTTCTATTTTATAAATGAGGAAACTAAAGCCCAGGGATATGAGCTAGAAAATAGTAGAGCAGAAATGTCCTGTTCCCAAAGACTTCTTTGATCATAAACATTAGGCTTTCTGGCCTCCTATGTGGTCAACAGAATGTGGAGATAGAGACATCTTAACCTTCCAACTAAATGAAAGACAACTTGGGAAATGTGAAAGTTTAGAAATCTTCCACACACATTTTTTATGTTTCTGAGGAATGCAGATGGAGACGAAGAAGCTCGGGGGTATTAGCTGACTGTTGAGGAAACAGGGTGAACCCTGAAAAATGCTGAAGCATGTTTGGAGGAAAATAGGCAGACGTTTTACCCAGAACGCAAAACCAGCTATGGAAAGGAGTCAGACTGGGCTTAACAGCTCATGGGCAGCCTTCAGAACAGCTGGTTCTCATTACAATTCTTCCCTTAATTGAAATCAGGAAAAATCTACATTTTTCTCGGTAAAATGTGTTTATACTCAAGTAATAGTCTCATACGAAGCTGATCTTTCCTTTAAAAAAAAGGATTTTTTTATAAAAACAAACATGCTCAAACATCTGGGGACATTGAGAAAAGTATCATAAAGATAGTTCAACAGGGGCGCCTGGGTGGCTCAGTCATTAAGCGTCCGACTTGGGCTCAGGTCACGCTATCTCGGTCTGTGAGTTCGAGCCCCGCGTTGGGCTCTGTGCTGACAGCTCAGAGCCTGAAGCCTGCTTCTGATTCTGTGTCTCCCTCGCTCTCTGCCCCTCCCCACTCAAGCTCTGTCTCTCTCTCTCTCTCTCTCTCTCTCTCAAAAATAAATTTAAAAACATTAAAAAAAAAAGGTCAACAAAATGTGTTCCACATTCCTAATGAAGTTCTTCTCAGGGTGGTCAGGGTGATCTGACCACCCTGGTTTCTGAAAGGAAACCAGAGTCTCCTTTCACACAAGGCCCGAAGACCCCGTGATCTGCACCGGGATAAACAAATAAGTGGCAGGAGAAGTAAAGAATTCAAGGAGACGGGGGGGCAGTCGGCTAAGCATCTCTCTTGGTCTCGGCTCAGGCCGTGATCTTAATGGTTCCTGAGTTCAAGCCCCACATCAGGCTCTATGCTGATGGTGCAGAGGCTGCTTGGGATTCTGTCTCTCCTCTCTGCCCCTCCCCTGCTTGTGCTCTCTCTCTCTCTCTCTCTCTCTCTGTCAAGATAAATAAATAAAGTTAAAAAAAAAGAGAGAGAGAGAGAAAGAGAGCGAATTCGACAAGACAGAAAAGTCTAGCCTGGCAATCTTTTTAGAAACGGGAACCATGCAGTATTTTAAAAGATCATCAAGGCCCACCACGACATTAATTTTTATCATGTTGACAGAGGTACCAAGTTGATAACGGGATTTTTCATAAATTAGCTTCACTCTTCATGTCTGGCTTCTCTGTTGTTTTTTTAATGTTTATTTATTTTGAGAGAGAGAGAGAGAGAGAGAGAGAGAGTGAGAATGTGAACAGGGGAGGGGCAGAAAGAGAGGGAGACACAGAATCCGAAGCGGGCTCCAGGCTCTGAGCTGTCAGCACAGAGCCTGACGAGGGGCTTGAACCCACAAACTATGAGATCATGACCCAAGCGGGAAGTCGGATGCTCAACCGACTGAGCCACCCAGGTGCCATCTCTGCTCTTATTCCACTAAAGAAGTTCATATATATGGGCACAGGCACCTACATGTCACCTCTACCTTTCTCAGAAAGCTCTAGAAGGCTTATTTCCTCCACGGCCTGCTTCTAAACTCAACAGCAATGGCAGGGAGTGGAGCTGTCTCTTGATTGAGTGAGAATGGCCTGCAAACCAGACCTTCTCACTCTCTTAAATGTGATTGTATTGTTTTCTCACAAAGATGTCCGCCCTTTTTCAATATTTCCAAATGGCTACTGCTCCTTAGAAATGAAAGGGAAAAAATCTTGAGTAAAGGTCAAGTCCATTTTGTACCTATACTCTGGAGCTTTCCACCCCTTCCAAAGTGGCCTTTCATCTCTAAAGCACAGTGTCTTTGACACAGCAGAAATGGCTGAGGTCGAGAAGAACACAATGTCCCTGGAACCGTGCCCAAAATACTTAAGTCCCTTTGAGAAACCACATCCCTCATCTACCGATATTTGTAATAACAAGAGACTATTGCCAGGAGATGGCAGTTTACGGCTCCCACATCATTCTTTATTGTTAGTCCTGGAAGATAAAGCAAGTTTAGAGTAAGCAAATAACATTTACTGATTGGCAACCTTGTTGGGAAAGTTTCATCTCTCTGTACTTTTATTACTTTAGTTAAACAAAAGGAAGTGGGTGTTATTAAAGAGGATCACAGGCCACCGAGGAAAGCTGCCAAATATTTTTTTAATCATCTTGAAAATAAACAGATATGTTCTAGAATGGTTTAGGAACAAGTCTGCCCAACCCCTATGAATTCCTTGGCACTCTTCTAGTCCCACTGTTTTGCGACAAGCCTATAAGAGAACGATTTTGGTTTGTTTTCTACAGTACACAATAATGCTTTAAATAAAGAAATCAGGGGTGCCAGGATGGCTCAGTCGGTTAAGCATCTGACTCTTGGTTTTGGTTCAGATCATGGTCTCACACATAGTTCGTGGGTTTGAGCCCCACATTGGGCTATATGCTGACATTAAAGCCTGCCTGGGATTCTCTGCCTCCTCTGTCTTTGCTCCTCCCTGAGCATACCCTCTCTCTCTCTCGAAATAAATAAATAAACTTAAAAAAAAAATCACCTAGGCGGGGTCTGGCTGGCTCAGTCAGTGGAGCATGCGACTCTTGATCTTGGGGTTGTGAGCTCAAGCCCCATGTTGGGTGTTGAGATTACTTAAAAATAAAATAAAATCTTAAAAAAAAAAAAAAAGGATGTCCATCAACTGATGAATAGATAAAGAAATTGTGGTTTATATACACAATGGAGTACTACAGGGCAATGAGAAAGAATGAAATATGGCCCTTTGTAGCAACGTGTATGGAACTGGAGAGTGTGATGCTAAGTGAAATAAGCCATACAGAGAAAGACAGATACCATATGTTTTCACTCTTATGTGGATCCTGAGAAACTTAACAGAAACCCATGGGGGAGGGGAAGGAAAAAAAAAAAAGAGGTTAGAGAGGGAGAGAGCCAAAGCATAAGAGACTCTTAAAAACTGAGAACAAACTGAGGGTTGATGGGGGGTGGGAGGGAGGGGAGGGTGAGTGATGGGTATTGAGGAGGGCACCTTTTGGGATGAGCACTGGGTGTTGTATGGAAACCAATTTGACAATAAATTTCATATATTGAAAAATAAGTAAATAAATTTAAAAAAAGGAAAAAAAATAATCTAAAACGAGACCCATTAAACAGGATGGCAGTATTGTGTTGTATTAGTAGCCTCTTGGATAAGTAAAGCCAATTGACAGAGCATTCGAAAAATTTGTTTTCCTCTTCCACAAAAGCCATGAACTGAGGAGAAACGGACAGTTAGAAAAAAAGATGAAAATGTTACACTGTGAAGATGAGTGGCTGTTTTTCCAGAACGGCTTTATTAAGACATAATTCATGTACTCAATACTCCACCCATTGAAAGTGTACAATTCCACGGGCTCTGGCAGATTCACAAAGTCACGTATCCATCACCACATGTGACTTTAGAACATTTTTGTTACCCTAAGAAGAAACCCTTAGTCATTAACAGTCACTCTCCATTCTTTTGCAAAACACCAGCACCTTTTTACATTCCCACCCATAATATATGAGTTCCAACAGCTCTATTTCCTCACCAACCCTTGGTATTGTCCTTTTGATTTTAGTCATCCGGGTGGGTGCACAGCGGTATCTCAAGGTAGTTTTGACTTGCGTTCCCCTAATGACTGATAATGGCCAAAGTCAAATTAGGCTTGTTGAGTGGATGGTCATGTTGTTCAGTACATACATCGTCTCCATCTTTGCTGCCATGGCCACTTTGCTATGCGGGCCCACTGAACAAGTGATAACGGAAAGAGAGGGTGTGGTGGTTTTGTAAGGTGTTGACTTGTCCAAGCTGAACTGGATTTCCCAGAATTTTCTTTCCTATATACTTCTGCTAAAGGTAGCTCATAGCTAGACTGTGGTACATCATATGGACAGGGGCAGGACAATAAATAATCCAATCTTACTCTCCTAACCAGTGTGCCATGTTCCAAACCAACCCAAAGCCATTGGGCAAGGGAGTCCAGTTGATTCTGACCTTACAGGTCTGCTTTCCTGGGTGGAGAGTAGGGTGGAGAAGGGTGGAGAGTGGATCTGAAGGTACTTACAGGTTGAAAGATAACAAAGACACTGCTATGTTTAATGACACAAGGATGAAAACTAACAAATCACTTCTGTTTGCTCTGAATCCATCACATTGGCTATACAGACTCTATCAGCTCTCAGGTATATGATTACTATTGGCCAGGCCTTTGTCCCCCAATTTGGTATGTTCTAATCATACCATAGGTCAAAATGCATCAAGAGCTTTCTACAACATGATCTTTGGGTTCTTTTTTTTTTTTTTTATGTTTATTTATTTTCAGAGAGAAAGAGAGAGAGAGTATGCACGTGCACACAAGTGAGGGAGGGGCAGAGAGGGAGAGATAGAATTCCAAGCAGGCTCTGCACTGTCAGCATGGACCCCAATGTGGGGCTCAAACTCATGACCCATGAGATTATGACCTGAGTTGAAATCAAGAGCCAGACACGAAACCAACTGAGCCACTTAGGCACCCCATAAGCCACTTCTTTTTAGTCCTTCTTTTCATTAAACTTTACTTAAAAATACTAAAAGAAATGATACTTTCTGTTGCGGTTGCCCATTTCCTTCATTAATATTTATTTTCTCTTATACTTTTCCTTAAAAAATCATTTACTTGCTTGACTCTTATTATGCCCAGATCTCATGTCTGATTTCTCTTGGTTTTCACTGCTCTTAGTTAAAGTCTTGCGATTGTAATAAGTGAGATGCATCACAGGCTAAAAACTTTGGGTTGCTTTTGATGAATTTAGCAAGTTCACTATGTCTTTGAAGATATTCGGAAGTCCACATTACATATCTATTAGATCTGTAATATATAAGTGGGTATATATGGGCATATATGTATGTGTGTGTACGTGTATAATTTGTTTAATCCTAGCTGGTGCCTGGCAGCTAGAGTTCATGACTCCAGGATCTTGGTCTGGACTCCCCTGCCCTTCCCATCTGTGCCTTGGTCTCCATGTCAGGAAAACTGAATCTGCAGTGCCACTGAGCTGGACCCTCTACCAGGAGCTTAACAGGATGTGCTTTCTAGATGTGGAGGTTGCAGGTATGAGAAAACACTGATCTGAGAGAAACATGGTCCCAAAGATTCCACCTAGCTGCCTAAGTCAGAAACCACTTCTGCTTCCACTGGCAGACTAGGGCTGCCGTGGCACCTCGCCATTTTCTACATTGTATTAAACTGATTTAGGGGCACCTGGGTGGCTTGGTCGGTTAAGCGTCCGAATTTGGCTCAGGTCATGATCTCACGGTCCGTGAGTTCGAACCCCGCGTCGGGCTCTGTGCTGACCGCTCAGAGCCTGGAGCTTGTTTCAGATTCTGTGTCTCCCTCTCTCTCTGCCCCTCCCCTGTTCATGCTCTGTCTCTCTCTGTCTCAAAAATAAATAAACGTTAAAAAAAAAATTAAAAAATAAACTGATTTATGTAAGAACTTTCCCAACGAGTTTCAACACACCTTAGAAAGACTGCACCTCACACATGTTCATATCTCTTACACTCCCTTGCACATTCCAACGTTCTGAGAAAAGCTCGTTAAAGGGAGGACTAAAAGGGAGAAATACAATTCTTGCATTTACAACCCATCTCTTATCACATCTAGCTCTCCCAGGCTCCAGAAAGGGTCCAGCCTCTTTCTACCCAAATGGCTTCCTCCTTTCCCACCTAAGACAAGATCTTCTTTTTTTTTTAATTTTTAAAAGATTTGATTTTTAAGTAATCTCTACACCCAACGTGGGGCTTAAACTCACAACCTCGAGATCAAGAGTCCCTTCTCCACCATCTGAGCCATGCGGGCGCCCCCCTCTCTTCAGACAAAATCTTCTAATGAATGCCAATTTAGTGCTGATTTTTAATGATCAATGCCATGTACATACCTTTTCTAAAATAGCCATAATCAATATTACCGTCAAATTTACTAGAACTCCCTATGTGTAAGGTGTTGAAGGGAAGAGAAAAGATGGAAATCTCTCAAACCATTTCCTATGTGAGCATTTCTCATGCTCTTTATGGGTGCTGTATGAAAATGGGTTCCATGGTCATGGATCTGGGAAACTCTGGCTTAGAGTTAAATAGCTTTTTTATGTTTAATTTTTTTTTTCTGCCAGTCCTCATAGGACCCCTAACTTGCTAACGGACATCTCGGCACTCAAAAACAAGGCTAGGACATGGAACATTACCAAAATGTAACTGACCAAGAAACACCCTCTTTTGCAAAGCACTTTTGGCATTCTTTCTTCCTATTCTGGCTGGCACTGGCAGGGGCCTGAGGGAACATGGGAGAACATGGGCTAGAAAGAAGAGCTCTGAAAAGCAGAGGATTTATTTTCCAAATGATACTAACGGGAAGATATTCTCATGTGTACGTTTCCTGAACAAGAGCGTGTGTCATCCCACAACAACGAGTCAAACAGGAGAAATAAAATGAAATCACTTGTTGGTCTAGCTAAAATTGCAAGTGCTCTGTTGTTGAATCTCGAGCCTGGGACTCGGCCCCACAGAACAGGGCAGTACAAAGAGAAAGTACGTCGGAGCAGGTCGAGAGGGTCAAGGGCAAAGCAGAGCTTCCTGCCAGACCGGGGGTTAACTGAGGGCATTTATCTTGTGTATCCCAGTGACTGGGCAGACGCAACGCATGGGATTCCTGTAGTGATGTCTCCTGTGATCGTGATGGTGGAGACATGGGAAGGAGAGGGGACCACAAGCCTTTAGATTCTTAGCACAACCTCCCCCACATTTGAACATCAGAAAAGGATTTCTAAAAAAACCTACAAATTGGGGGCGCCTGGATGGCTCAGTCGGTTGAGTGTCTAACTTCGGCCAGGTCACGATCTCACAGTTTGTGAGTTCGAGCCCCACATCTGGCTTGCTGCTGACAGCGCAGAGCCTGCTTCAGATTCGGTGTCTCCTCCTCTCTCTGCCCCTCCCCCATTCACACTCTCTCAAAAATAAATAAACAATTTTTTTAACGTTTTAAAAAATCAAAGATAGACAAATAAAAATCTACAAATTGGGGAAAGTCACAGACACTCAGGATTTCTTTGGCCCAAAGAAGTATGTAGATTAGCGACTGTGCCCACATCTGTGCCCCAGGGTCAACTTTTGTGACTGCTTGCTGGGTAGCAAGTGTGGGCAGAATGGTGATTTCTTCCCATCAGCTGTGAAGCCTGAGGTTTTTTGTAGAGACATTCACCTACTGGGTATGGCTGTGGAAACTAGGCCACCAAGTACTTAGGCAAGCACAGAGAATTAAATCTCGGCCTGAGGTTCCCTGTGTATCACTGGAGTCTGACAAATTACACAAGTGCTGTAGGAAGGAAAGGAAATGGACTAGTAGATCAGGAATCAATCTCTCTGTTTGAAAAACATGACATGTGAAAAGTCCTTTAAATGGAAAGGACTCAGTTCCACAGCTTTTGGGATCAGAGTGTTTATTACATTTAACAATACTCAACACTGGGGTGCCTGCGTGGCTCAGTCGGCTAAGCATCCAGCTTTTGATTTCGGCTCAGGTCATGATCTCAAGGTTGAGAGATCGAGCCCTGAGTGTGGCTCTGCACGGGGTGTGGAGCCTGCTTAGGATTCTCTCTCTCTCTCTCTCTCTCTCTCTCTCTGTCCCTCCCTTTACAAAAAGCAAACAATAAAATGAAGTGCCTTGAAACAGTACTGGGCTGCTCAAATAGAAGTATCCACATTATTATCATTATTTGTCTCTTCAGTTTCAAGTTCTGTGTTCGCTTAGGTTAGTTATCAACTAGGCTTCTGCCTGCTTGTTTCTCTCTCACTCACTTCTGTAGGACCTTGAACGAAATACTTGCATTCTTACAACTTTCTCTTATCTCTTAAGAAAAACTGTCACTTACTAAAACTCTGCAGTCCACCCAGTTTTCAAAAGGTATTCATTCAACGACCTTGACACAGAAGCAAAAAAGCTTAGGGCGCCTGGGTAGCTCAGTCGGTTAAGGGTCCGACTTCGGCTCAGGTCATGATCTCACAGTTCATGAGTTCGAGCCCCGCGTCGGGCTCTGTGCTGACAGCTCAGAGCCTGGAGCCTGCTTCTGATTCTGTGTCTTCCTCTTTCTCTGCCCCCTCCCCTGCTCACACTCTGTCTCTCTTTTCTCTCAAAACTAAACAAACATTAAAAAAATAATAATAATTAATTAATTAAGGGAAAAACAAAAGAAAAAGCTTAGAGTCCACATCTGAGACAGAGGGCTATATAACAGCACCGATCCTATTAAATGGCAGGACAGGGCAATGAGAGCAAAAAGTTTCTGGCTGGGTCAGTGTATCCATGTGACAACGGAACTTCCCTTCTTCAGGAAGTGCCCAGAATGGCCCAGGTATGGGATTTATAGGACGTTAAAGGGTGTCTCCGGTTTCAACTGTTAGAGAAGGCTACTGTACAAAAGTTTGAAACCTCAGGACGGATGATGAAGTCTTTTGGCTGGGACAGCAGACTTGTGCTCTGGGGTAAGGTAGGGACTACAGAGGGGGAAATAGGGAAGAGGTAGAAAGCAAGAAGGGGGGAGGAAAAAGGAGATGTTTTTTGACCTCGCACTGGCAACCACATTCTAACTTGAAAGCTCAAAACCTCCAAGAGTGGAGTTATCAAGGAGACAAGAGCAATTTCTCTCGAGGAAGCTGCTTATGCGAGGTTTCATTCCATTCACAAGGTTCTTTTTTTTTTTTTCTAATTTTTTAATGTTTATTCATTATTTTTGAGACACAGTGTGAGCGGGGGAAGGGCAGAGAGAGAGGGAGACACAGAATCCGAAGTAGGCTCCAGGCTCTGAGCTGTCAGCACAGAGCCCGACACAAGACTTGAACCCACCGACTGCGAGATCAGGACCTGAGCTGAACTCAGATGCTTAGCTGACTGAGCCACCCAGGTGCCCCTCCACTCACAAGGTGCTTTCTGCCATTACCCACAATACCCAGGCCTCAGTTGAGGGGGGTGGCTGCAAAGTTCCACAGCCTTAGAGAAGTCCTTTGTGTCTGACCTAATCCCCTTTCTGTGCTGTCACTGAAAGCCAGCTCACTGAGTCACAGAGGGCAACTCTGGGCTACTTCTCAATGAATAGTTGGAAAAGGATTGCTGTCATGAATCGCCCTCTATTAAAAATGAATAGCAAAAAGATGAAAAACGTTCGGTACAGATGATGGGTGTACAAACATGTGAATTTACCTGATGTTGGAGAACTGTACACCGAATGGTTAAGAAGACAATTTTTATGTTATGTGTATGTTACCATGATTTTTTTCAAGAAAGAAAAAAAATAGAGGGGGTGGGGGAAAAATAACGAAAAAAAGGGGAAAAAATGGAAGGAAAAAGATCTAGTCATTAACCTGACTTTGCTATGTATTGGGCTGTCGCTTCAACCGAGTGGAAGGTTTGCTCTCTACAAACTACATCTGAGATTTATCCCTGAAAGTTTCTAGGAAAAAGAAAAGAGGCTTTGAGAGAAAATGGCTAATGCTGACCTAGCTTTCTAAACACTACAAGGCTTTAAGAGTGATTTCTGTCATTATGCTTTCCTTTAAACAAAAGAAATAAATGAAGTCTTTTAAACATGGAGGAGGAGGGGTGCCTGGGAGGCTCAGTTGGTTAAGAGATCGGCTCAGGTCACTATCTCCCGGTTTGTGGGTTTGAGCCCCACATCAAGGCTCCTCCTTCTCTCTCTGCCCCTCTTCTACGTATGCTTTCTCTCTCTTGAAAATAAATAAATAAATAAATCTTTTTTTAAAAATGGAGGGGGGAGGGGCGCCTGGGTGGCTCAGTGAGTTAAGCTGCCGACTTCGGCTCAGGTCATGATCTCGCGGTCCGTGAGTTCGAGCCCCGCGTCGGGCTCTGTGCTCACAGCTCAGAGCCTGGAGCCTGTTTCAGATTCTGTGTCTCCCTCTCTCTGACCCTCCCCCGTTCATGCTCTGTCTCTCTGTCTCAAAAATAAATAAACGTTAAAAAAAAAAATTTTTTTAAATGGAGGGGGGAAATGAATGGAAGTTACTAAAACCTTTTTTTTTTTTTACAAGCTATGTCCATATATCTTTGTACTAAATACTTGATAGACCAATGTGAGACTATATGAACATTTTTAGTCTCTCTGCTTTTAAAAAACCTACGTATAACTGGAATTTAGAAAAGAAAACAAGTAATCCCTCTTGTATTACTTCATTTCTATGATCAAACAGAATTTCTATCATGAGCACATGCCCATTACCATTTTCCTGTTCATACCTAATTGGTTTGGTTTTTTTTTCCATCTCTACCCTGACTTCTACAGCTTACAAATTATTTTAAATCCTCTCTCTTTTTTCTCTTTAAACCAAGCAGGATATAATGGCATAAAATAAAATACTCTGATCTGGGTCATACTTTGACGAGTAAGTTCACATCAATCAATTAACAAAAAGAATATACAGCCAACTATTCCAAACCGTGCTGTAGACTTAGTGTTTTAACATAATAAGGGGACTCATCTGCTGAGCCCGCTGAGCCTAACTGGGGTGGTCTGGGGGGTTGGTCAGGAGTCAAACGCTCACTGAAGGCCAGAGGCACCCCAGATCTATGGCTCAGGGTGCACGAGAGGAGAAGAAGCCACCTTGGTGAAAGGGACCACATACAGCTCCCAGGCACCCCACAGGACCTTGCCTGCGTCCAGAGGAGCCCCTACCATTTGAGTGGCATGTTAGGACTTCAGAGCCTATCAGGGCAAGGTGATTTTTATCATACCTTAGAACGGGTTATTAAAAGGGATTTATAGGGGTACCTGGGTGGCTCAGTCGGTTGAACGTCCAACTCTTGATTTAGACTCAGGTCATGATCCCAGGGTCATAGGATCAAGCCCTGCTTTGGGCTCCAAGCTCAGCATGGAGCCTGCTTAAGATTCTCTCTCTTTCTCAATCTGCCCCCTCACCCACTTATGCTCTCTCCCTCTAAAGTAAATAAAATGGGGGCCCCTGGGTGGCTCAGTAGATTAAGTGTCCAACTTCGGCTCAGGTCATGATCTCGAGGTTCAAGGATTCAAGACTCACGTTGGGCTCTGTGCTGACAGCTCAGAGCCTGGAGCCTGCTTCGGATTCCGTGTCTCCCTTTCTATCTGCTCCTCCCTTATTCGTGTTCTCTCTCTCTCTCCTTCTCTCTCAAAAATAAATAAACATTAAAAAAAACTGTATAAATAAAAAATAAAATAAAAATTTTTAAGGAATTTACAAGTTGACTTTCTGCCCGTGGAATAAGGAACTTTGTGATGTAACCCCCAGAACCCTGAGCTCAAGAGCCAGAAAGCCTTACTTTGGTGTCTAAATTTTCTGAGCCTCAGTTTTTTCATCTGTGAGATGGGGGGAAATGCTTATTAAGCCATAGGATCACGAGGTAACTCAAATGAGGTGACACAGGTATAGGAACCTTACAGATGGAAGGCAATACCAATGCATGGAGTGAGGCAGCCGCGGGGATTCAGGGGATTAAAAGAAAAGAAACAAAGACACAACAATCAATATCCCTAGAAGAGCCTAATGCCCTTGGCTTCCTGCCTTTCCTACAGAGCGGCGTTGAAAGTGAAAGTATAACTTTCTTTGAACACAAAACATACGCTTCTGTGATTTGGTATAGAAAACGGTGTTAAAAGCAGCTTAAAAATATATGTCCCTGATCCAAAAGAAACACTATTATAAGGGGTCAGAACGCAGTTATTTCTGGCAGGCATTAATACATCCTAACAAAAATAAATAAATAAGTAAATAAGTAAGTAAGTAAAATAAATAGATCCCCTGCTTTCAACACGGCCTACTGGCAAAAATAAAGTCCACCTCTAAGCAACAACAACAAAAAGTTGACTTAGTATTCCAGAACACACATATGTGGAAAGCCTTTGATTGCAGTTATTGGCCTAGAAACCTTCAAGTAAATGGCTGTGGGAAGAAAAGAACCAGTACTAGGAAAACCTGCTTGGTGAGCTGTACTATCAGGAAAGCCTAGGTTGTTTAAATAAATATCACACCATTGTCTAAGAAGAAATGGGTGGTATATATTTATTGTCTCTATTTTTTTTTAAGTTTGTTTATTTATTTTGAGAGAGATTGAGAGAGAATGAGCAGGGGAGCGGCAGCATAGAGCCCAATGGGCTCGAACCCATGAACCAGGAGATCATAACCTGGGCTGAAACCAAGAGTCGGACACTCAACCAACCAGGCCACTTAGGTGTCCCTAATAGTCTTGACTTTTATTTAGGGTGTGAAAGCAGGGAGAAAGTGGGAATGCATAAATATGTCAACTTCTCCTTCAGAGCAGCACCTGCAAAATGCAGTGTTCTCCCTCTCTCCACCCTACCTGTATTATTAAGACCTGGAAGAACCCAGGGCGCCTGGGTGGCTCAGTCGGTTAAGTGTTCGACTTCGGCTCAGATCATGATCTCACGGTTCGTGAGCTGGAGCCCCATGTGGGGCTCTGTGCTGACAGCTCAGAGCCTGGAGCCTGATTCAGATTCTGTGTCTCCCTCTTTCTCTGCCCCCTCCCCTGCTCACCCTCTGTCACTGTCTCTCAAAAATGAATAAATGTAAAAAAAAAATTAAAAAAAGATCAGAAGAACCCATTAAAAGAAGGAAAAAAAAAAAAAAAGGAAATCAAGCATTTCTGCTTTCCTCTCCAAGACCTGGCACTGTAAAACTTAACAAAAAGCCTCCACAATTCAATGAAACTTACTCATCAAATAACCCGTAATGATAGTGCATCTGATTCACTAATGCAAGTAATGGGTCAATTAATCCAAGAAGCATTCAAGTCCACCTGCTTCCCTTACACCATCCGAAGGAAAAGAATAGATGTTTTAAACACATTTAGCTGGTGCTACTTCAAATCCGCCTTTTAGGTTAAAAACAACATGGTTAATTTAATTTTACAAAGCAGATATAAACTCCTAAATAAAGCCATTATCAAATTCACAACATTCATAAAACCTGTCCAAGAACCTATTCTATAAGAATCAGGACCTACTAGGGAGCCTGGTTGGCTCAGTCAGTAGAGCATGCGCATCGTGATCTCAGGGTGGTGAGTTCCAGTCCGACACTGGGTGTAGAGATTACTAAAATAAATAAACTTAAAAAAAAAAAGAATCAGGATCTACTAAACCAGAATTACAATAGGTATTCTACGGGCGCCTGGGTGGCTCAGTCAGTTAAGCATCCGACTTCAGCTCAGGTCATGATCTCACAGATTGTGAGTTCGAGCCCCGTGTCGGACTCTGCACCGACAGCTCAGAGCCTGGATCCTGCTTCATATTCTATGTCTCCTGCTCTCTCTGTCCCATCCTTGCTCTCACTCTGTCTCTCTCTCAAAAATAAACATTGGGGCGCCTGGGTGGCTCAGTCGGTTGAAGTCATCCGACTTCAGCTCAGGTCATGATCTCGCAGTTTGTGGGTTCGAGCCCCACGTCAGGCTCTGTGCTGATAGCTCAGAGCCTGGAGCCTGCTTCGGATTCTGTGTCTCCGTCTCTCTCTCCCCTCCCCCACCTCCCCCACTCGTGCTCTGTCTCTATCAAAAATAAATAAAATGTAAAAAAAAAAAAAAAAATAAAAAAAAATAAAAAAATAAATATACAAACATAAAAAAATTAAAAAATAAAGATAAAAAAATAATAAAAAAAAAAGAACAGGTATTCTATTCACAAGGTCCACGAAGGATACAGGCAGAAATGTGAGCTAATGGTAAGTTCCATGAAAGCAGGAGCTTTGATCATGTGTCCACCACTGTATTTCCAGCCTGGAACAATACCTTGTACAGAGGAGACTATCCAGTAACTGTTCATTGAACTGATGAATTTAACATAATGATTTGAACCTTCTATGAATGAAGTAGACAGACATAGTCTGCTAGGAAGGGACAGGGTCCAAAACACCACTAAACGTCTATCTCCACTGCTCAGCTCAGAGGCTCAGGCTTAGAGTCTCAATTTGCCCTGTAAACACAATCTAGCAAGGGTCAAGAACCATTCTTTGGTGAATACTAACAATCGTTCTAGAGGGGCACCTGGCAGGGGCCCAGTCAGTAGAGTATGCGACTCTTGATCTCGGGGTTTCGAGTTCGAGCCCCACGCTGGGTGTAGAGATCACTTAAAAACAAAAATCTTAAACAAAAAATCATCCCAGAATACATTGAAACTGGATCCACTACAGTCTGCTGTCAGAAGAAACAACCGAGGCAGTCTTTAAGGCTGCGCGCTGGGAAAATTTAAAAGCTGAAGCAATCTGGACCATAAGGAATATGGCTTGGTTTAACTAGACACTGGCAATCTTCTGGATTCACCTGCTTCATTTCGGTGGTATTCACTGAAAAGAATGCACTGTGGTAGATTACAGAGGCTGGGGTTGTCTCGAGAGCCAATTCAGAGTGTCACAAAGACAATCTGCACTATTAACCCGGCGCACTACGGTGATGGGGAAAAGTCCATTCCCCTCACCCCCTGCCACCCCACCAAAGTGGACACAGCAGTAAGGGTTGAGATATTTTTAAATAAGTGGAATGATTTTTTGCTATACGATTTGTTAACAATCTTCCATGGAATATAGTCTTCCTGCCTTTCCCTAATCTGGCTGCCTCACTTTACAGGGACTCCTTCAGCTCAAATAAATAAACCTCTAACTGACCCACAATTATCTTTAGCTGAACATTGTGGTCTACCTTGGGTGAAAATATGTGTGCTTTGGCAGATTAAAGTATGTGAGAGGATGGTTTAATGGTATTTCCGTGCTCCATCTTTTCTTTAGATGGGATTGTGTCTTAAAAGAAAAGAATGGTGCTCAGCACCTTAAATGTGTGCTTCTTTGGAAGCCAGTCTTAAAATGCATGAATGGTATGAGCTCGGGGGGTAAAACAGACCATTACTCGTTTCATAGTCTTGTTGAGCTGCTTTATCTCTCTGAACCTCAGTTTTCCCCTCTGTAAAATGGGGATAATCGTGCCTGCCTAACGAGGTGTATGTAATGATTTACGGAGATCGTGCATAAAAAAATCACTTAGTTGTTTACTGTGAGACTTCAGGGAAAATAAAAAATCTCTCAGCACCTGAATGTGAGAGAGGAAGAGATCATAAGCATGAGTCTGCTCAGATTCCAGGACAATCATCAGACTCACTTGCTTCCTACTTGGACTGAAGGGTGAATTTATGGGACTGTTTATTTAGTACTCCATGCAAAGGATTTGGTCTCTCTCCCTACATTAAATATGCTAACACATGTAAAAGTGCTCAATAAATGTTAGTTACTATCATTCTCACCATTGTCATTATTTGCTAATCCAGGGAAGCACCCTGCCGTGTAGACAGAGAAAGTGATCAGGAAGCCTACCGAAGCTAGCATTGTATAGTTTTTTATACTTTCTTCATTCCCCCCCTGACCTCTGAACCCAGTTTCTCTCAAGGCTGCTGGTTTGTTTTTGTTTTTTCACATGTGTAACTGCCAGACCCTTCCCCCAAACAACCCAAACCATCCCAAACCATATCAGAATGTCTTAAGATCCCCTGACGGCGCATCAGTGTGCACATATCACAAGTACCCTTGACTCCAAGCTCCGAAAACCCCCCGAAGGCTCCAGACCCATGTGACTGAGTGGGGTAGAGCCGCTCAGAGAGTGATGTGATCACCGGTGTGGGAATCCTACCATTAGAACGAGTGCATGACCCCTGCCCTCGAGATGCTAGTTCTGGGAAGCCAGCTGCGAAGGCAGATCGGACAGCCTGACCTCTCAAGGCACATTTCCAACACTCCAGCTGCTCCATGTTTGGCTTCAGTGACAAAGAATAACTCTGGCAACAGCTGGATATCAGCAGAGTGAAACAATCTTATTTAAACAGTGGTAAACCACACAGCTCAGCTAGACTTCCCAAAAGTCAAGGCTCAGTACGGAGGAAATTATCAAAGCGTGCAAAGAAACGCCAGGTAACGATGACAATGTATAACCTGCTCAGTCTTAAGAACTGGCCTTGGACTACTGTGTTCCTTGGGGCCTTAGAATTGCCTCATAGGTGCCTCAAGGGCTGCGTGTGGCTCTGTGTGTGTGTGTGTGTGTGTGTGTGTGCGCGCGCGCGTGCGCATGTGCGAGCGCGCACACATCCGTAGGCACATCCATGTGTCTACTGCAGGTAGCTCCTGTCCCCGCCCCCTTGCTCCCCATAGACACTGAAGAAGGAAAGAAGATAAAAGCCTCATACCCTTACTCCAGTTGGACTGGGGGTAAGGGTGCAGCCTTTAAGGGCCACAGTGTGTGATGTGCAGAGGGGGCAAACTGAGGCATGACCCCTTACAGGGATTCCCAGGGTCCCCAAGGATTTCTTTAAAAAGAAAAAGAAAACGCAGAAGACTACTATAAGGCTGAGAGCCTATTTTTACAATTGCTTTGAGAAAAAACTAGGAAGAAAACCGAATATTTTCCCAAATACAGTGCTCCCCCACTGGTCACTTGAGTAAAATGTCAGGCTTACCTTTACATATTGAACAAGCCGCTCACATACGTTCACTTTGTAAGTTTCTAGACCCAGCTCCTTAGATAACCGTAAGATTCTATTCTGGGTTGGTCCCACATACGCCCCGCCAACATCTACATAATTGACGTGTTCATTCTGTACAAAGAGAAAAAGGGGCCAGAAGACTTTAGTTAACACTTGGGGAAAACTAGTTTCTATATCTTAAATTTTTTGGTAATGTTTATTTATTTTTGACACAGAGAGAGACAGAGCATGAACGGGGGAGAGTCAGAGAGAGAGGGAGACCCAGAATCCGAAGCAGGCTCCAGGCTCCGAGCTGTCAGCACAGAGCCTGACGCGGGGCTCAAACCCATGGACCGTGAGATCATGACCTGAGCCAAAGTCGGACGCTTAACCAACTGAGCCACCCAGGCGCCCCAACAAGTTTCTATATCTTAATTAAAAACAAAAAAATTTATTTGTTACACCTTAAATGTGCCTTATTTCTCTCTTATAAAGTGCAGCTGAAAATACCAATTTTTTCTCTGTCACCCAAGAACTTGGCGCAACCCTGTAGGACACTCATCAGGAAACAATCCCATTTGTATAGCTACTGGTGAGGTGGATTCAACAATAACATGTATAGTAGATAAAGAACGCTATAGTACACCCTGCCGATCTAGATCCTTTTCCAAGCATTTAGGTTTTTATGCAGGCTTTTCTTTGGGGTTGTTGCTGGAGGAACCACCTTGAGATTTATTAGGCCCAATTCTCTGATTTCCAACAGATGAAGTTTTAAATCAGAACACACTGATGGGCTCTTGAGCTTATGTTAAAATACTTTCTGGATCATTGTTTTACGCTTATCCTTTTTTGGTGCCTTGTTTTCCTTGTATGATTTCTCATTTTTAACTATGAATTACTTCTTTTCTTTGGAGTCTATTTCTGCCAGCCAGTGTGGCACTTTACATAGTCTGCCTGACGTTTAGCATGCCATAAAGGTAGTGTAAATTTGGGTGGAAACCATGAACGAGGGCAAGGTTTATTTTTCTCCCTTTCTGAATGGTAAGCTTTATCACACTTCCACCTATGAAGCATTCCAATTGGAGCGTTTCCTATTAAAATTCCCTATTTTCAGCAGGTTCGGAGTTTCATCTAATGTTCCCTGCACGCCATATGGCCGTCACCCTGTAATTTGCAAAGTCTTTCGGGCTCAGTAGGCATTCAAGGTGAAAGTCAAGTTTTGAGCTCATTTACTTCCTAGGCTTCATGTTTTTACTTTGCTCTGGGGATTCGCTTGTTTATTCAACAAGCAAGTACCTTGCTCTCCTACAAGGTGCCAGGTACTGTTCAAGGAGCTTCTGTTACATCAGTAAACCAAACAAAGATCCCTGCTCTCAAGGAACTTACATTCGATGGGAAGAGACAGAAAATGAACCCAGAACATAACAACGAAGTCTCTCAGAAGTTGATAAGAGCAACGAAAATCAAAAAGCTAAAGTAGAACATGGGAGACTGAAACCGCAGAGAAGAAAAGGAAAGACTGCAATTTACAATGCACTGGATATGTAGGCCGCCTTGAAGAGGTAACATTTGCATAAAGACTTTAAGTAGATGAAGGAGTTATCCATATGCCAGGACAAGGGCATTCCTGGCAGAAAGAACAGCAAAGACTAAGGCAGAAGGGTGCCTGGTGTGTTCAAGAAACAGGAGACCAGGGGTTCCTGGGTGCCCCAGTTGGTTAAGCATCTTGACTCTTGATTTTTGCTGAGGTCATGATCTCACGGTTCATGAGTTTGAGCGCCACATCGGGCTCCACACCGAATGTGCAGCCTGTTTGGGATTCTCTCTCCCTCTCTCTCTGCCCCTCCCTCCACTTGTGTGCACTCTCTCTTTCTCAAAATAAGTAAGCATTTAAAAAAAATAAGAAATTGGAAGCCAGTATGGCTAGAACAGAGTGAGCAAGGAAAAGAGAATTAGAGATAAGGCTAGAGACGTTATTGGGGGGCAGGTCATGGGAAGCCCCAAAGGTCATTGTAAGGACCGTGGCTTGACCTCTGAATGAGGAGAGCTTCTGGAAGCTTTTCGGCAGACACGCCAAGATCTGACTTAGGTTTGAGAGGCTCATTCTAGCTGCGGCACTAAGACTAGATTATAGGAGGCCAGGGTGAGAGCAGGGAAATCAGTTAGGAAGCCATTGAGGCATCTGGCTTAGAGATGGCGGTGACTGCCCCCAGGAGTTGCCATGGTAGCGGTGCAAAGTGTTGGATTCTGGATGTATTTCGAAGGCAGAGCCAACAGAATGCATGTGAGGCATGAGCATATTGGGTGTGACTCTGAATTTTTTGGAACTGTCATCCTTTCCATCAAGGCTGCTGGAACGGTGGTCTTGAAGGAGAAAGTCAGAAGTTCAGATTGGGTGTGTGAAACGTGAGCTGTCTGTTCAGCATTCAGGAGGCCCGCAAATTTCCGATTTCCGTGTCAAGGCAGCAGAGTGTATTTTATACAACATTTTACTGATTCCAATGGGGAGAGGTAACCAGGGCTTCCATTCTGCCACAAGACCAGAAATGAAGTGTGCCTCTGACTTCTTTAAACTAACCCTGCGGCGCCTGGGAGGCTCAGTCAGTTAAATGTCCGACTGTCTCAGTTTTGGCTCAGGTCACAATCTCACAGTTCATGAGTTCGAACCCCGAGTTGGACTTTGCACTGAGCGCAGAGCCTGCTTCAGATTCTGTGTCTCCCTCGCTCTCTGCCCCCCTCCCGCTCGTGCTCTGTCTCTAAATAAATAAATAAATAAATAAGTAAATAACTTTTGAAAATAAAATAAATATAAAACAAAACTGGTTAAAGTACTTGCTTTAACCAAGCAAGAAGGAGTCGTGGGAATTTCCAAACATGATGTCTTTAGATGACAGACACTAAAGCCAATAATCCTAAGTGCAGGATTATGAGGCATATTGCAGAACATTTCCTTTTTTTATCATACAAATTGTTACAACACTATCGACTATACTCCCTATCCTGTACTTTTCTCATGTCTGTGACTTACTTATTTTATAACTGGAAGTTTGTACCTCTTAATCTCCTTTACCTATTCTGTCCACCCCCAGCCACCTCCTTTCTGGCAACCACCAGTTTGTTCTCTGTACATAGTGTGCTTCTGGTTTTGTTGGTCACCTATGCATTCATTTGTTTTCTTTTACAGGATGTTTCTTTACAAAGGTGAAAGATTCTTTTACTTTAAAGTTTATTCTTATTTACTTTGAGAGAGAGAGAGAGAGAGCAAGCAGGGAAGGGTCAGACAGAGACAGAGACAAAGAATCCCAAGCAGGCTGCATGCTGTTAGTGCAGAGCCCGACGTGGGGCTCAAACTCACAAACCATGAGATCATGACCTGAGCCGAAATCAAGAGTCAGATACTTAACTGACTGAGCCACCCAGGCACCCCTGTCCATTGTTTCTATTTAGTGGAGTCCTGGTGGTACTTTCCCTGATGGTACTTTCCCTGATGATATTAAGGCAACAACACAAATTAATTAATTTGGTCCTGAAGAATTACGGAGGAACCACACGAAGGAAAAACTGGGAAGTTCTAAACTGACAGGAGATCTATCTGAACAGTGGCCAAGTGACAACACCAAACGTAGTATTTCGGTACTTAAAGATCCAGAGTAACTGTTAGGGCGTCTCCACCCCAAATTATCCTAATTGACTCAGAATTGCTCTTACAGGGGAGCCTGGGTAATGATCTCAGAGTTCGTGAGTTCAAGCCCTGTGTTGGGCTCCGTGCTGAGAGTGGAGCCTGTTTGGGATTCTCTCTCTCTCTCTCTCTGTCGCTCCCCCACTTGCTCGTGCATGCGTGCTCGTTCGCTCTCTCTCTCTCTCTCTCTCTGTCTCTCTCAAAAATAAATAAACTAAAAAAAAAGAAAAGAAAAGAAAAGAATTGGGGTGCCTGGGTAGCTCAGTCGGTTAAGTGCCCGACTCCTAGATTTCGGCTCAGGTCATGATCTCATAGTTCGTGAGATCGAACCCCACACTGGGCTCTGCACTGACAGCGAGGTACCTGCTTGGGATTCTCTCTCTCCCTCTCTGCCTCTCTCTCTCTCTCTCTCTCTCTCTCAAAATAAATGAATAAAATAAAAATTAAAAACTTAACAAAAATAAATAATAAATATTTTAAAAATTGCTCTTAGTAGGAATTCTAACAATATCCAGTTCAGTTTCTTATTAAATACCATTTCTGTTCCTTTTTCTCAAAGCCCTTTATTCTCCTTCTATTCACTTGAAATCTTACAAATGTTAATTCCTACTTTGTAAGCATTTCGAAGCGCATTTCAAAGTTCTTTCCTCATATACCTAAAGAGTTACAATTATGCTTCACACACAATACTTCCTGTATGGTGCTGACGTATATAAATGATACCGCCTGAAAAATCAGCCTGGGGCAATAACACAGATGGGGACAGGCATGTTGGAATTCTCATTTCCTTTAGATCAAGAAACTTGTTCTTACCTGAAAATCTGCAACATGACTGATGCTCCTATTTAATAACCAAAAGGTTTTAGAGATAAGAAAGGAGGGCTAAGGAATAGCTGAATAACTATCGCCAAACTGAAGGCATAATCTTCTGAAAATGACAGGGGACTTGTATCTAATAAGGTCAGACACGCAGAATATGCAATCCTTCTTTTGCACTACAACACACTGTCTTCAACTAGAACTTGAAGTTGCCAGGGAGCTTGAAGTACATTTAGATTGTATCTCACGGCCCGGGTGGGAAGACAGAGATGTGAGGTGCCAGAAGGACTTGGCCCAGGTTAAGAAGGGATGTCAGGTAGTACAGGGGCCAGAATCTCAGTCTCCTCAATTCCAGACCAATAGCTTCCCGGTGCAGCGGGAAGCGCTCAGAAATTCTCCAGATACAATTAATCGGGATTCATTTAAAGCAAGCAAGCAAACACACCCCACAGAGCAGCACTGCAGTAACATCCCCTGGGGAGCTCGTCGAAATGCAGATTTGGATTCAGTGGGTCTAGGACCAGGGGCCTATGATTCTGCATCTCTATCAAAGCTCCTGGGGGGGAGGTGACTCTGAGGCTACTGGTCCATGGATCACACTGAGTAGCAAGGCTGTAGAACACTCTTAGAACTGAGTAAAGTGAAAACAGACCCATGGTATATCCCTGTGTGTATCTTTTTTTTTTTCATCCCTGCGTGCATCTCAAAAGGTAGGGGGACGTCTGGGTGGCTCAGTCGGTTAAGTGTCCGCCTTCGACACAGGTTATGATCTCAAGGTCTGTGAGTTCGAACCCCACGTCGGACTCTGTGCTGACAGCTCAGAGCCTGGAGCCTGCTTCGGATTCTGTGTCTCCCTCTCTCTCTGCCCCTCCCCTGCTCATGCTCTGTGTCTCTCTGCCTCTCAAAAAGGAACAAATGTTAAAAAAATAAAAAATAGAAAATCATAAAAAGGTAGGAAGCAGGGGTGCATGGGTGGCTCAGTCGGTTAAGTGTCAGACTCTCAATTTCATCTCAGGTCATGATCTTATGCTTTTGAGAGTTCGAGCCCTATGTCGGGCTCTACCCTGACAGCGCAGAGCCTGCTTGAGATTCTTCCCCTCTCTCTCTCTCTCTCTGCCCCTCCCCTGCTCGCACTATCTCCATCTTTCTCAAAAATAAATAATAAATAAATAACTTTAAAAACGTAGGAAGCAAATGACAGGGGGAGCATGGCCTGGTCTAACGGAAAAACATAGTCTACAGTATTCTAGTTCACATGTTGGTTAGCTATTCCACATCCACTCATATTGCCTTTTCCATGCCTGCTTGTATTATGCAGTCTGGAAATGCTAAATGCTTGCTTTCCCGGGCTCCCCAGCAGCTAAGGGCATAGCTATAGACTAAAGCAAATGTCTGCTGGGGGTCTTCTGGTAAAGGAAAAGCTTTGTTGCAGATAAAGCTGGGGCCGCCTCACCACAAAACAGGCTCTTAACTACAGAGAACAGGGGCACCCGGGTGGCTCAGTCAGTTGAGCGTCTGACTTCAGCTCAGGTCACGATCTCGCAGTTCATGAGTTCGAGCCCCGCATCGGGCTTTGTGCCGACAGCTCAGAGCTTGGAGCCTGCTTCGGATTCTATGTCTCCCTCTCTCTCTGCCCCTCCCCCACTCTCACTCTGTCTCTCCAAAATAAATAAACGTTAACTACAGAGAACAAACTGATGGTTACTAGAGGGGAGGTGGGTAGGGGGATGGATGAAACAGGTGATGGGGATTCGGGAGTGCACTGGTCGTGATGAGCACCGGTTGTCCTATGGAAGTGACGAATCACTGTATTGTACACCTGACACGAAGGTTACACAGTATGTTAAGTAACGGGAATTTAAATACAAACTTAAAAAGAAAACCTCGTCTTGCCTCTTCATCCTCTTTCCTGTCCTCAGTGAGGACTGATGCTCAGAGTTACAGCAGCCATCTGGTGCCCATTAGGTAATAAGACAATAAGACAACATGCAAAGAATGGCTGAGCAGAAAACAGAGCATAAAGCCTTGATGACAAAGCCGAGCCCCCCCACCGCCCCCTGCCCTGCGCCAGTCTGGACTCCTTGCCACCAGACCACTTCTTATGCAAAATAACTGCATGTTTGGATTGCTCAAGCCATTGTGACTAGCGCTGCAAAAGCCATTTTGCTGTAAGCCCAACACATCTTATTAGATAGATGCTGCCTCTCTTTCCGGTCACTGCAACCGGCTGCTTTCGTCCTGTGGATCTCCAGCCTTTACCACTCCATTTGCAGGCTGGAGGAAAGGCTCTCATTAATGACCTAACTGACAAACACAGGGGCTTCCTCTTTCCTCCACCCATCTGCCTCTGCCACCGCTGCTTCGCTTTGGCTCCGCTGCCTCTGCACCCATTAAATCTGCATGCTCCCCAAACCTCTGCCTTTGGCCCTATCTCCTCCCCACCCCATGTCGTCTCCCTGTGCGCATCCATCAGCTCCCACAGACTTGACTGCCTACGACCGTGGCCTTGAATAATGGCAAGCAATACTTGGGATGCGGTGTTTTTGTTTTTTTTTTTTTTTCTAGAATGGTGACATCAGCCCAAGTCTAAAACGGCAGTGATGTAGCAAGAACTGAGCTTCGTCCTCATGTCTAGCCGACCTTACCCAAGCAAAGAGTGTCCCTCCCAACAGCTCTCCTGTTAGGAAACCGGGGCCAAGGACAAAGTTGCACAAAAATATGCATTTTGCTTCTGCTTACTGTAGCCGCACTTTTTTTCCTTCAAGTTTATTTATTTACTTATTTGCTTATTACAGAGATTGCACAAGCAGAGGGAGGGGCAGAGAGAGAGAGGGAGAGACAGAATCCCAGGCAGGCTCCATGCTGTCAGCACAGAACCCGACATGGGGCTCGAACACACACACCGCGAGATCATGACCTGAGCCAACATTAACAGCTTGACTCCTAACCAACTGAGCCACCCATGTAGCCATACTTCTTTTAAGTTGTGTATCCTTAAATAAATAAAGATGGAACCTATACTCTGTGTGTGTGTGCGCATGTGTGTTACGGGTATACAGTCATTTCAAGTCCAGTCAAACCGAGACACTACCTAGTCTACTGAGGTCTCTGGTATGGAAGTTATGACAGTGTACTGAAGTTATTTGTTCACGTTTGTTTTCATCACTAGACTATAAGCTACTGAAGGTCAGAGGCGTTCACTCTTCAGTGAGTGTTTATTTGGTTTGGTTTTGTTTTATTTTTATTTTTTCAATTAACATCCAAGTTAGTTAGCATACAGTGCCACAATGACTCCAGGAGTAGATTCCTTCATGCCCCTTCCCCATTCCGCAGTCCCTCCAGCAACCCTCTGTTCGTTCTCCATATTTATGAGTCTCTTCTGTTTTGTCCCCCTCCCTGTTTTTATGTTATTTTTGCTCCCCTTCCCTATGTTATCTGTTTTGTCTCTTAAAGTCCTCACATGAGTGAGGCCATATGATATTTGTCTTTCTCTGACTAACTTCGCTTAGCCTAATACCCTCCCGTTCCAGCCACGTAGCTGCAAATGGTCAGTGAGTGTTTGTTGACCACAACGGATGCTTACTTGTTGGAGTAGCTGAAGGCTCTAGAGGACACATGGCTTCTGTGCCTTCCATCGCTCCCACTTCTAGTTTGAGTGAGAAATTATACGTTAAGCATTAAAAATCACTTACCCTCACAGTGTATGTTCTTCCTCCAACTCTGTCCCGTGCTTCTAAGACCAAAACATTCACTTCATGTTCAGCTAAGAGTTTGGCGGCAGACAGCCCTACGAGGAAAATTTAAAAAAAAAATCAAGGAACATGTTGAGACCTGAACATGAAACATCCAAGATTTAGCCAGATCTACACATAAAATGAGTGCAGGAAGGACATCCTTCATAATCCACAGATTCTGCTATCTTTCTAATAAACTCCGACCACAATGTGATTAACTGAGCTACGAGTTTTATCATCTATCCTCTGTTACATTAACATAATGCTATTATCCATCATGAGGCTGGTTGACAAAATGTAATAATTTTTTTCATTTAAATTCAAGTTAGTTAACATACAGTGTAGTCTGGGTTTCAGGAGTAGAACCCAGCGATTCATCTCTCATATAGGACACCCAGTTCTCATCCCCAAAAGCACCCTCCTTAATGCCCATCACCCTTTTAACCCATCCTCCCACCCACTTCCCCTCCAGCAACCCTCAGTTCGTTCTCCGTGTTTAAGAGTCTCTGATGGTTTGCCTCCCTCTATGTTTCTATCTTATATTTCCTTCTCTTCCCCTGTGTTCATCTGTTGTTGTTCTTAAATTCCACAGTGATAATGCAATCTTACTTAAGAGAATGTGTCGAACCCTCAGTCAACCCTTATCGCGCCCTTCATCCAGAAATCCTGATGGTATAAAGAGAAGGGTATGTTTTCCTGGAAACTTCCTCTGGCTACACCAGCCCTCAGTATATCTGTGCTTTTCTCAAGTTAAAAAACCCTTAGAATCACCTCCCATGATTTATCTCTGGATTACATGTTTGCTAGTTGTTTTTCCCACTAGATTCCAAGTTCCCAAAGGGAAGAACCATGCGTCGCACTTCCCTCATTGGCTCAAAGCACAGGTTTTTATGTGTAAATAAAAACTGTCATAAAAGATCGATTTAAAACCCGGTATAGTAATACCAGAAAAGTAGGGAAAATATGGTGGACTGACATTATAACAAGGATGTGTGCTATTAACATGACTTGTCACTGATGTTAATCCTGATTACCTGGCTGAGGTGGTATTTGCCAGTTTTCTCCACTGTAAAACTACTCCTTCTCCCGTCCAATCCTGTATTCTTTGGAAGGAAGTCTATGCACACCCCACACTTTTTAAGACGTGGGGAATTATGTTCCACTTCTTTGAGGGTGATGTGTCTATATAAATTATTAAGAATTCTCCACACGGTAGATTTCTCTCCCTCCCCCGTTTATTTACATATTCAATCATGACCTTATTACATCAGTGTGGACCCACAGATAATTGTATTACACTTTGGGTTATAATCCGATAGTATGTTATTTATTTTGTTGCTCAAACCCTTCCAGCTTTGGTCTCTGAGAGTTCTTTCAGTTGGCTCTTGTGTCACTCTGACATGGCCCCATCACTGTGTGTGTGTGTGTGTGTGTGTGTGTGTGCTTGTGTGTGTGTTTGCTTGGGCGCTTCCTTACTTTCTGGTAGGCTCTTTCTGTTCTAGGCTCAGCTTGTGTCTCTCTGTGCAGCCCCCGAATCAGCCATTTCTCCGATGAGCCTTGACAGCATTAGAAACCAAGATTTGGGCTCTAGGTGTGCTCGTTGCTGCTCACAGATCTCACAGATCTCTCAGCTCACAGAGTAAGGAAATCTATGTCGGCACACACTTATTTTCAAATCTACGTTGTTTTTGCACTTCCAATGCTAGCTTATGCCTAGTTATCTTTAAACTCCCGTTACGAAAAGTACGAAGCAGACTAGAGATAAACACACTTCAAAGAGAAAAAGAGGGTTTGTTAGCATATTAGGGTGAAAGAGACATAAGAAGGGCACCTGGGATAAGTTGGGTAAAATGGTATAAACGTGATTTTAAAACTCAGTAATCTGATAGCTCACTTCTGACAGTATACATCCGGAAGACAGCAATCGTTTCCCTGGTGTTGGCATTAGTATTGTCATTTTGAGGCTATTATGGATGTAGTGTGGGATAAAGCGAATGCAGAATCAGGCCGATGTCACTGAGAACCAGGGTTTTTGGCCTGGGGATAAGGAAATTCAGATAGAAGAACAATGACATTAAGTAAAAATCCTGTAGTCCTGAATATGAATTGGAATTGCTGGTATGATCTCCGGCTAGATTCTATCTTCAAAAAATACAGGGGCGCCTGGGTGGTTCAGTCAGTTATGCATCTGACTTTGGCTCAGGTCATGATCTCATGGTTCGTGGGTTCAAGCCCCACATCAGGCTCTGTGTGGACAGTCCAGAGCCCGGAGCCTGGAGCCTGCTTCGGATTCTGTGTCTCCTTCTCTCTGCCCCTCCTTCCCTCTCTCTCAAAAATAAATAACATTAAAAAAATACATATTTCTTAGTCCTGCCCAGTGAAAAAGCTTGGAAAAAATTACCTACCTAGAAGCAGTGAACACTCCCAACACCCAGATTCTGGTTCCTAAACAATGAATTTCCAATGAAATGAATCATGGCTTGTGACCTATTTCAGCTGTAGGGTAGGAAATGTGCAAAGATGGATCTGTAACCAGTCATACCAGGAAGTGAGGGCTACGTGAGACTGCCTGGATTGTGACAGAAAGGCTCAGGAACCTACCTATAGAAACTCCCACTGGCCAGAGATGGAAGAATTTGAGTATCAAATCAAAATAACAGCAAGAGGGAGAGGGGGTGGAGAAAAAAACCCAAAGAATCCCAACTGCGATGCTGAAATCCACGAATTCATAACGATATTAAACAAAGAAAAATTCTCATTGGTTCATCTTTGGAGAATGCTAAGGAACCACCTTACCAGTTTGAAAATGACTGAAAGAAAAGAATCTGACAGTCATCCTACCTTTCCTATTTGCAGTGAACCTCAAAGCAACCAAGTAGCTAACAAAGGGAGGTTTTGTTGTATAAAAGTACGCTAGCTAATAAGTAAAGACAAGTAAAATTAGAATATCAGCATTTTGCGGGGCGCCTGGGTGGCTCAGTCAGTTAAGCGGCCGACTTCGGCTCGGGTCATGATCTCACAGTTCGTGAGTTTGAGCCCTGCGTCGGGCTCTGTGCTGACAGCTCAGAGCCTGGAGCCTGCTTCAAATTCTGTGTCTCCCTCTCTGTCCTTGCCCCACTTACAGTCTGTCTGTCTCTCTCTCTCTGAAAAATAAAATAAAACCAGTAAAAAAAATATTTTTTTTTAAAAAGAATATCAGCATTTTGCGCCCCCTAATTGATGGATCTAGTGTAATAATCATTAACATCTGCTAACGTCACACAAAAAAAGAGAGAGAACCAGATGTTATCTGCCTCCCGATGGAAGAAGTAGTTAGGAAGGAAGGGGAGCAAACACTAAATTCTAATGTAATCAAGCCTCCAGATCTGATACTCAGGGGCCAGAGGAACACGTTTAAATAACACTACCAGATGCAATCAACAAAATCCAGATTGCAGGAACTGATACAGGACTACTCTGTTTTATTTTTTATTCTTTTTAAGGTTTATTTATTTATTTATTTATTTTTGTTCTTTTTTTTTTAATATATGAAATTTATCATCAAATTGGTTTCCATACAACACCCAGTGTTCATCCCAACAGGTGCCCTCCTCAATACCCACCACCCACCCTCCCCTCCCTCCCACCCCCCATCAACCCTCAGTTTGCTCTCAGTTTTTAAGAAAAAAGATGGAACGCTTCATGAATTTATGTGTCATCCTTGCACAGGGGCCATGCTAATCTTCTCTGTATCATTCCAATTTTAGTATATGTGCTGCCGAAGCGAGCACAAGGTTTATTTATTTTTGAGAGACAGAGAGCGTGCAGGAGGAGCACAGAGAGAGGGAGACAGAGAATCCAAAGCAGGCTCCACGCTATCAGCGCAAAGCCTGATGCGGGGCTTGAACCCACGAACCATTAGATCATGACCTGAGCCAAAGTCGGATGCTAAACCGACTAAGCCACCCAGGCACCCCAACCCTGGCTTATTTTTTTTAACTACTTGCCTGCACCCGCTTTTTCTCCCCTTTATCCTTTGCAGGCTTCCCCTACAATAAATCTCTTACAATGGCGAGTTCTGTCTTGATGTCTGCTCTCAGAAGACCCAGACTGACACGGTACTTTGTTCATATACAGAATCAAGGATGAATTTGGGTCTAGAAGACCGAGCATGCGGGGAGGCTAAAGCATAATATCCAGCCCTGCTATCTGCCAATGTCTGTTTGTACGTAGTTTTGACCTGTTCAAGTACAATGTACCCTTACATTGTTGACATTCATCAAAGATTTAGGCATGCAACAAATCTTTGGAATCTGCTCACAAAGAAAGCATCCATCCCGTGACATTTAAATAAATGCAAACCAAGGTCTGCAAACCTTGGTGCAATATGTTTTCTGGGACAGAGCCAAAGGCAGATTCTGCTGCTGGTCATTTAAAAAAGGACGAAGGTGTTATTAAAAGCATGCTTGTGCACACATCTGTTCTTATGTCAAATTACCACTCTGTATTTAAAAGCAGAGAAAGGCAGATACGAAAAGGTTAATTTGTTCCCAGTTCACCTTAACCAATGGAACTATAAACCAATTAGAAAAAGACAGCCAGGGGTTTATTAGAATTAATCGGTAGCTCCTCTTCTAAAGCAAGGGACACCAACCCTCTGCGTGTTGCCTGTGGAGAGGCAGAGGTGGCTTTGACTTCCAGCAGCAGTGGGTCCCGTGGCGTCCTGTCGGTTTGGTGCTACGCATACAGATCAACTTCATGTGCCTTTCCTGTTACCCCTCCGCAACCAGCCCTCGGGGTAGACTTCATTATCCCCATATTCTCTATGGGAAAGCCAAGTAACCAACAGGACCGCAACAAAGTCTCCTGAAAGGTGACTGGTTTTACTTCTCACACGCTCAGTTGGAGCCTGAATAAAATCCAATCTAATGTGTAACTCTAAATAAGCTTGGTGAATCGCCTTCTCGGCCTTTTGCCTAAGATCTAGTAAATAAGCTGGGTGAGTGGCTTAATAATACATAAGCACCCTTCGGGAAGCTAAAGGGGCGGGGGGGGGGGGGAGCAGAGCCAGATGAGCCAGGACAATGATCACACCAGCGACGAAAGTCATTTTGCAACTGGCCATTTAAGGCTACAAACAAAATTTAAAAACTGACCATTCCAATGGTGGCTTCTGCACTACAGGAAAATGGCTGGTCCTATCTCAGCAAGGAAAGTGTCAACTCTTAGTTTAAGAAATAAGGAAAATGTTCAAAACATTTTATAAGGATTTCAGAGGGGGGCAATGGTTTTAAAAAGGTCTTGGGAGTTTGAGGAGGGAAGACGTAAGTCACTGAGAAAAGTATGTCTTCTACGGTGCTGAATAAATGGGGTTCTGGTGTTTCAGTTTGTGTGTTTATTGTGAACAACACCCTGATGAGGAACTTCCACGACCACCGGAAGGTGAGAAAATACAGAATACGGAAAGAAAAGCAAGGTGCCATTAAAAAAAAAAAAAAAAAGTTCTTTTTGAATAAGAACCAATAACTAAGTTTGAATAAATAACTCAGTCAAAAATAAAGCACAGGGAAATACTTGGGGTCCAGAAATGTAGCAACTGTGGCTGTTGATTTGAATGAAAAAAAAATGAAGATGATGCCTGCTTCAAGATGTAAGTCTTAGATTCTACTCCTTAACTCTTGTTTTTTTAATTCGAGAGAGAGAGAGAGAGAGAGAGAGAGAGAGCACGCCTGCGAGTTGGGGAGGGGAAAGTCTCAAGCAGGCTCTCCCCTCAGCACAGAGCCCAACGCGGAGCTTGATCCCATGACCTTGGGATCATGATGTGAGCGGAAATCAAGAGTTGGATGCTCAACCGATTGAGCCACCCAGGGACCTCCTTAGCTCTTTTTTTGTTCCTATTCTGTGTCTCACTGTGCATCCTACCCTCCATCACCACAGAACTCAATAATCACTTACAGAAAAAAAAAAAAATCAGATCACAACTACACAGATTAGCTTAAGGGCTTTGAGTTTATCTTTCAAAAACTTTTATGGGGCTTTTTTTTTTTTTTTTTTTTGGTAAATGGGATGACACTGTTAGAAACAAAGTGTTTTTAACTATTTTTTTATTTCTTTAGGTAACCTCTACACCCGTGGGTCTCAAACTCACAACCCTGAGATCAAGAGTCACGTGTTCTACTGACTGAGCCAGCTGGAAGCCCCAGAAAAGAAAAGGTTTTTACGTCTGAAGGCAAGCCACCAAATACAGTATAGCTACTAGAAAATAGCTGCCATCTATCACCAGACAACGCGGTTACAATACCATTGACGATATTCCCCATGCTGTGCCTTTCAGCTCCATGACTTACTCCTTCCTTAAAAAGATTTTATAATCAAGTATTTGTTATTTTCATATTTTTTATGAAAAGAGAAAATCTCATATTAAATCTATTTCATCTTGTTCTCAAGAAATATAGATTCGCCAGAGCTAAGAGCACTTTCATTCATTTCCCTATCATTTCATTGCCACATGGAATCTTGAGTGATAGAAGAGACTCGCCCCTGATCCAGCCCTCCAGCAACACACAGCCCCCACTCCCCCTGCCCGAGATAAGGAAAGGGTCTGATACCATGGTATGCTGCTAAGTGGTTAACAACCGTCTCTGGGCTGGGGAGAGGGACGGGGCCACCTGATTTGAACCATTTGGGTTTCCCCAGTGTATAGACACTCCCATCATGTCTGATTTCAAACTACTTATTTCAAGCTACTAACGTAGGATCACCGAATGTGGAATTGGAAAGAGGCCTCTCCGGCCAGTAAAAGCTGGCTCCCACACACACTGTCAGAGCTAGAAACCCATGGCCTCAGATCAGAGAGGGGAGGGATAAAGTCAGGGAGAGGAGAGTGTCTGTTAAGTGTATGAGATTCATTGGGTTGTAAGGGATGAAGGGCCACCTTGGAAAGGTGTCCTAGACTCTCAGTTTCCCTAGTGTCGGAAGTCTATGGTTCTCCCCTGGTTCTTCCATGGAGGGAACGGTTCTTCCCTCCATTTGAAGGAAGAGGTCTAAGGGGCATTGGCAAAATCTACCATCCCTCACGCCTGCACAGACAGTTCTTTCTCTCCCCCATCTTGGCAAACCAAAATCCTTAGGCGCAAAAGAGCCCAGGACTCCCAAATGTCCTGTGGTTTTCCATGAGAGTACAGAGCCCCAAGAAGCTACATTCACAAAGAGTTTGGTAAGGACTTATCAAATAAATAAGGATCTGATCACTTTCTAAATGAAACAAAACAAAACCTGAACAACAGGAAAATCAGAGGATCAGGGCACAAGCAAATCTTTACCCACTTTGCACGTAAGTATTTTATTTTATTTTTAAATGTTTATTTTTTGAGAGACAGAGAGATAGAGTCCAAGTCGGGGAGGGGCAGAGAGAGGCACACAGAATCCGAAGCAGGCTTCAGGCTCTGAGGTGTCAGCACAGAGAGCCCCAGGCGGGGCTCAAACTCACGAAACACAAGATTGTGACCTGAGCTGAAGTCGGGCACTTAACTGACTGAGCCACCCAGGCACCCCATGTGCTTAAGTATTTTAAATAGGAATGAGGACTTTAAAACAATTCCTGTTCTGATTTTTCTTCAATCGTTTGGGTTTTACACAACCCCAAATAAAATAGGTTAAAAGATGTATTAGAGAGGCTTAAAAAAAAAAAAGAAAAGCAAGTCTGCTAAAAGCACCCCTCGTGTGAGAGTTCAAGCAATTGTTAATGCTGGTTATTAGATCGGGAGAGCCTGGGTGAGATGGTGTATGCAGCCAGCCCCTGCTACCATGGCAACCACAAACCAAGCTCCAGCTTCTTAAAGGCACTGCTGTGGAAACTGTGTTCCTACAGATTGTTCACTGCTTCCAATGTCCTGAGAAGCAGGACCTCCCCAGAGAAATGGTATAGGGATGATTTAACGCGCACAGCACCTGGAGCAGGAATTAAGAGTCTCTGCAATGAAGCCTTCAAAGACACGGTCCATGCCTCCTGGGATATAAATCTGTTACCGTGGAACCCTAGCTTCACACTTAACCCCTGCCTCTTCTAAATTTTTTTTTTTTTTTTTTTGAGAGAGAGACAGAGCATGAGCAGGGTAGGGGAAGAGAGAGGGGGGCACACAGAATCCAAAGCAGGCTCCAGGCTCTGAGCTGTCAGCACAGAGTCCGATGGGGGCTCAAACCTACGAACTGCAAGATCATGACCTGAGCTGAAGTCAGGCGCTTAACTGACTGAGCCACCCAGGCGCCTTACCCCTGCCTCTTCTAACCTCGCCAAGGGCCCTTCCCTTTACCTTCCTTCTTCAAGTACATTCATATGACTCTATTCTAGGAAAAAAAGAAATTCATCCATTTGATTCATGCCACCCTTTCCAGTTCAATTTCTGACTTTCCTTCCACAACAAATGATCTGGTGTCTCCACTCCTTCACTAGAAAAAACCTTGAAATGTAACGTATTCCTGATGAAAAATGTCCAGGGACCCCGTGTTCAATACAGGCAAGTGTTTTAAATTTCCTGCCTCACTCTGTCCCTGTTAGCCTGTTTGATGTTTCTTCTTAGCGCCCAGCACCACCTGGCAGTAGACATACAGCGTTTAGGTCACCTGCACTGGAATGAAACCCCCGAGAAAGTAGCGTCATTTAGGCGTCTCGAGGGCAATACATCTAAAACAGGACACTTGGTATTTCCCCCACAACTCATTCCTCCCCTGGCCCTTTGCAACTTCGCAAATGCCACCACCATTTAGTCAGCTGCTCTGATCAAAACTCTCAAAACCATTTCTGAGCCTTCTCTTTTTGTCATATACCTCATCCATTCAAGTGGCAAGTCCTGTTAGACGTAGCCTCAAAATATGCTCTGAATCTGCCTGCTACCGACTGCAACCACAGTCACCCTTGTCTAAGCCATGGTAGGCTTCTGCCTTCATCCGAGGCACCTGACCTCTCGCCCAGAGATCTGACTCCTAACGGGTGTGTTAGGACCTTCCTGAGAACAGAAATGTGTTCTACGTCTTCGCATTCCTAGAATAGACCCTGCCATGTTGCAGGTGCTCAAATGCTCGTTGCAAAGACCAGAACAACCACACACCAAGAAAACAAAACCATGCTCACTTGGATGAGGGCAACAGGGAAGTTTCTAAGGCTTAGATTATATTTATCTTGAGCAACCAAGAAAGACTGACAAAGATAGGGTCCCACATCATTTTAATGTTTATACCGAAATAAGTCAGCAGACTCCAAATACTAGGAGTACATTTTCTTTTTTACTTTTTGTTTATATTTTTTTAATGTTCATTCATTTTTGAGAGAGTGCGCGCATGTGGGGGGCGAGGCAGAGAGAGAGGGGGACGGAGAGATCATGACCTGAGCTGAAGTCGGACATTCAACCAACTGAGCCGCCCAGGAGCCCCATGAATATATTTTCTGGTCTCTGAACCAATATTGCACTTTTTAGCAACAGAGAACAGAGAGTATCAGCATACACACAAACTTGTCCCTGATACATGTAACCATTTCTTTCTATCTATCCATCCCTCTATCCATCTGTATTTTGTGTTTCCTTTCCGAGAAATAATTCTCTGCTTTTGCAAATGCCAAATCTTCTAATCCCCTTGATAAGCTAAAGAGACAGTACTGTCTCAAATGATAAGTAGATGAAAGCTAACAATTAACTTCAATTTGCCCTAAATTCGACAGACGGATTGTCTAGACAGTCCTAATTTATTTGATTATTGTCCAGCATTCATCTTCCCTTTAGATAAATGGATCTCACCCAAGTTAGGGAATGCAATTATCCCTTAATTCATTACCCGCCCCATTCTTTCACTGAAACTTAAAAAATCCACACCAAAGACCCTCCACACTGCTGTCCTTAGATTCTGCACCCCGGGATGCACTGTGGTTTCAAGCAATAGTTTCCAAGATGTTTTATAGAACACTACTCTTCAAGACGCTCCAGGGAAAAGTATCAATGTTCCTGGATATTGGGACAGGCCATTTCTCCTTCTGGGAAATGTGTGACACACTGGCATATTAAAGACCCTAATAAGTCCTGCAGTGAAGAGACCTGTTTGACTCCGCATTTGTCCACCTTCTGCCTTTAAGACAACAACAACAACAACAACAACAACAACAAAACCCTATTGGGAAACACACTTTGGGAAAGCTGGTTTCATCTGTCAGAAGACTGTCCAAATATTTACAGTAATAAACTCCCCTGGGCAAGGACCCAGGTAAGCAATGCTTAGAACACAACAAGCTAAGCGTTTTGAAGCAAAACTTTAGTACAGCTATGGCTTATGCTCTGGTTCTCCTGGTTCTTCCTCTTAATTGCTAAAAGTGACATTTTTCTTCAACTTTCACATTCAACATCACCTAGGAATGTGAATAGTGTGTGTCCCATACAAAATTTTTTAAAGTTAACTTTCTATTATTCAGCAAGGTGATCTCTGGCCCAGAGAATTCTTACATAACCACACGTTTGGACTCTTGGACTGAAGGCTCCGAGGACAATAAAAAGTATAGTCAAACATCAGCTCACTGAAGCTTTAGAAGCAATGCTCCAAAGCAAGAAAACATAAATTTTGCTCACAGCACGTACTGAGCCACTCAATCGACAGATATGTATTGAATGAATGAATGAATGAATGAATAAGTGAATGAACAAATACATGCAGGTGTGCCAAGAAAAAGGTCTTGAATTTAAGCCACCGTTCCCAGCAAACTCATTGAATCTGGAAATGGCCACCTTTAAAGGTTATCTTTAGTATGTCAACTATACTTCAATTAAAAAAAAAATGGGGGAGCCTGGATGGCTCAGTTGGTTAAGCATCTGACGGCTCAGGTCATGATCTCACGGTTTGTGAATTTAAGCCCCGCGCCGGGGTCTATGCTGACAGCTCGGAGCCTGGAGCCTGCTTCAAATTTTGTGTCTCCCCTTCTCTCTGTCCCCCCCATGCTCATACTCTGTCTCTCAATAATAAACAAATGTTAAAAAAAAATTTTTTTTAATGTTTTGGCACACCCGGCTGGCGGAGTCAGAGAAGCGTGCGATCTTGATCTTGGGGTTGTGGGTTTGAGCCCCATGTTGGGTGTAGAGATTACTTAAAGATAAAAATCTTCTAAAAAATGTTTTAAACACAAAAGAGGGGCTCCTGGGTGGCTCAGTCGGTTAAGCGGCCGACTTCAGCTCAGGTCGCAATCATGCAGTTCGTGGGTTCGAGCCCCGCGTCGGGCTCTGTGCTGACAGCTCGGAGCCTGGAGCCTGCTTCTGATTCTGGGTCTCCCTCTCTCTCTGCCCCTCCCTTGTTCATGCTCTGTGTCTCAACAGTAAATAAATGTTAAAAGAATAATAATAAATGTAAATGTTCATGAAGCAGTAACATGCCACGTAATATATTCTAAAATGTTAATTACAGTGAAACAATAGTCACAAAGTTTCAGAGCATCAAGCATTAAAGTAAAGCAATAGGAAAGTTCACTGCAGTTCTATGACTAGGCCTATAAGGCCAGCCCAGTGAAGTGGGGTATGGAAGCGGTACTGCCCTAGCAGTCGATATTTTAGGGGTCCAAGGTCGAGTTATGCCAGTAAGAATTTTGTGGCACTTGGTAGTTCACTTCATCCCTCTGAGCCTCGGTTTGGTCCCTGTGAGCCCTTACAGGCTGCAACTCTGTGACCCTTGAACGTGGTTAATATGTAATAAACTCAACTCTCAAAGCTTATCGTCTGATTTTTATGTTCCTATTGACACTCTTACCTAATCAATTGATTAACTATTGCTATAAAGTGGGGTTTTATTTACTTTGGCTTAGCAGCAACTCCAAAAGGGCTTTGAAACAAGGCTCAGAGAAGTCATGGAGAAGGTGTGAATGAACATGTGTAAGGGAGCTCCAGACCCTGATTTTAGTGTAGGATGTAGGGGCGCCTGGGGGGCTCAGTTGGTTGAGCAGCCGACATCGGCTCCGGTCATGATTTCACCGTTGTGCGTTCGAGCCCCGCGTTGGGCTGTCTGCTGGCAGCACAGGGCCTGCCTCGGATCCTCTGTCTCCCTCTCTCTCTGTCCCTCCCCTGTTTGTACTCTCACTCTCAAAAATAAATAAAACGTTTAAAAACAATTTTTACAAAAATTTACCGTAGGATGTCAATATGAGAGATCATGCAAACCATTTCCAGAACACAACATGGAATTAAAAACAGGTTGAGGATGAGTCCAAAACAGAAAGCTGCAGAGACAGTTAGGAAAACTACTAATTTCTAAAAGAGATGCTGGAAGAGACATCACATATAACATAATCCAACTTACTCCAACCTCTAATTTTATATATGACAAAACCACAGTTTAAAGATTTTAAACTATGCCCTGGGGGTTCCTGGCTGACTCAGTCAGTAGAGCGTGCGACGCGATCTCGGGGTCGTTGAGTTCGAACCCCACACAGGGTGTAGAGATTACTTAAAATTTTTTCTTTAAATGTTAAAAAAATATATTTTAAGGTGCCCTAGTTCATAATGCTAAATGACAACATAATAAGGAACAGATCGTCAATGTGGCAATCTCAATTCCTGGTAAACCTGTATTTTTCACAATAAAGGAAAAAAGAAAAAAACAGTCCTAACGATCAACTTGTCTCAAACCTTACAAGAGTAAAAAACGTACTGAAACTTCTTTTGGCTGATCCTGTGCAGTTCTCATCACTCAGACAGAAAACGAAAGGGAGCTGTCATTATGAAATCTATCCATTTCATACGTGCAAGTGTAAGTGTTCAAATGGACGCTAATTGGATGTCTACACTCTTGCGAACCCCTGCATGTGATAGAAAACCACAACAGGACCTCAGGCTTTCTGGGTACACCTGTAAAATATGTGTATGTCACACCTGCACAAGAACGGTATGACCCATATTCACCACTAACAGACTTCCGCATTTCCTACTTCAAAAAATCAGAACGCAAATTTTCTTGAATTCTTTGTTTAACATCAAAAAAGTATCTAAAGTGAAAGCATCCTAGTGAATTTTTGAGGGGAAAAAATGCAAAAGAGAGGCAAAGAAGGGTCCAGAAATGCAGAAGAAAAATCAACGCTCGGTTTGCGCTGAACCTCAGAGTATCTAAATAACTAAGGCGCCCAAAATAAGCCGCATTTTTAAAAATGTTTTTCTTAATCACTACAGAACCACAAGGATGTGCTGCCAAGTTCTGGGTTAAAATGGCAGAAATGCTCTCCGCAGAACTGACTCTTCACGGCGATGTATTTCAGCAAGAAGGCAAATTGTGGTATGTCTCAGAGGATGGGAAGGACTCAATCCCTGCTGATTTTACATAACACAGAGTTCTGGGTGGCTAGTGCTCTCTATTCTTTTAAAACAATGGATTTTTTTAAATTTCTTTTTTTAATTTACATCCAAGTTAGTTAGCATATAGGGCAACAACGATTTCAGGAGTAGATTCCTTAGTGCCCCTTCCCCATTTGGCCCATCCCCCCTCCCACAACCCCTCCCGGAACCCTGTTTGTTCTCTGTATTTAAGAGTCTCTTACGTTTTGTCCCCCTTCCCTGTTTTTATATTAGTTTTGCTTCCCTTCCCTTATGTTCATCTGTTTTGTGTCTTAGAGTCCTCATATGAGTGAAGTCATATGCTATTTGTCTTTCTCTGACTAATTTCACTTAGCATAATACCCTCTAGTTCCATCCACGTAGTTGCGAATGGCAAGATTTCAAAAATACAGGGAAGTTCCACTACTCAGACACTAGTTGGAAAGATCTCTTTCTACATGACACTTAAAAATTTCAACAAGCATGCAGAAACTACCTACCCCGGACTATCCAGTGTTATCACTTGGAAACTTATCTCTCAAGGTCCCAAGACTTTGTTCGCATTCATGCCATTAATATTTCTCTCACTGTATGAATGTCAATTACGCTCTTCCTTGATTACTTCTAAAAAGAGGACCAGGCACCTTATGGGCGGAGAAACTACTTACTCATCATCATCCCTCTTTCCCCGTGATCTTGCCATCGCCTGGCATATGGAATAGAGGCTCCCAAAGGGCTTGGAGGAGTCCAGGCACACAAGGACTTGCTTTGAGGGGCAGAGCATTCCCCTTCCCTAGACGTGTTCAAAGCTACAGCCAGACCATCGCTAAGGAGATGCCGTCAAGAGGATTAAAATCTTAGGGGATTGGACTGGACTGCCTTTCCAAAAACCCTTTGGCCCAAAGACTCTGAAGTAGACACTGTCCCCTGGAGATGGGCTTTTTTTTGTTTGTTTTTTTCTTTTCCTTTTTTCTTCCCCTTAAAGAGAGCCAACTCAGAAATGCTCAGTTCAGGGCAGATTTTTAAATCTTACCCTGCTTCGTTTCTGCCATCTGCTCTCTCTCTGTCAGCTCCTGAGTAAAAACTAGCATCTATAGTCAAGGACTGAATTGCCATAGTTAAAATGACATCAAGAGGGTCGCCTGGGTGGCTCTGTCGGTTAAGTGGCCGACTCTTCATTTCAGCTCAGGTCATGATCTCACGGTCCGTGAGTTCGAGTCCCACATCAGGCTCCGCGCTGATGGTGCAAAGGCTGCTTGGGATTCTCTCTCCCCCTCTCTCTGCCCCTCCACCGCTCACATGCTCTTTGTCTCAAAATAAAAAAATAAACTTGAAAAAAAATGACATCAAGAAATACACATAGAGACAGAAAATGAGTGTAGATTGTTAGAGAGGACAAGCACTAATAGAGAGAGAAAAATCAAGGCCAGCCAGGGTGGTCAAGGAAAGGGTCATGAATCAGGTGACAAAGAATGGATAGGATGTAGGCAGTGAGAGAGAAGCACTTCCATGTTAAGAAACACAAAAACAAAGCTCAACTCCATGCTGGGGGCAGTGGGAAATGCTACTTGTCCAACAAAGTGGGGCCAGATAATTGGGGATGCACTGGGGAGTTTGAGAGGCTGGGAGTAGACCAGGGAAGGTCTTGAGCAGAAGAGCAAGGTGATGAAAGAAGTGTTTAAAAAAAAAAAGCAAGTCTGGAGGCGCCTGGAGGGCTCCATCGGTCAAACGGCAGACTCTTGATTTCGGCTCAGGTCGTGATCTCATGGGTTCAAGCCCCCACATCGGGCTCCACGCTGATGGTATGAAGCCCACTTGGGGTCCTCTTTCTCTCCATCTCTCTGCCCCTCCCCCGCTCATGCTCTCTCTGTCTCTCTCAAAAATAAATAAATTAAAAAAAAATCAAGTCTGGTTACGGAATGAATAAGCCACAGGGATGAAAGGCAGAGTATAATGAATATAGTCCATGGTACCGTAATGGCAACGTAATGGGGCAGATGGTAGCTACACTTGGGGTGAGCACAGTGTGAAGTACGTACAGACTTGTTGAATCACCAAGTTGTACACCTGAAACAAATGTAACATTGTGGGTCAACTCCGCTCAAGTTAAAAAAAAAAAAATCAACTCTGGGAGAACACTGCAAGATGGACATGAAAGGAAAACCTAAAGTAAAGGGTGGCCACTGGAAAGACGGTGGTAACTTGGAGAGCTGAAGGCGTCCAGGGTCTATTCTGGGGACGGGGGGAGTCACTGGGAATGGAGAAGAGGAAGAGCCCAAATAAGGAACTGAAGGTGGAGCCAAGAAGTGAGGGAGACAAGCTGGGCTGGGACGGCAAGGAGGCTTTTGGACGTGATGAATACGAAGTAAGAAGAGGACACTCAAGTGTGAAATATCCAGCAGCAGATAAGCTGTAGAACAGGAGCTGAGAGAACGAAACAGACCCCAATTAGAGACTTAAGAGCGTTCTATAGATAAATCTGAAGTTCCAGAATGAGAAAGAGAAGGGAGAGAGTGCATAAGAGCCCAAAAGTGACCAACAACGGAGACTCGGGGCCATTTCAAAACTAGAAGTTCACAAGAATATGGGCACATGAAAGGAACAGAAAAGGAGCGATCAGTGTGGGATAAAAAATTCAGGATCCAAGTGTCACAAAATGAAAGGAGTTTCAAGAAGGACTTGGTGACAGATGATGGATGACACATAAGGGCCAGAGCATGCTAAATGTACCATTATATTGCTTACAAATGGGCAGGTGGGTTTTCCCATCTCCACTAGTGACATAGTAGATACAATTATGTAATTGATTAGTGGACAGAAAAAGGGGTTTTGTGGCTATAAGACATGCTCTGTTTTATGTTGTTTTTTTTTTTAATGACAAAAGAGAGCTATATTAAGATCCTGTCATTCTGTTACTATAGATTGATTTTGAGGAATGTCATGTGGAATTTGTACTCTTCTGGGAGCTGCTTTGTTACAGATGCTAAGTATTAAGTATTGGCCATGTATTGTAAGTGTGTGAGTAGCATATTAAAGCGTGCAAGTCCTGACAAAAGCTGTAAGAAATATCCCAAAGCATTTAAAAACTGATAGAGGGATTACTAAGTAACTCATGGGATTTTGCCAGGCCCACACAAAGATTATGCTTCTGGGGCGCCTGGGTGGCACAGTCGGTTAAGCGTCTGACTTCAGCCAGGTCACGATCTCGTGGTCCGTGAGTTCGAGCCCCGCGTCGGGCTCTGGGCTGATGGCTCGGAGCCTGGAGCCTGTTTCCGATTCTGTGTCTCCCTCTCTCTCTGCCCCTCCCCCGTTCATGCTCTGTCTCTCTCTGTCCCAAAAATAAAAATAAAAATAAATAAATAAATAAATAATGTTTAAAAAAAAAAAAAAAAGATTATGCTTCTGGTATCTCAAGAGCTCTTGGGAAGTAATGCCTCTCACCTCCTCATGAAATACCCAGTCTGCGTGCAGGGTTTATCCTGAACCAGACTTGCACCTCCTTTTATTTTAGTTGTGAACCACCTGGGAAGCCACCAGAGCCGGAATGCAATGTCTCTGGCCAGTTTTGGTGTTAAAAATCACTCAAATCCGGGGCACCTGGGTGGTTCAGTGGGTTGAGCGTCTGTGGCTCAGGCCATGATTTCGTGGTTCATGAGTTCGAGCCCTGCACGGGGCTCACGGCTGTCAGGGCAGTGCCCACTTCAGATCATCTGTTCCCTTCTCCCTGTCCCTCCCCTGCTTGCACTCTCTGAATGACACAAAGAAATTAACAGTCACTAGTGACTACAGACAGATCCAGGTTTTGAGGGGCCTGAAGCTTATATTACTTGCATGCTTTTTTCTAAGAAAAAAAGAATGCCACGTTACCAACCCAAGACTCAGCATGAAGCTATTTATTCGGAATGAGAGCCAGAAGGCACCTGCAGCTGTAAGGCCGTAAAGCATGAGGGTCACCACCTACACGGTAAGTCCACCTCTGCTCAAGACCACCTACTGGGAGTAAGGTGCAGACAGGGAGAAAGCAGGTAATCAGGCAGGGGGAAAATGAAACACAAAATGCTCCTTAAGGAATACTGGAGCACAGAACAAGAAAAGGACAAAGATAAAATACCAGAAAGAAGTTCGAAGTGCAAAATCAATGGGAGATGGGAGATGGGAGAAGAGAGAGAAATAATCAATTTACAAGGCCACACTATCAGAATATTTATTTCCTAGTGATCACCAATCACATTGTTTCTAGGAGGCTTGCATAGGAGCACTAGGTTTTTGGAAACAACCGTTCTCTTCATTGCAGGCACTCAGCGAGTGTTTGTTGAATGAACGAACGAATGAATGAATGGAAACAAGAGAAATATAGTTCTTTTTCTTACTCGCCACCAGGGTCTGCTTTCCTCCGATGCTCCAACATACATGCATGTTTTTTTTTGGCACTGGCTGGAGTTGTCAAAGCAGCAGCTCAGGCCACCCTCTTCTCTGGTGTTTCAGACTGTTGATCCTCAACAGACCAAGTCAAAAGCTATCTCCACCCAAAATTAATTTGTAAGCATGTTCAGAGTCTCCCCAAAAGAATTATACACAAAAATGGCTACTGTGGGGCTACCAGACTTACTCCCTTCCACCTTCTTTCTCCCTCTTCCTATATCAAATTCTGCAGATACATTTCAGAAATTAACACCTTCCCGCTCCTGGGCAGATTCACGTGGGATTTTTAGCTAGGGCTGAAACACAATTCCTAAATTTCAAATATTTTACCAATTATGACAGCCTAAGTGACAATTTAATATATCAATCATGATGAGATTTCCAGGAGAATACTGGCAAGCCTCATGCACCACTCGGTCAGCTGCAAAAGCAAGACAGGACCGGGCGAGCCCAGGCTCACCAGTTCCACACAGGACAAGATTCAGATGGTGGGAGTGCTTATAAAAGACACAATCAGCCTCTGCTTCAGAAAAGGATTCCCTTTGGGCAATAAATGCCCTACACCTTCCTGCAAGCTCTAAGAAATGGTGGGAGTTAGGTTCAACCTAAAAGCCCATCCTCTTCTTAAAAAAGAAATATTGGGGCGCCTGGGTGGCTCAGTCGGTTAGGTGTCGGACTTTGGCTGGGTCATGATCTCGGGGTTTGTGGGGCTCCAGGGTTCCAGCCCCAGGTAGGGCTCTATGCTGACAGCTGGGAGTGTGAAGCCCCCTTTCGGATTCTGTGTCTCCTTCTCTCTCTGCCCCTCCCCCACTGGCACTCTGTCACTCTCTCTCCCCTTCAAAATAAACATTAAAAAAAAAAATTTTTTTAAATGTTTACTAAACGATTCTTCCTTCCTCTTCACTCACCAAATTTTCTAAAGAAAAGTGCTTGGAGAAGAGTAGAACTGGAATAACACTATTACTACCTCCATAGTACAAAAATCCGAACACTGATATCCTGTTTAGGGCAAAGGACATGAAATGAGTGAATTAAAGCAGCCGCCACCTCAGGGATTAGAAGTAAAGGTCTTAACTAGAAAAAAAAAAAAAAAAAAAGATTTCGCCACTTTCTGGCTAAGTGATTTGACCTCTGGAAAGTTACTGAAAAGTCTCCAGACCTCAGTTATTTGGTTTTGTAAAATGAGGACGAATATAGTACCCGTCTCCCAGGATTGAGAAAATGCAAGTAACGTACTGAATTTAACTGCACAGCAAGAGCTAGTTAAATGTTAGTATTTAATTGTAGTAGTAAAATTTTTGTTCTGCCTCCCCCAGTTCACACCATAGGCAAAACTGGCCCAACCCCCGCGCTTGCAGGATCCGGGGCCGGGCACTGTTGCACACCAGCATGCACAAAAGAGACCCCCAAACGCCGCGGCGTTACTGCAAGCCCCCACCCCAGGCCGGCCAGGGCTCCTCAGGTTACCGCTACGGCCCACACTGACCTGAGATGCCGCCTCCTATCACGACTACGTCGAACATGTGGCCCGCGACACTCGCCTTCTCCCGACTCGCCATGCTCTGATTGAGACTCTCCCGGGGCGTAGGTATAGAAGTGGGTCCGGTCAAGGGCGGGGCGGACCCTTCTACCGACTCTCGGGGGGAGGCCAGGGGCGGAGTCGATTCTTCCACGGACACCCGAGTGGAGCCGGGCACTGGGGGCTGGGCGGATCCTTGTCCCGACGCTCGCGAGGAGTCCGAGCTCGGGACCGGTCCCTGCTGCGAACCTCGGGGGGAGCCGGGCACTGAGGGCTGGGCGGATCCTTGTCCCGACGCTTGGGTGGAGTCCGAGCTCGGGACCTTTCCCTGCTGCGAACCCCGGGGGGAGCCGAGCATTGAGGGCGGGGCGGTCTCTTGCACCGACGCTCCGGAGACGTCAGAATACCGGACAGACCGTTGCAGCGAACCCCGGGGGGAGCCGGGCACTGGGGGCGAGGCGTTCTCTTGCACCCACGCTCCGGAGACGTCGGGGTACGGGACAGATCCTTGCAGCGAACCCGGGGGGGAGCCGAGCACTGGGGGCGAGGCGGTCTCTTGCACCCACGCTCGGTAGAGGTCGAAGTACGGGACAGATCGTTGCAGCAAACCCCGGGGGGAGCTGGGCACTGAGGGCGAGGAGGTCTCTTGCACCCACCCTCCGGGGACGTCGGAGTACGGGACAGACCCTTGCGGCGAACCCCGGGGGGAGCCGGGCACTGAGGGCGGGGCGCTCTCTTGCACCCACGCTCGGTAGATGTTAGTGTACAGGACAGATCCTTGCAGCGAACCCCGGGGGGAGCCGGGCACTGAGGGCGGGGCGCTCTCTTGCACCGACGCTCCGGAGACGTCGGAGTACGGGACAGATCCTTGCAGCGAACCCCGGGGGGAGCCGGGCACTGAGGGTGGGGCGCTAT